>NC_137460.1:54222233-54822233 GCF_964235325.1 Thermobia domestica | reverse complement strand
AGAACGATTTTGGATGGAAGCAAATTTAATCGCACACTATATTAGTGTGAAATGGAAAACAGTATTTACTTACACGAAACAAGTATAGTGTAGAGTTAAGTAAAATTATATACCTAGGTACATATATATAGATACAACGATTTTTTCACTTCGTATACTTAATACAAACTGTAATATGACAATTAAAAAAAAAAACATCGTTTACCTAAAATAGAAGTTCCTTCTTTTCTTACCTAGTCACTTTTTTAAAACTGTGTTAGCTCTTTGGTTTACTTGGGGTTGTCCCGATTTCTTTTTCAGAACTTTATCGTTTACTTACATTTCATCATTCGCCTACCATCTCCTTTTACCTAAATAACATATTCGGTGGTTGTTAAGGATTTATTTATTTATTTATTTATTGGGTTTATTTATACGAGGAAGAATCAGAAACTAAGGTAACAAGGCCGATATTTCTAGAGTTTCGTTTGCTATAGAGGCATGAGAAGTTTGTGGTAATTGTAATACATGGAATTGGCAACTGTGCAGTTTCAGTCACTTGCCACCTACATCGCTAGTTGTATGTAAACACAAATGGCGACTCGATTGGAAAACTGGTCTCGCAATGAAGTCCGCTCAGTTGTTCTCTGGGCGAAATAAGTAGCTGAAGCAGCAGCTGGTAGAGGTTTACGGAGAAACTGTAATGTCTCGTCAGCATGTCACAGAATGGTGTCGAAAGTTTGTGGCTGGTAGAAGAAACGTCACCGACGAGGAGCACAGTAGCCGACCCAGTACAGCATCAACAGATTTAAACACAGTTCGCGTGAAGGAGCTAATTGAGGAAAACAGGAGGATCACGTTACGACATTTGATAGAAGAATTCGCAGGTGAAGGAACACGTGGAAGGCCATTGCTTCGCTTGAGACGAGGAGATGAAACACTTTGTGACAACGTGGCTAAACACGCAAGGACGGTTTTTTTTTTACCAGGAGAGGATCAAATTCATCCCACGATGCAACAAGTGCCTCAACCGATATAAAGACTATATCGAAAAAAAAACCTAATGTATGTAATATATGTTGACTGTATTGGTTGTGCGCAATAATATATAAACGTTTCACTGCAGGCTTTGTAACCTTACTTTCTGATCACCCCTCGTATAAAACTTCCAAATACACCCTGTGAGGCCAATTTACATGAAATCATTAATAAACACTGTTAAAGACAATCAAGAGGATCACACAAAGTTTCAATCTCGTCCGGCAGATGTCAACCGCTGGGGGATATTTAGTGCCATCTAACGCCGAGATGTATAACTTGTAGCATTCTACAATTATACACCTTTGTTTCGATAGTAGAAAATGAAATATGGACAGCCACTGTTAAAATCACCGTTATCTACGATGTTAACGGCTTGACTAAATCAACAAACTCGGATGAGGTAATTTTTCTAGTTTTCTTTTTGCAATAAACAGAATTCAAAAATTCGCTTTCGTTCTCGAGCTAACGTGTGAAGTAATGGACGGACTAAGTCACCGTTACTCGTTAAGATTAATAAATTGATTCAATTAACGAACTTGATGGAGATAATTGCTCTAGCTGTTTAATTGCCGAAAAAAAGAATTCCAAACTTCGCTATCGTTTACAAGTTCTCATGTGGAGTAACGGACGGGTGGTTGGATGTACTAACTGCAACTTTACAAGGTCTCCTTGCGTGATTCTAATAAGCAATTTCTAGCTATTCATTACAAAAAAAAAAAAAAAAGAAAAAACATTCAAAAGCGATTTATTGTGATGTTTCACCGCGTATGAAACACAAATGTTGACAATTGTTTTGAATGCGTTCCCATTTGTCATAAAATGGAAAGAATCTAACTAAGCTATGACGAAAACATACCACAGTCACACAGTAAAAGTTACGTAATTCAAAACTTTCCTGACGGAGATATTAATGACTTCTCGTTCGGAAGTATATTCTTCTAGACACTTATTCTTGTCGTTAGAAAGAAATGGGTTATTTTATATGCGACCACGTAATATGTATGAATTCTACGATTCTAATTTGCATATGGCCAGCAATATATGTGCTCGAAAGCACGGCTAGTAGGAAGATTATATACAATATGTGGTAGGATTTTTTTTTTTTTTTACTTTAATCTTCACCTTGAGAAGTAACATATTGCAAAATCATTGAAGAAGTTATCGCTCTTATATTCGTAATATTTCAAAAGTACTCCACCCACAATCTCTATGTGACCACTTTAAAATCATAAGTTGGGACCAGACATTTCGGTATTAAAAGTTGGAAAATAGGCACTAAAATTTAACATAAAATTTAAAGATACGTGGTGAACGAATGAAACTGAAATTAAATCATGAATATTGTTCAAATAACCTTGCAATATACTTGATCGTTGTTTATGAAGAACATCTTTTAAAGAAAGAAGCATGCAATAGTTCGATGTTTTCCAGCACTTCGCACACGACAGTCCGAAGAAAGAAACTCAATAGACATTTTCGAAAAACTTTTTGTTAGATGAACCCTGGCACTCTGTCACTAGTTAATTGCAATTGTAAATGATAACAAGACACATGATTTTGATGACAATGATCTTCAAGTTGCCAATTGATAAATTGTTTTCGATCGTACGAGGGACGTTCAAGCAAATCCGGGACTTTTTGAATAATAATTCAAAGAGTGGACACTTTATTATTAATGCAAGTTTATTTTATTCTCTACATAATCCTAAGTCCCTGCTTCAGTTATACCTTTATCCCAACGTTCAATTAATGCCTAGGTGCCTTCGCCATAGAAAAAATATTGCCTGAGTTTGACATCACTGTGGAAATGTTGATCTCCGAGGAATTAATTAAGACGTCCAACAGATGAAAATCACATGCCTGTCCTTCAATTCAGTGGCGGTGTAGATTTCAACTCCTCTGTGCCGGTTAAAAGCAAAAAGCTGTTTTAGTTTTGGTTAGGAGCCAGCGTGCAATCGCCTTTCGAAACAGCAAATGGTCATTAATTATTGTGTTTACTGTTCTTAACAAAAAAAAAAAAAAACCACTTATTTCACATATATAGACGACTGTTAATGATATGTTAATGATAAACTTTTCAAGTCGCTGAATGTTTCCGGCAATGGCTGCTGTGGATTGGGATCCACCAGGACCGGGACCATCAGTGGCAGACTTACGACCAACATTGAAGCGCATGCACTATTTAAATGTCTTACTGAGGGTAAGAGTTTCATCACCGTATTATGACTGAACTTTCCTGTAAATTTCAGCTGGTTTTCTGCCCTTCTTCACTAAAAGCTTCATCATGAGATGCTGTTCTGTGTACTGACGCACGAAAGAGTGTCGCCTACCAAAAACAGGTCACATTTGCCACTTTCCATTGTATGCACAATTTCAACCCTGGAAATCAATTTTAAACTTGTAAAAAAAAAAAAAAAAAAAAAAAAAAAAGTCTCGAATTGACTTGAATAGCCCTCGGAAAACACTTTAAAAGATCTAAAATAATATTTGTTTCCACGGATTAATCAAGAGTATTAAAAAGACGCAAGAACACGTTAGTCAAATTCACTTGGTACATTTTCATCTTGTAGCGTTTGTCCAATTGACTTAAATTTGACCAAGTTCTTGTTAGTCGGAATAACTCGCTCACATTTCTGGACATAAATTAGTATCTGTAATTCTTAAATGTATTAAACTGACTACTCAAAAATAGGTTTCGTAGGCCTAGTTATCCCACTGAAGTACCAAGTTTCGATGTAAATCAAGAACAGGCAATATTTGTCTTTTAAGCAATGATGTAGGCAATATAGGATGAAATAGACAAAATTAAATTTGTTTGAATTGAAGCAAAGACCCCCCATCCTCCTCCCCCAATGAAGTTAAGCACATAGTTTTATTATACCTTCAAATGTAAGCCACTTTATCTACAATTGTCTATTCTTAATTCCATTGGATGTTCACGTGGTTCGGATCCCACGCTAAGTTGTAAACTACATCTCATATAGAATCACTGCCGAACGGTACGTTAACTTCAATTCAAGCACCTAATCTAGTCTTAAGCCTTAAAATAAGAAATGAAATCGTTGTTTTGCGTTTTTACTTAACATTTCAAAACGTGCAATTGATTTACTTATCATCTCTAAGGTTACAATACCCATTCTCTATCATACATAAGTAGAAGCAAATGCATTACTATTGTATTACTAAAAGTTTTTTTTTGGTCGTTCGACTTAAATCCCTCCCTCTGTTACCCAAATTGAATTTCTGCAAAAGAATAACTGATCTGTTTTTTCTGTATACGATAATCACTCCTATATCAAGTTTAATGGCCTTATATCCAATGATTTAAAGGAAACATTTCCCATCTCCTTAGCATGTAATTTCCTCACCTCTTGGTACAGCATGGGTACCGATCCTCGGGAGCCGAGGTGACCCGGTCCCTGCCTTTCTGTATTGTATCTTTGATTGAACAACAAAACACATATAAGTGAACGTTCCACCCGCAAACTTATAAAGAAATCGGAACCACTGGTGCGTGAGGTCTCTGGTTCAATTCCAGCTCGCACCACGTGGATTTTGTGGATATAATAATGATATGAAACTAAAAGCATTGGGAACTTTTCCTAAAGTTCAGGGCTAACGTTCTTGTGGATAAGACATTAAATCGCGCCCAATGCTTTATTCTATATCCAATGTCTTCATTTGGCGTATCCTACCAAAGAAAACCGTTTTGGTACATTTTATAAAAGCGTTGTTTTTAAAAGTTTGTTTTTTACAGTTATTATTTACATGTTAGTCTTTATTAAGTACCCTACAATCAATTCTTTACTCCTAACTTCCTTAAGCCGAAAATACTACACGATTTCTTTGTGTGCGTTTTACATATTTCGTTTTCTGAAGAGCATTTTGCAAGACATTGACTTGAATCTGGTGAAAGGACACTTATTGAAGAGAACAATTCCTGTCTTTACTGTTAAAGGCACCACATCAAAGTTTCGAACCAGCACTGAACTGCATCTATTGAAATAATGCATCATTTGCTGACTTTTCCTACCCATATACACAATCCAATTACATTTTTTTTTTAGGTTAACGTCCCACAATTATGCTCCAATGCTAAGAGAAACAGTGATGATGATAATGAACGGACTGATGGAATGACGAAAGTGGTAAGAAACAGAGAACTCTGAGAAAATCCATAGATATATATAATATCAGTCCACCACAAAGCCCACTTGACGCTAGCTGTGATCGAACTAGGGAGGGCTAAATAATTAAATAGGTGAGTATTCTACTAAATACATTTGATAACTTAATTTTACAGTACGATAAACTATGGCGAGCACTGTTCTGGACAATGTTAAGAGCTCTAGTTATAGTATGGAAGTGTGAAAGTTTAAGCTGCAAGATTTGACTCCAACAAATAAAAAATAACCTAATAAAACGTTATAATAAGCGATTTATTCACTGGACCAAATTATTATCTAAGAAAAAATTATCGTAATTCTAAGTATTTTGATCTCAGCGACAGGCCACTTGCTCGAAATAAAAAATTTTCTTGTGCCACAATTTTAAGTTACTCTTTTAGTTTTGATTTAGGTGTTATTTACTTTAATACAGTCCATCAATATGGTATTGTTTCCTTCTCTCCTTTTTTATTACTCCATACTTTTTGTGACAATTCTTAGACTGCAATTTCTTTTTGAAACAGTGCCCAAGTCAGTTCGTTCCCTGTGTCGTGCAATATGTTCATATACGTAGTATAGAACATAGTATTTTTATCTTCAAATATGAGGAAGGTTAAGTGTAATAACCCTTTGTCAACACACAGATCATGGGACCCTCTTAGCAAGATATGCAATGAATCTACAGGGTGCATGAAAAGCCCTGTACCATAAGCAAAATGGTGGAAATGTATTTTTCTTTTCTTATAATAAATGATACTGTCACAGGACGAGCGTGTGGAAATAATACTGTTGTGTGGATCTGAAGCTTGCTCACACTAAGATGTTACCAGTGATTTCAATCAACACCATCCCGAACGACAACCGATATTCACACCACCACGGAATGATTGGGGAAAATATTCAAAAGAATCAAGGAATAGATATGCGAAAGACTAGGCCCAGTTTATATCCCTCGTGTGCTCATTAATTTGCGTTTCCGTGGCGTCTATAAACACGTGTACAACGCAACGGAGAGTACATTGAATAAATGTGATTTTTTCCTATGGTGTGGGACTTTTCGGACAACCTGTGCTGTTCAGTAAAGATTTACAACAGTAAATATGGTTTTCAATGTTGCTCTATTCATCATTATCTCGGAACAAGCGTGATGATACCAGTCCTAAAAAAAAAAAAAAAAAAAAAAAAAAGTTTACCCTTTTTCTTAATGTCAGTTGTGTGTGCGTGTATCTGTATGTCTTATCTGCTTTTTTATTGGGCTTTTAAAATATTGTTTTCTAGTCTGATTTCTTAATTTTGGATTAAGATCGGGATTTTGTTTGAGTTCCAATTTTCAATGTACCAGAGATGAACAAGTAAACAAATGTGGCTGTCCACCTAAGGTTAGAATAATATTCTTGAAATTTGTATATGTACAAGGTGGCCCAAAAGTAGGTATACATTCCGACAAAGTATGACATTTTAGTTTATTAAAATCATTAGTTAATTTGCTTCTGTCTGTTCCAAGCTTAAGGTATGAGTGAAGAGAGACGAAGAATAAATAATAAAGAAACTAATTCACTACCTGAATGGATAACAATAAGAAAATTATATAAAATGTCATCATGAGCCAGTCAATATGGGACTGTATACCTACTTTTGGGCCACCCTGTATATATTCATTTATGTGTTAGATCACAATGAACGAAATATTTACTGTCGGTCCAGAATTTTTTTCGATCCCATTGTGTAACAACAAATTAGAACTACCGTTAGTATTCGGTTGTAGCATTCTACTGTAGTTTGAGTATACTAAATGACGACGTTAATCACCCTTCCCTCCCCCCCCAAAAAAAATGTTCAAAGATGCTCATATACCATGCTCAAGGTGTACATTTCTACTGTATTCTACACAAAACATTTGATGAATTTTCTTCATTCGGCGACCCAACAAAATAATGTTCGTTCCTGTAATTTCTTCTACTTCTCGTTCACATTTTAGGTATTAACTAGTAATATACAACTTATATATTGAAAAGTAGTTTTCTGTTCCACATTTTTTCACCCAATTACTATACTTAAGAGTCTTCATCCCGGCGAAATTAAAATACCGCTAATTTTACAATAATTATCTGATATCTTCAAATAGATAAAAGATAATTGAAATATGGAACAAGAGCGCGCTAGACAATATTATTTTGCGTGAGGTATCGTTATCACAAGTCACCTAGTGGCTTGTCGTTTTCAGCTGTTTAGAAACGCGAAAATAAATACCGATTTTCAAAATGGCTCGAAATCGAAAGCAGATAAGTGAGTCGTGATAACGGTAAAAATAATATTGTCTAGGGCGCTCTTGTTCCACATTTCGATTATCTTTTATCTATTTGAAGATATCACATAATTACTGTAAAATTAGCAGTATTTTAATTTCGCAGGTATGAAGACTCTTAACAGAGTTCGATACAGTAACAATTAATTTTGTCTTGCTACTTTGTAAATGCTGGTGGATCAGGATTTTGTAAATATTTTTTTATAGATAAATAAATTTAATTATAGAAAATACTATACATAAAAAAGCTAATAATCCAAATACTTACCGATCATAGTGCCAACAATTAGAGCCACCCCACTGAAGAGTCCCACCCGTCTCTTGAGGTGAAAAGAGTCATTCTCAGTTGAGTCCGTCCCCTCCAACTTGTCTCCCGCTGGGAGGGCACTCTCAGACTCCTCGCACGAACTGGTGTATCCCGGATCCCCGCGCCACTGGATTCCATCTTTGGAGACATGATTTCCTGTAATAAAAATAAAAATAATAAACCTAACATTAGATATCATGATTTGTTTTAGTGTACAGTAAAACTTCATTTGTCTATTAAAAGTTACGAAACAAATTTATAGGGGATAATGTTGTACCTACGGACAGTAGTAATTTTCGCTTGCAAATTGTAAAGAAATTTTATCCTCTTAGCTGATCATACTGTTCTAGTTGACAGTTAACTAACTGAAATCTTAATGACAACAAAGCAAAAAAAAAAAAAAAAAAAAAAAAAAAAAAAAAAAAAAAACTGGAAACTTTTATTTTTGGCAGCTTTAAATCAGCAACGTAGTATTTTTTTAAAAAAAATCTAAAAACATGTTTTGCTTAATATTGCTACGTATGTATTGAAATATTTATCTACTAAGATACCTATCCGGGTTTTAGTTGCTTGAATAACACGAAGTTGTAAGAAGCTTTGTGTTCGGAAACTGATTGAATGGTTGTGATGTAAGATGTAACTGTACCTAGGGACATGTCGCGAAGTAATTTTAAGCTTCTCCCGAGACCAGTGTTTCTTTCAGAAACAATGTTCCAGGGGGCACACTTAGTATTCCGAGGGGGCACTGCTGGTACTATTCTGTTTATTGTTATATTACAGACGTATTATTTTGGGCTCCTCCGGGGGCATTCTCAGAGCTCCGGAGGCAGTGTCCCCCCCAAAAAAAATGTCTGAAAGAAACACTGCCTAAGACTATTGCCAATTTATCTAGTAGAGATAGATATATTTTCCCTATCTGTTTAATATACTATAATTTAGGTTATATCATATGGACTTTTGTCTAAAGATTAAGTTCACATATGTGTGAGGAAGAATTTCTAAAATGTTAGCAAATCATGAAAGTAATAATCTTACATACGTTATATAGAAAGTCTTGTTTGTTACCATTATTATTTGTAACTTAATGAACAGAGATATAAGCTGTATTCTAATTTCTTCCAATCTTATAAATAATTTCAATGCATAAATATATTTGAAGTACTTTTTACAATGTTTATGAAATCTCAAATCATTATAGATTTCCTTTTTCCAACTTTATTTGTATCTATAAGTATCGATATTTGTTTTACAATTATTATTTGTTTCATTTTGTAAATATAAATACAATATGTATATTTTCCCACTCTTACAAATAGTTCAATAAAGTTCCCTCTGGTGCACGGAGTCACGGATTCAAACCCTGCTCCCGCCAAGTGAACTTTGTGGTGGACAAAGACCGTCTGTGTTGGTTTCCTCGGGGTTCTCCCGTTTCCTTCCACTTTCTTCATTCCACCATTTCATTAATTTCTCATCATCACAGTCGCCTTTAGCCTAGCCGGCATAATCGTGGAACGTAAAACTCAAAGATGTCATGATGTCATAACGTTCAATAAATACATTTGTAGAAATCATTATATACAATATTTAGGAGAACACGTAAGTTGATATTTCGTATACGTAGCCATACTCTTTCTTCCTTTTTCTTTCTTTCTTTCTGGATATGTTTACCCAGATATGTTGGTAAGCTATACCGTTCCCCAGCTTCAGGATATGCAAAACATTGTCATCTTTCAGCAAGATGGTGCTCCTCCACATTAGGCTCATGAAGTCCGCGATTTTCTTAATGAAACTTTGACCAACCGATGAACTGACAGAGATGGCTCAACTCCAGGCCCGTGAGATCACCTGAATACTCCCTTAGATTACTTTCTTTGCAAGTGTGTGAAATATATTGTGTACAAAACAGCAGTTCTTGATATTGTGACCTTGCAAAAAAGCATCTGAGATGCCATTGACACAATCACACCAGACACGTTGCAGAATGTGTGTGACAAGAGAGTGAATACCGGCTTAATATTTTTCGTGTTACCAGGGATGCACATGTTGAAGTGTATTAATTGTATATATGGTTTATATATGGTTTAAAACTTAATGAATAGAAGCATATGTGGTAATAGCGCATGTTCCATTTACTGTATCCAATTAAGAGTTTGTTATCAGGGCCTACATTAAATTTGTATGTACTAGCTAATGAAAATGATTAAGTTCTTATGAAATAATTGTGGAATGAAAATACGAAAAGGAACGGAAGGATTCGAGAAAACAATATTATACACCACAAACTCATTTGGTCTAGGATCGAACCAAGGAGCTCTAGTACTAGAGACGAGTGCTCAATCATTGAGCTACCATTACCTCTCAGACATTTGTATTAGAATCATTAATGCTACTCTCATTAACTAATCGTACCAATCTTAAAATGTTGTATAAGTTAACAACATTATTCTAATTAATACATGCATTTGACTTTGATAAGTATTGATAAAAGATTAATTGATTTGTTTTAGCACACTATTTCAGCATCAAAATTATGGAATGTAAATATACAACGTAACGCAGTGTTTCTCAACATTTTTTTTTTTTTTTTTTTTTTTTTTTGGATTGACAACATACTTTACTAAATATCTCCCGACGCCACGGAACAGCTTAAGGTTAAGTTAGGTTAGAAGTGTGTTGTTGCTGTCGTTGCAGATATTCACGGTATAGTCTGTCTCAGAATTGATTTCAAATAATTATTAAAAGTTTCAACGTAAACAATAAACTGTGTTGCATAAAGTCCAGACTTAAGTCTTCTGAACGAAACAAAATAATATTTAAAGTCTGAAGATTCCCAACATGTCCCATGGGACTGAGCAACACGTCAGTTGAGGAAGCTTGGGTTAACGTAGGAACTGAATCACATATTGAGAATAAATATATTATATTAATCGTAAGATTTCTAATATTCTATGACCTGAACTATCGTGAAGTTTCCTGATGAGTAATTTTCTCCATTATGCCGTTCGTTTGTTCTCTTTTTGCACGAAAATCAAGATGTTCGTTTACGAAAATTACCAGTTTTGAAATTTCATATCTTTCACAAAATTCAAAACCTTGTTTTCGAAAACTATCAGTTTAGTAAATTTAATATATTTCACGATATTTAAAACTATGGTTCCTAAAATTACCAGCTTTGGAAATTTCACATATTTAACAAAATTCAAAATATTGATTTCGAAAACTACCAGCTTTGAATTTTTCATATATTTCACAAAATTTAAAATCCTGCTTTCGAAAAAAATCAATTCTCAAACTTTCGCATACCACGAATTTCAAAACCTCGTTTTCGAAATCTACCAGCTTTTGGAATTTCATGAAATTCAAAATGTTATTTTTAAAATCTACCAGCTTTTAAAATTTCATATATTTCACAAAATCTAAAACTTTGTATTCGAAAATTATCATCGTTTGAAATTTCACATATTTTACGAAATTGAATTCCTAATTTTATATATATATATATATATATATATATATATATATATATATATATATATATATATATATAGATAGATAGATAGAAAGAGAGAGAGAGAGAGAGAGAGAGAAAAGTGTACTTGTTTCCGCCATAATTCTTCCATACGTTCCGCTCTTATCCATTAGTCATCAGTAAACATGAATACATATTTGAGCACCACTACAGAGACGTCATATGACGTAATTGCACACGTAACAACTACAAAAGAATAATAATAATAATAATAAAAGTAAAGAGAGCAAATATTGTGTCCCTCACCTTCTGTTTGTAAAGGTTGTAACTGGTGCTGTGGCTGTTGATTTACAGAATGGGCCGACCTGTTACAGAAGAGAAAATGCAGCTTCCCTTTCATCCTCCAACACGGCCGGCTTGAAACTGAGCCCCGACACGAGCGAAGCTAAATATATATATAAGAAACTAATTTCGTCTGCCAAGGAAACGCGTTCTATCGCTCCATAAAGCCGAATTCATCCGACTGAGGGAACCATACACACACACAGTAAGCAACTCGCATCAGTTTGTGTGCAACGAGATAAAGAGCGTAATGGAAGTATCAGCAGCGGTACAGTTGCAATTTTCAAGCCTTCACTTGAACACGTTTGTGCAAATCATCCTTGGACACTTCTTCCCCTTTCCAGTGACGTAATGTTGACAAAGACACTTTCTTCGTGTTGTTTTAAAGTGTCCGTGACTGCGTGCATTGTACTTTTGGAATATATCAACGGAACATGTTAGTGCTAGGCTAGCGAGCCAGTCTCGGGCTTGAACTCAATTATTGAGCCTTATATAAGAGTAGCAAGCCAGAGCCTAAGTCCGACCGAGTGCGAGTCCAGTGAGATTAATGATCACGAGCCTTGTTAAGGATAACAAGTTCGAACTCCGAAGTCGAACAAGTGCGAGCCTGACTCATTGAAATTAATGAGGTAAAGCCTCAATGACAATAGTGAAGCTAAGCCCGTGTGTGACCGAGTGATCGATGGTCATGCTGGAAATGGCCATCTCTAGCTAACCAGTGAGTTATCCGGTCGCTCAGTGGTAAATCGCTCACATCTGGTGCGATAGATCCCTGCGCAGATCACGGGTTACGTGAGTTTGTAGCGGATAACATCGCGTCCGTATATTATCTCGAGGTTCTTCCGTTTCCTTCTACATTCCTATTTCGCCAATTATTTAATCATTTGCACTTTCACTATTCAGCCGCCTTCTTTAGCCTATAGGGCAAATACGTAGGGCGTAAAAGTAAGAATTTCGTTTCATTTTATTCTAGGTAGCCGGTCTATTATTTAAAAACTGCTTTCGGGTTTAGAGCTAATATAACACTGAAGTAAATGCGGTTCTGTAGGAAAGCGCTCGTCTATGATACTAAGAGTTTCAAGTTAAACCCTGGACATGTTAGCTTGTAGTAAATTAGTGTCGTATTAGTAGGTTTTTCGAGGCTTCAGCAACTATTCATCTATTGGTCATTTCGTTTTCAACTTTCAAAGCATAATGAACGACACTAAACTCAAAATTTCATCTTGTTTTGGCTTAATATACGCTTTTACCTTTCCTAAACAATAATAGCGTGGAACCTCCCTTAAGTAACACCTCAACAAAGAGCATCTGCACAATAGGGACAATTTTTTTTGTGTCGGCAAAAATATGGGACATTATGTGTCAGGAACTTTAAAAATATATGCACCGACAGCCTTGTTTTCCCCTCAACATTTTAGTATCCTTTTCATAACGGACAGGAGTTATTCTCGGTTTATGCAGATTTAGCACAGAAAATACATTCTGCAATTTGAGATGTAAATCTGCAATACGGTATGAATAGTAAACAGAATTTTTTCCCCCCCCGTAATATGTCATAATTGTCGTTAATCATTGACCTGGTGAACCACAACACAGAACAGTTGCAAGTTGCACTTGAAATTATTCTTTTCTCTGTCTAGAGCGAGAGGGCGCGCCCTACGGCTATTGGACGCGCCTAGCGTCAGGCTTAGACAAATTGCAACTCCCTTCGTTTCGCTATGACCGTTAGTCGTCAAGATATAACTGCTGAAGTGAGCACGTGGACAAGCTGTTCGTCGCATTAATGATACAGTGACAATGAAAGAGTTTGAAGAACAACGTGCGTGTATGAAATTTTGCTACAAACTTCGAACATTTCTAGAGATACTTTAATTGCTTTTCAATTCATTCAGGGTCTATTCAACCAAAAAATGCAAGCATGAGTTGGTCAACAATCAAGGTGATGTTGATTCTGTTTTTCAATTGGAAAGGTATTGCTCATCATAAATTTGTATCACGTGGTCAGATGGTAAACAAACAGTTTTACCAGGACATTTGGTAGTTATCTGGCAAAACATCAGACTCCCGTTGTTCTCCATCCACTCTATTCTCCGGACCTAGCCGCAGCAGACTTTTTCCTGTTTTTCAAACTTAAAATCACTTTAAAAGGTCGTCGTTTACACACCATAGAGGAGATTCAGGACAATGAGATAAGAGACCTGCGAGCCATCCCAGCAAGTGCGTTCCAGGAGGCTTCCCAAACACGAAAGAAACGTCGGGAATCGTGTATTGCCAGTAGAGACTACTTTGAGGGAAACAGTACTTAAAATGTTGTATAACGAACAATAAATAGTGTTGCCACGAGACGAGATCAGACGACACTTCAGATTGTCACGTCTCGTCTGGTGCAAAGCATGTCTCGTCTCGTGTGTCGTCTCGAATGGTTGTCTCGTTTCGTGGCAACACTAGAACGGCTGAGGCCCACAAAAACGAGCTGTTATGCCAAGTGGTTAAAATTACAACTTTTAACCAAGTTTGGTTTGGTTAACAGAGCACAACACGTAACATGACTACAATCTTCCAACAACGACTGTTTAGTTTCGACTGAACCAGTAATGAATTACTACGACAGGAACATTTATCAATACCGTCGGCAAGCCTTCCCCACTTACTATGAAATCCTTTTTTCAGAATCTCTGGTGCCACATCAACAAATAAGGAGGCCTATGTGACTTTCAGATTTAAAAACTGGCTTAGGTTCGAATAACATCATAAAACAATAAAAAAAACTAAATTTTATTGTCAAACCAGCATCCTTTCAATACCCAGTACTGAAAAGGGCTGACACGTTTCTGTGTTTGCTTGGAACGAGAAAGACCATGAAACAATGGTTAGTTACTGATAAAATTGCCATTAAGAGAACTTGTACTTATACGACAGGATGTTTATACATACGTATCCCTACTTGCCCCCGGAATGAAACCTTTTGAAACATTGATCTCGGTGAATGCTTTAACATTGTACTTGAATCTGGAGCACTATCACAAAATAATTAAACTTGAATGGATTGAAAAGTTGAAATGGAAAGAATCATAATAATAATAATAATAATAATAATAATAATAATAATAATAATAATAATAATAATAATAATAATAATAATAATAATAATAATAATAATAACTTTAGGTATTCCCTGTTCTTTGTAGGATAGTCCTCATTTGAAATAATAAACACTGGTATACATTTCGAAGGCAAATAATTTATTTCGAGTTAATAAGTTTTTAAACAAATTCAAAAACTGTGAATTCTTAAGGCACAAGACGAGACGAGACATTTCTCGAGATGTTTCGTCTCGTCTCGTATCTCGCCTCAAATGGTTGTCTCCTCTCTTTTACGAAACGAGACAAGACACGAAAAATGTCTCGTCTCGTGGCAATACTAACAATAAAAGTGTTATATAAAAAGTTCGGATTCTTTTTGAACCACTTCGTATACAAATTTACAACTAATGTATTTGCTGTAACCTGCATTTATGGACATCACCCAGTTATGGAGATCTGTTCTGTTAAGGAGGTATCCGTTATTGAGAAGTGTTCGTTAAGGATAGTTTCGCTATATTTTAATAATCGTCTTACAATATAACATATACTTTATTTTTTCAAGAAAAAATAAAAAAAGTGTGGTTATCGGGGAGATATGTTTTATTCGATCGATTATTTCGCAAACATCTATAATTCTTTTCTTTATTAATTATTCCAGATTTCATTAGCAATATTACAAAATAAATAATCAATTTCTTTCGGAGAAACCTATAAAAAATAGTATACTAATAAGTTATCTTCAGAAACGTTTGCAACAGTTTCGATCGTATTTTATAATCAAATAATTCAGTAATCTGTCTATATATTAAAAAGAAGTCCTAACTGACTGAGCGAAGCCTAGGCCAAACCGCTTAAACTAGAAACTTAAAACTTTGACAGTGCATCGAATTTGTGACGGAAGGTACCGTATCACTAAATCGCTAAGAAAGAATTTTTTGGAAATTTAACGATGAGGGGAACAGAAGTGACAATTATTATAATAAATTGTTCGGATCTTTGGATCTCTGAAGGACAGAAGTATATGGGGTTCTCATTTAAAATAATTAGACACTTTTTTAAATCGTTTTTTGATATTTCCTCCAGAAGGGAAGATAAAAGGCTGGGTTGGCAATTGTTATTACAGTACAGGATAACCACATCTCGAAAACCTTTAAGACTCTTCGTTTAAAATAATTAATGACGTGTTTCTGTGTTTTTTCTTTATATTTTCTCTAGAAGGAATGATTGGGGTTCCAATTGTTGTAATACTATGGCCATATGACGAAAACTCTTAACGAGCTTCCTCGTGGCTAAGACTAACGTACGCGCCTTTGTCGTGCGAGATCCGGGTTCGATTCCTGGTGATAGCTCATGTGGTACACATGCCACGTTAATTTGTAGTTCTACGTCTCATATAGCCTTGCAGCTCAAAGGACCGCTAAACTCAATTAAAATTGAAATCCCTTAATGTTAGACACATGAAAATTAGTGAGACTATTGATTTAAAATAATTAAAGACGTGGTTCAGCTTTTAAAAAAATGTTTCGCTTAGAAGGGAAGAAAAAGGTTGTGGATTGCAATTGAGTGCCATATTTCGAAATCCCATAAGACTAGAGATACGTTAGTGATATCAAACTTAGTAGGCTATACAATTCTTATTCAAAACAAGTGGGAATCTGCTATAGCGTTTCCGGAAATTCCGCTTTTAATCAGAGGAAGGGCCAATACCTATTTTTTCTCAATATATAAAAATGATTCTGAGGTTGTCAGTCTCCTCATCAGGGGGAAAAGGGGAGATGAACCATTTGAAATGAATTTTTGAACACAGTCACATTTGAGTAGACATGAATTTTTACAATTTCACTTTGATTGGAATGCGAATTCTACAGGGGAAAGGGGTTTAAATTTTCTTCAAAGAATTATGCTATAAACTTATTCTTGCCGTGCGAAGAACGGAAGTAAAGACAAGTATGAAGTACGAGGCTGAATGGCGAGCAAATGCGGAGTTTGGGGCGAAGTCTCCACCTAGTTGATATTATAATAGCTTTATATATATTTAGTGCAATAGTCCGTAGCTGTTATTATAAAGGTTACCAAGAAAGTTCTGTCTTTTCTATTTTTTTGGAGGTCTGTGTTCAATTGGCCCGCACACCCTAAGTTGACTGCGAATGCAGATAAGGCGAAGATCAGTTGTTGGTGTGGGTATATCCAACATACTACCTAGTTGTGTCAGTTCAATTACACCGTGAACTTGCGTATGGACAGAGTGAACATGGGACCTCCACAGAGTGTCATAAGGGCGTGTATGCTGTACCGGTTCAAACTGGGTCAAACGCCGCTGCAGCGGAGCGGAAGATATGCCAGGCTTTTGGTGAGGGTGTCGTGACTATGTAGACAGTACAGCGGTGGGTTAACAAGTTTAAGGACAGTGACGAAACACTTGGAAACGAACTACGTGTCGGAAGACCAACACATGTACAGAATGAAGATCTTTAGCCAGCAATTGAGGCTATTAGTTGCCAGACATGTAAGGAACTGGAAGTACAATTTAGTGTGAGTGGAGAAACCATTCGGCAGCATCTACATCAACTTGGAAAGCAATACAAGTTGGGTCGATGGGTCCCACATGATTTGACTCCGGGCCAGAAAGCAACGCGACCAGACACCCGTGTTTCTTTGCTGTCTCGTCTAAGGAAGGATACATTTCTGGACAAGATATTGACGTATGATGAAAAGTGAGTCCTGTACGTGAGTCCACGACGCCTTCGTCATTGGTTAGTATCGCATGAGCCGGTTCCAAAACAGCCGAAACCAGCACTGCACCTGAAGAAGGTCCTCCTGTATGTTTGGTGGACTGCTCGCGGCATTGTTAATCGGGAACTGCTACCAGCTAGTCAGAGCATCAATGCAACTGTATACTGCCAGCAGTTGAGCCGTGTTCAAAAGAAAAACTTTGAGTCCAGCACTTCTGAATTACAAAGGGGCCCTTCTATTACTGGACAACGCTAAGACTTATGTGGCTAGGTTGATGTGAGACACCATTCTATGCCTTGGATGGGAAACACTATTGCATCCGCCATACTTCCCGGACATTGCACCGTCTTATTATAACTTGTTCCATTCCTTGGACAATCACCTTAGAGGACGCAAGTTCAAATCCCTAATAGAGGTGCAGAATCCACTTGATTCTTTCTTCGCTTAACGGACCACCAAGTTCTACCGCGATGGCATCTATAGCCTTCCAGAACCTTGGCAGAAGGTCGTCGATTCTGATGGGGACTATTTTTGATCTTTCAGGTATGTCTTAGGTGATATATCAATGTTCGATTGTGTTGGGTGAAAAGGCGACATGACTTTCTTGATTACCTTTACAGTTTCTTTTTCGGAAGAATGCTTCGGGGGAAAATGGATATTAAAAAAATAAAAACTTGACTAAACGTCTATATGTATATGGCAATTCATCAATGGTCGATTGCTGATCATTCAATTTATTGTATATTTTCGTTCAAAATTAATTCTTAAGTCAAAAAAATAAAATAAAATACCTAGGCTACAACTTACCGAAAGTATTACAGAAGAAGAAACTCAGAAGAATTTGATGAAACTTGCTACGTAAACGCCTTTTGCATGTTTCGGTTGTTTTATTTGAACAAGAACGAAATGTACAGGGTAATATATATTTTGTAATTGTTGTAACAAGAATTCACTGGAAAGTTGAATTCCGGAAATCACTTGGTTCCCTACATTCAAAATACTATACACTTGTATGAGAGTTTCGTTCAGCATTCTCGATACACTAATTGTTCCGTATCCACTTATTTTCATTACCACCTGTCTCTTTCAGCCCACAGGCCATAAACATGAGACGTTAAACTAAATCTTGCATTTACTTTTATTTTGTACGTTACAGTCATTTACTACTGTAGTTATGCAATCACGCACAACATGCAAAAAAAAAATCGTTGCTATCTTAATTCTGATCGAGATATCGACTTCCTTTGGGAAATTTCATTGCATATTCCTGGAGTACGTGTATTCTGAAAGAGCAGACTTCAAAGTTTTACGATATAACGTCCTTTTAGTGCTATCAAGTGCAGCTTATAAAATATACTGCTGAAAAGTTAATCTTCCCATGCATTCGGCAGATTGTATCTCCGAAACGAAGCTACTCCGAGGACATTTTTACTGGAACTTCTCTTGTTTCTATTAGTACAACCGCCTTCCAATTGTTGTGAACGATCATTAGAAACACTATAGTTGAAAATGAAAAATGAAAGTTTTGAGTTTTACGTTCCACGGTTATACCGGTTAGGCTAAAGGAGACGGTGATGATGAGAGATGAGTGAAATGGTGGAATGAAGAAAGTGGGAGGAAACGGGAGAACCCCGAGAAAACCCACGAGCACGGTGTTTGTCCACCACAAAGTTCACTTGGCGGGGGCTGGGATCGAACCCGGGACCCCAAGCACCAGAGGTGAACGCTCTACCACTGAGCCACCGCGCCCCCCAACACTATAGTTGAAATGTCCCTTGTTCATACTGGGAGAATAGGATTATAGGGAGTATTTGAACTCCTTCCCCTTACGATACGCATTTCTATGAAAAAGTAATAAAAAAAAAATCTCTAAAGTTACCCCTTTCCTAAACTCACGCCTCATCGCTTCTTACACTTTCTCCATGCCGATAGAGGTTGAACATACAGTTGAACGGCATCGGGTATGTCACTAGTCATCTTAGTGACCCCAAAAACTATGAATTGGATACTAATATCAGTCGTTTTCGATTATTTTTACGTATTAAACCTTCCTCTTCACCTAGATCCTTCACCTCCATGCCAATGGGAGATTAATTTGGACTTAAACGGTATCTGGCGTATTACTATTCATTTCATTGACCCCTTAAATTATGTATTAGACATTATTATCGGTCGTTTTCAACTATTTTAACATGTCACCCTTTCCCACTCCTACCTCCAACTAGTGTTGTAAAAAAACGTTTTTTTTTCTGTGAAGTTTTTTTCAATAAAAAACATCGTTCTTTTTCATGTTTTTTTCAAAAGTCTGTTTTTTTTCTGGCAACTATTATTTATTGATTTATGTTGCAGATTATTGAAATAATCAACAGAACTTGAGTCGAAGCCCTCGTAACTTACAAATCGTTTGTTTCTTTGAACCTATACGAGCAAAATTGTGTGATTATTCCTTTCGGCCCCAGGTCATTTTTGGCGTTTTCCTACATTTCCAGTTAGTGACTTATTGCTCAAAAACTATTCACTCGATTGATATGGTTAAGGCCTTGTTTTTAAGAAAATGCATGTGGCTATTTTTTGGTGTAAGTTTCATTGCAGTGTTGTCAACGGGTGGGAAATTATTGAGGGAAATGTAGGGGTGAAAATTTACAAAAAATTCTCTAACCGAATTTCAAAAATTTTTTGTACATAGCACCACTGCTGCTATATGGGTCCAAGTCACCTAAACAAATCTTTGGTGTGTTGACAAGGTACAGTGAAATCCTGAAGTCGCTGGCTTCCATTCAAAGAGGGGAAGAAAAAAATTCTGTCATACACATGAAATTTTGACACTTTTTACGCCTCAGAAGCAAAAGTCAAATATGCCGGAGTACAGCTTTTCTAATTATCCTATTGAAACTTTTTATGGTGCGTTCTGTAGGGAAAAGAGGAAGCTTTCACGTAGTGGTACGTTTGTTTCAATGTAGCCAGTAAGAGGGTAATATAATAGAGGGGAAAGGGAAATTTTCCGAATTTTTCACCTAATTGCGGGAATTAATTGTTTTGGCTGGAAACGCTGCCATCAGACAGACGAAAATTATCTGAAAATAAACCGTAGTACTCCAAGAATATATCCTACAAGTATCATGGCGATATATAACAAAGTAAGCATGAAATTAAAAAAAAAAAATCTCATTCTACCCCAGAAATTCACCATTTTCTTACCATTTAAAGAACATGGTTTATTATAAACCTCAACTGTACTTCCCCTAATTATTCTAATGAAACTTTTTATGGTGCGCTGTGTAGGCTAAGGATGAGGCTGTTAGACACTGGTACATTTGTTTGAATGTAGCCAACAAGAAGGAAATAATAGAAATAAAAAAGGGAATTTTTACCGAAATTTGCCCCTAAAATCTGGAATTAAAATTTTTTGTAGCTAGCAACACTACTATCAGACACACACAAACTATCTTAAAATAAGCTTTTGTATCCCTCTAATATATCCTACAAGTATTGTGACGATATCTAATAAAGTAAGCATGTGAATAAAAAATCTCATTCTACCTTTTAAAAAATTACAGTTATCTTTCAAATTAGAGAACAAGGTCCACTGTAAACCTCAACTGTACTTCCCCTAATTATCCTATTCAAACTTTCTATAGTGCGTTGTGTAGAGCAAAGAGGAGACTTCCAGATACTGGTACGTTTGTTCCGATATAGCCAAACGAGGGAAATAATAGAGACAAAACATATAATTTTTCCAAAATTTCCCCCTAAAATCTGGAATTAAAATATTCTGTAGCTGGCAACACTACTACCAGACAGACGCAAACTATCTTAAATTAAACATTGGTACACCACTAATATATCCTACAAGTATTATGGCGATATTTAAGGAACAAAGCTTCTAATTACCAAAAATATATTACGGTAAACAGAAAAGTAAGGAAAAACTAGAAAAATCAACGGCTAGAACCTAAATACGAATTTCACGTGCGCCCCCTAATTACCCCATTGTAACGATTTGTAATTTCGTTTGTTAAGTAAGGGCAAATGTTCGATTGGCGTAAGTTGACTTGCACTCGGACGTATAGGTGCGGATTTATAAACAAAAATTTCTAATGTTTTGACCAAATATAGGGGAATTTTAATTTTCCTAATTGGCAACACTGCGCGCAGGCCCATCCAATTGATGTCAACAGTTAGGTATCCATCCGGTATCCAAGTCTTAAGGATGTCTTTCTACAACGAAGGAAGCTACAGGGAAAAAAAGTAAAGGAAATTCGAAATTAGAAAATTCTCGAATTTTTGACTGGGGTGAAATTTGAGAAGGAAATTCGACACCAGAAGAAAAAGAAATTAATATGATAAACTACAGTCCAACCACATTTTCAAGAATAATATCCCGATATCTTAATTAGTGTCCACACTGGAGCGGATTAAAAAAGTGACACACCTGTGTGTGCCACTTTGGCCACCTGGGCTACCGAGTATACATTTGATTACATTTTTTTGATTACTAACTCGTGTTGTTTTTGTAGTTATAGTCTCGACTAATAACAATATCGTTGTAAACAATAACTTTATAAGGAAAATTTTCTCTCCTTTTTACATCTTAGTTCCAACACTGTTGGCGAGAAATGTAGGGTGTTTCAAAATAAATTTTGTGGTTTTAAGTCTTCGTAGTACTTATTACATTTTACGTACAATTATAAGCAATGCATCAAGTAAAAGAGCACCTCAAACAGTCTTTGCTACAAGTGTTCAATGTGAGATTCATTCGTCACACGGCACTCATCTAGTCGATAAGCGAGAAAGGCCCATAAACTTTCCGCCATATGGCACAAAACACATTCAATTTAGGGGAGTTTCGTTTCAATTGTACCATTCCTGAGGATTTGCTGATGGCCAGATGCAAACATTATGAGTGTTCACATTAGCTCTTAGGTGAAAAGTCGATTTATCACTGAAGACGACACAATCCAGAAAATCTTCATTGTTATGCAGCAATATTTCACTTGCGAAATTGGCACGTAAACCGTAGTCTGTAGGCTTTAGACCTGTAGCAACTGCAAACAATAAAGACGTAGTTGCAAGCGTCTCCTTAATATTCTTCACACAGTCGGTTGCACTGTACAGGTTCAGTCTTTATTAAAACACAAAAAGCTTTCTGCTCTCTAGTCTCCATCTTTGCTACTTGCTCTTTCTAACGGCAGACAGAATAAACAATGCATGTACATGCGTGCGTACAAAACTGTTTGAGTTGCTCTTTCATTTGATATAATATTTATAATTGTAAGTTAATTGTAATAGATACTACAAAGTTTCAAAACCCTAATATTAATTTTGAAACACCCTGCATTACTTCAAATTGAGTCATCCTATATTCAGGTCCTAGTCAATTTGTCGCCTCGTGCAATGGCATAATTTGCCGCCTCCCCCTTTCTCCAGAAAGAACAAATCTTAGAAGTCATGATTTTAAGTATGCTACTCCAGCATGAACAACAAAGGTGAGGGTAAGTGCAGTCTCACTCAGAAAGGCTTAAATACTTACTAAAAATGCAATTCCGTTCTGTCTATTGATTCTTTAAATGTTAATCTATTATGATAGTGAAAGATAAAGCAAACACACCTGCAGACGAAAGATGGTAATCCTTTTTATAGAATTCACTATCGAGCTTCAATCTCAATGTATCAGTTTGAAATTCCAGTGCAACTAGCTTTTTATCTTTATTTCTTGATTTTTCTTCTAGATCTTCTAACATTTTTTTAAAAAAAAAACTTGTTTCTATCTTCAATGATAAGGAACTTGCTTCTGACAAAAACAAGACTACTTTCATATCAAAACTGTGATAACTTACTAAATGGAACAGATATTCACTACTATTCGAGAATTCAATTCTTGCATTTGACAACAATCAAGCAATTTGTGCTCGGATTTATTCGACCATTTGCTTTATCATTGTCCATGTGGCCTTAAACTAATGCAACCTAAACATAATTTATGAATGTAGTATTCAAATAGGTCAGCTTAGTAAATGTAACTACCATCATCATGAAGTCTGTTTCCAACAAGATATATTTAATTTAAATAATAAACTTAAGACAGATTTTGCCGGACCATCCAAGCTTGCGGTTCCACGCAAATACACGTGTTGCATATATACAGTGGCGTATTTAGGAGGGCTTCCGGACTTAAGCCCCCCGAAATCTTACTTACTATAGTAAAGTATATGAAATATCTTGCAGAATTTTCACATTTTAAGGCAAAGCCCACCCCCGAAAGTTAGCAAAGCCCCTCAAAACAAAATCGTAAATACGCCACTGCATATATGGTAGAGTCAGCTCTGTATATAATATATATCTAATCGACAAATTATTTATATATGACATTTAGAAAAATACTATTAGGCAAATTAGTATTAGTTTTTACCTTTAGACAAGTTATTGGAATTTTATACTGTTCATGACATTATTTTCGTACTTATTAAAGGCCTGCTTTTACGAAAAAACATAATTTCATTTCTACTTTTATTTCTTAGTTGATATTGATGAAAACTGCTGAAACCCGAATTGTTATTAGGTATGGTATTCATGTAAATTGTAAAATATTTGTAGCGTATCAGTATCTAGCGTTAATTTATGTTGCATTTTACGGTGATTACACCTACATAAAAATATTTCATAATTAAATAGACTTAAGATGCATTACAAATGACTATTTGAAAAAAAAACGAAATTTAGAAAAAAAAACGAGAGGCAATGTTTTTTTCTAAAAAAAAACGTACATTTCTGAAAAAATACGAACTTTTTTTTTCTATTTACAACACTACCTCCAACCCTCACCACCATGTCGGCGGGGGATGAATTTGGAATTTAAAGTAATGAACAGTGTCACAATTCATCTCAGCGACCCCGAAAATTACGTATTGGACACTAACATCAGTAGTTTTTAATCTTCGAGCGACGAAAGGATACAAGACAATTTAGTGATCGTGAAAAAAATCGACATTTCGACGGATTTGCACGTTTCATGGTCTCTAAATACCGAAAAAGTGATTTTTCAACATCTGTCCGTCCGTTCGCCCGTTCATTCTGACGTGCATTCACTTAGAGACCATACCGTTAACCGCATCTCAACCAAATTTAAAATTTAAGGTTTTTATGTGATCAACCAGGGTTTTTTCTAATTTTCTTCCTACCCCTAAAAACAAAGATAATTTGCTTAAAAGTAAAAATTAAAAAATGCTATTTTCTCGAAAACGGTTCTAATGATATTGTTTACATTTTATAAATCAATTTTCCAATAACAACTTCATCATATGGTGTAAGTCATTTCTCTGGAAAAAATTAAGAATATTTTCTTTGGGGGAGGGTGAGTTTTCTTTCGGGTGATTTTTCAAAAACGACTAAGCGATTTTCTTCATATTTCATAAATAACATGAAAATATGCCATAACTCATTTGTTCTGCAAAAATGCATGAGGGGTTGTTTATTCTTAAGATATTAACTAATAAATATTTAATAATTAACTGTTTAATATTGTTTGTTATTTCTTACGAAAAAAATCACACTCTCGGGGAGTTTCTATTCAAACTCCTCAAAAATGACACAGGCGATTTTGGTCGTATTTCATAAATAAATATTTCGCATTAATCACTTCTATGATAATATCTACAAGAGGCATTTTACTTTTGGGTGAGTTTTTTGTGATCATTTTGTAAACTATTACTCATGCGATTTTGTTATTTTATAAACAAATATTTCATTAATAACCCTAATATATGATATGTAATTTCTTATGGAAAAATCTACAAGGGATAATTTAATTTTGGGGATTTTTTTTCGGTGAAGCTTTCCGAAAATGCCTTAGAATTTTCTTTCTATTTCACAAGAAAATATTTCATTAATAACGGTAGCACAACATGATTTAGTTTAAGGAAGTGGAGCGAGAAAGTTTAGTGCGGTGGACCATACCTTTTAGTTTTACATGACACTACTTTTTAATCAGTTTCTCACACTACAAACCAAAAAAATGTCAACGTACTATCATATCTTTAGAAGCCTAAGGTTGGTAATCATACCAAATATTTTAACTTGTTCAGTAGTTATTGCGTGTTGTAATCACACACACACCAATTCTATATATGTGCGTGTATTGTTAAATAATATCCCTTTATCAGATCCACCAAAAGTGAAGTATGGCGACATTTATATACGATAAAGGATCAGAAACTAAGATTACAAGGCCGATATTTCTGGAGTTTCGTCTGTTATAAAGAGTGTGCGGTAATTTTAATACATGGAGTTGGCAACTGTGCAGAGTTTCTGTCACCCGCCATCTACCGCACAAATGGCGACTCGTTTGGAAAACTAATCTCTCGAAGATATCCGCTGTTATTCGATTTCCGTGGGCGAAACATGTAACCGCGGTTGAAATTCACCGGCAGCTGGTAGAGGTTTAGGAAGAGACTGTAATGTCTCGTCAGCATATTTCAGAATGCTGGCGAAAGTTTGCGGCTGGTAAAGAAGGCGTCACCGACGAGGAGCACACTGGTCGATCCAGCACGGCATCAACAGATTTAAACCCAGCTCGCATGGAGGTGCTGATTCAGGCCAACTGGAGGATTACGTTAAGGCATCAGAACTGGGAATGAAGGAGCACCTGGGAGGCCGTCGCTTCGCTTCAGACGAGGAGCTGAAAAACTTCGTGACAACGTGGTTGAACACACAAGGACAGGATTTTTTTTTTTTTTTTTTTTACCAGGAGGGAAGCTTCAAACTCATTCAATGATGCGATAAATGCCTCAACTTATATGGGGACTACGTCGAAAGATAACCTAATGTGTGTATTATTATCTGTTGGTTGTATTGGTTGTATGACATAATATATACACGTTTTACTGCAGGTTTTGTAACCTTACTTTCAGATCACTCCTCGCATATTAGCTGAATCGAGTATTTCTCGAATGTTATACATGCGTGAATCAGGAACAGACGAAAACTGTGTCTAAGGCTCTCTCATTACGTAAAGATTAGCTAAGAGACCATTATATAGAAAAGAAAAATATAAAGCAAAATGTGTATATATAGGCCTACACGAAAGCTAAACAGGCACAGCAACTTCACTTATTCAATTGTCACGAAAAAGACAGTAGCAACGTGAACAGTGAGAGTATCTTTACATCAACGAACTACAAGTAAATTTGAAAATGTCTGAGCGGACTGGTTCTGCAACTTTTCAGCCAATCAACAATCAACACAGTCTGCGTCTTCCAAGATTCTGCCGCGCGCGTTCTACTCTCAAAGACACATAAATCCTTTGGCAGTCCGTTTGAATGCCAGCAAACATTATTGTTTCCCGCTGCACCTTGCAAGGACCTTCAAACACGAGCCAACCACTCGAACCAAAATTTTTGTCTCCTTCTTTTAGAGAAGCTTATTTAATGGCTTTTGGTTAGAGAACTTGCTTTAAGTGAGACTGCAAACGCAAAATTAATAGCACAAGGGTAATAAAAAGTGCGTTGTGTTCTTACTTTCGAAACAAATCAGAAAAAAGTTGTATATATACTTCTGTATGATCTTTTTATTATTGGTGATTGAGTAGTCATTCGTAAGGAACCATTCACATTCAAAGTGACCACTGAAGACGAATATTTCACTAAAGGATTTTGCTTCCTGATTGTAGGAAACCACAGTGCCATTTATCTTTCAAATATTTAGTTAGTTTGGGAAATCATTACTTGATTGTTATATAAATAAAGAAAAAAAGAAACATGTCATCGCTTCCTACCATTCAATTTTCCATGTGCACTTTGGTGCCCCAATGAAAATGAACTGGCTAAAGCGTCCCTTACTGTAGTAGTTCCCAACCCTTTTTGACTGACGTCACTTTACTTCCACGACTCGCGATACACTTACTTGTTTTTTTTTTTTTTTTAAATTAAAATATAGCATAAATTATAGTAGTCTAAAACTATGAGTGTCTATAAAGTATTAGCTTCGTGTAGTACTGAGCACTATTGCTGCTACTGGAGCCGTTGACTGATACCCTTTGTCTCAAAACTAACTTTGGCAAATGTTTCATGAATTTTAAATTCTAAAATTTCGCAACACACCCTATGTGAATGAGTGACCCGCAAATGTGTTGGGGTACACCGGTTAGGAACCACTGTCTTAGTGGCCTGACCTAGTTAATGGACTAGAACTGCCATCGAGCAGAACATTCAAAAAGAATAGAGAAAAGTTTTGATTTTATTTTAACGAAATCCTGTTTTAACGAAATTTTCTTATTACAGTAGTTCCCATAATGCATTTGGTCTCGAAGCCTAAGCAAGCAGGTTCGTCTTCACTCTCACTAATTTCAATCCCGAATTATACGAATAAGTCTATTAATCTCGAACAAAACACATATTATGTTCTTTAAAAATCGAAGCGCTTTACGAAATTTTCACGGAAATATTTACTTAATTATCGGAAGTGGGGATTCACCCTTCATTTTTGACCATAAAGATGATTGGAAATCCTCAGAAACAAACAGCCGGATAGACAGACAAAGAAATGCGGATCGAATCGAATGGTAGAAGGTCGCTAGCTCGCTAATCCATGGAACGCAAAATATGGATCCATAAAATATCCAAGTAGTAAATTCATTTGTTTTCTAACGGAAAATACTGTGATTGACTTGGACGTAGGGGCGCGTCCACGTGAGGGGTCCACCGGGTCCGGACCTCCCAAAATGTGGTTACTTGACAAATATTTGTACACTTTCTTAACAAAACCATAGAAATGATTGATGTAGCCTACAGATTTTGATCTTACACCTCATTTGTGATCTTTCTTTTCTTATAAAACCAATCTGGTTCTATTATTTTTTTCTGAGAATATCGATGGTAGTACTTAACAAGTATATATTGTCTTTTCGGGTGTAGAATAACACCGGTTCAATAATATATAGACGTAGTGTATTGTAGTGTTGGACTCCTCCCAAGAAAAAAAATATGGGTGCATGCCTGTTTGTACGTAATATATTATTGCATATTTTGTCAATCTGCTTTTGTCATTCAAACACAGTACTCCAGCTATACAGAATTGGAAGATTACAAGACTGCTTTTAGAACTAACCTAAAATGTGTTTAGGTAAAAAAAAAAAAAAAAAAAAAAAAAAAAAAAAAAGTACACTATATTATGTCTATAAAATGCGTAATGCATCAGATAATAAAGCGATTTTGTTGTTAATGGATCAGAAAAAAAAAGATTTGTCTTTAATTACTTTCAACATACGTATGATGATAACCACATTAATGCGCTTAACGTGATCCCTTTGGCTGCCTTCCATTTTATCTACATTAAAATGTGTATACAGCAAAAGCTAACGTCATAAATGATGTATCTACAGTAAAAGTTAATGGTATATAATGTTATTTGTGCAACAGAAGCTAACGAAATGAATTCTCTACAGCAAAAATTAAACGAATAAATATGTCTATAACAAAATGTAACAAGATAAATGTTGTGTCTACAACAAAAGCTATTGGTCAAAATGGTCTGTCTACAGCAAAAGCTAACGAGATAAAATAACTGATGCTTCTATAGCTAAGACTAATGGGATAAGTGCTGTATGTACGGAAAAATTAACGATATAAATTCATCTTGAAGAGAATCGTACACAATACGAGTACTTTTATTATACACATCTATGTAACAAAATGCAAATTATACATACTTTCTAGACATAAGACGCGAACTTCAACTTATTCTGAATTCGAAAAAAAAAATGTTCTTTCATAGGAATGTAAACACGATCCTCCGCATCGAAGTTTTTAAAAAAAATGTAGTAATTAATTAGCCAAACGAGCTTGACAGTCGTGTTTGAAAGATGTGCACGAGAGAAAAGCAGAGGTTGTCTGTGTCTTTGGAAGAGCTCTGTGTCATATCGAATCTTGTCACGAAAATTCTTGTCTCATCTAGTGCACAACAAGTCCTATTTGTAAACGTAGCTTCAAGAGGACTTGAAACATTGTACTAATTGTCTTCAGGTTACGTTTTTCCCCTTTTATGTGCGTGTTTTCTTATTTTATAGCTATTATCCTAACTGAAACGTCTCTTTTTCGAACGAAGAGAATACTTTTATAGAAAGTACGTATTATGAACCCCTTTTCCCATTAGGATACACATTACCATGAAAGTGTAAAGATAAGAAACCGTGATGCCACCGCTTTCCACTTTGACTTCTTATCCCCATGCAGATGGAGGATGAATTTGGATTTAAATGGCATCGGAAGTGTCATTATTACTCTCAGCGACCCCAAAAACTACGGATTGGACATTAATACCGGTCATTTTCGATTATTTTTACACGCCACCACTCAACTTTTCGCACAAACTATGACTCCCTGCTACTCTTCTTAGGATACGTATTTTAATAAATTTAATATCGTAAGATCATTGGGAGGTCTAAAGTTGATAATCATGTCATGCCATTGCCAATTATCATTTTTATCGATTCAGTGGTTATTGTGTGGTGAGATTAAACAAAAACTCACAATTTGCTTTTTATACAATAATTTTTAATCCGTTGTCATTGTAGTGTAGATGAAAAGAGAACAGAAACTAGAAACAAATATAGTCCAGATTCCATTTTCCGCCCGATTAAAAACTGAAATGGGAAACACCCACCTTCTGTACACCCATATCAACATAAAAGACATGCTTTGTTGCAGATTAATTGTTCGTGGCATTCCTTGGTCGCTTAACTGCACAGGAAAATGGTAAATTATGTCAGTAGCGTATTGTCTGAGAAGCAGAAAATAGCCGTAGATTGAAACGAATGGAATATAAAAAGTATGTGATATAAAAGTATTAATGATATTTCAATTAATAATAATCTGTGTCCATTCTCAAATACTACAATATTATTCGAGTTTAACGAAAAAAAAAAAAAACTGGCCAAAAATTAAACATCTACCGACACCGTAAAGTTGAACAAAATGCTTTATGGTCTGTAAATGTCCACGCGTAGTATTTAAGAAAATCGGGAAAACTAAATATTGTGAAACTAAAAACTGATGTTACGGCAATCACGCAATCTAATAAAATAAAACTGACACTAAAGCATGCATTAGGTTAAGCTGTTCAGTGAGAAACTAGCAGGACGATACTATACAGTATTATCCAAAAATAAAGTATACATCAATCGATAGAGGACAACAAGGTGATCAAAATGACTGTTTAATGAGTAAAATCTCATGCGTACTTTTGAAGAGAATCAAAACATGGCGTTGAACAGTATGTCGATCGTTGTCAATGTGAAGGAGCTGATTATAGCTAGGCTTATCTATTGTTATTTGATTGTCAATGCCCTAGCCGCACTAAAATAGGGCTTTATTTCGTGAGATCAGCGTCGTGAAGGCAAATGGAGAGCAATTGGAAAAAACAAGTACGAACTCCGGTCTAGAAATCCACATTTACAGCAAAGGGAATCAATGTACTGACCGCACATCACCCCAAAGGCATGAATGCCACAGATTCTAGGCCCTTGGCTGCACAAAGAAAATAAATACTCTGTAATCTGGATTTGCGCTACGTCAATATGGTACATTCTGAGACGAAGCGGGCGACAGAACTAAACACAATGCAGCGAAGAGAGTAAGGATGGACAAAACCGTTTTCTTTATAAAACTGGAAACCGGTTTCTAGAAAATCGAAATCCGAAAAACCGACATTTCGGTTTTCTCCAAAACCGGTTCGTTTTTTACAGAAACCGGTTTCAGTTTTCTCCAAAACCGGTTCCTTTTTTCACCGAAACCGGTTTCGGTTTTCTCCAAAACCGGTTCGGTTTTCACTGAAACTGGCTTCGGTGAAAACTTTAAAAAAAACATAAAACTATTTCTGAGGAAACGGGATCGATTTCCGGAGATCAAGGAATCAAAGAATTGGTCAGAAATTGAACCAATTTTGGAAAAAAAACGGAACTGGTTTTGAAGAAAACCGAAACCGGATCCGGTAAAAATCGAACCGGTTTAGGATAAAATCGATAACCGGTATCAGTGAAAACCGAACCGGGTATGAAGAAAACCTAGGTGAAAATTTTCAAAAAAAATTTTCACCTAGGTTTTCTTCATACCCGGTTCGGTTTTTAGGGAAACCGAAAAACCGGTTTTTGTGCCCACCATTAGCAGAGAGTCATCTGTCGGACACGTACGTACTCATCACTGTAGGGAACAGACTGCCATCTGAACAGTGTGGATACTGGAGAGTTGTTAACTGCATGTAGGGCGGAACACTAGATATAAGAAAATGGTGATATCTGGGATCGAACCAGGGACACCATGGAAAGTTACTTTTGTACTACTAAGCCACCGCGGCCACAACTGCATGACTTTATTGCTCTACTTGAGTTCTACGTCGTAGCTCAATCGGTCTGTTCGACGTGGAATTCAATTGTGGCTGTTGACAGCAGTATAATCACGTGCTTGTGATACCCACAATAACAGTCGGACCAAGTCAGAGAAAAGTGAACTGAAATTATCCCACTGATTCGGAATTTACTCAACGAAGAAAATGTATCTTCTTGTAGGTACTTCCCGTAGCATCTATACATTAATTCCAAATACATACGACTTTAATATAATTCTTGTAACCGAGATCAAGGTTTAATACATTTTCGTAATAAGAATTATAGACTACCTTCAAGAATTTTAATTTTGGTGTTCATGAATATGTTTTCTGCCCAGTAACTAAGAGGTTCCTGCTTTGATCTCATGGGCGTCGATTCTAACAGACTTATTTCTAGTTTAATCACTTCTACAAAGTGAATGTTAGAATTAAACAGTTAATATATAGGTTTTGGGCAGCTTACTTCCCATTTTCCCACTGTTAACTTTCAAGGTAAAATGTCCTTCCGGCTGTATCTTTAATAAATAAATAAACAAAGCTTAGCAAACTTATTCACAAAATTTTGTGAAGTGTTTCAAATCTAAAACATTTAGAGATTCAGAAATGTCGTATAAAGAAGTCATCTTACTTTCTGGATATAAATGTAGGATCAATACACGAAATACAAGTTTTACATCGAAACAGAATGAAGTGATGCAACATATTATTGATGATATGATTTGTTAAATTTTTGTTAATAGATTTTTCTATATTACAGTAGCTCTGATCCTATATAGCCTTACAGCTGACAAAAAGCGTAAAAAGCAGTCAATCATTCAATCAAATCACGAGTCTCGATTCAGAAAGGTTTCTGCTAAGGATCGCTAAAGATTCTACTGACTTTTCTTTCTCTTAATCAACGTGAAAGAAATTGCACATCATATGTTTCTGATCCTGCACCCCATCCATACCCCTTATCTCTGCCACAAGGATAAAACATGAATGTTTAGGAGTTGAATCCTCTTATTGTCGTTGGTGCAGCTGTTGGCGCGAAGGTTAGATCATCTACTGGCTCCCTTAAACCTTATCGCGATCGGTCCAAGCAGGCCCGCACCACAAATTATTGTCTGGAGGGGTTTAAAATCTAAGGGGATCCAGTCAGGCCGATAACCAGCCTAAAAATGTAGGAGGGGGGCCAGTAGAAGTTAGGGAGTGCCCGATCCAACCATATTATAGTTCATTTGTAAGCCTACCGTAAAACTTTAGGTGAGCTTAGCCCCCTAGACCCCCCTTGGATACGAGCCTGGATCCAGTACTACAAATACTATGTCTATCTATTATTTAGTCGGTGCTATTCTACACCCGGAAAAGACGATAAGTAGTTGTTAAATACCTCCAACTAGCGTATGTTCTTGAAAAAACATGATTGAACTAGATTGCTTTTATAAGAAAAGAAAGAGCTCAGATGAAGTGCAAGATCAAATCTTAATGCTTGATCAAGCATTTGTCTGCTAAACAAGTAATGTTATTAAAAATGTGTAATTGTGTCTTGAGTTACGAAGTTTGGGATGTCCGGACCCAGTGGCCTCCCCGCTAGGGAGAGCTTCTGGTTCCAAGAAACTACGACCAGCAATACCCACAGTTTGAAAGACATATCCACACACCATGGTTCTGTGCGCCATACAGTCGGGATCAACTGAAAAATAATGTTTCCCTTGTTTCCTAACAAATTAATGCTGTAGGTAAGTAAAGAAAAAAATTCTTTGGAGAGTTGCCCCTTCTCCGCTCTCCCCGTGGATCCATCATTATCTAAAAGATGATCCATTGGGCAATATTTGAACTTCTCCAATGCATCTGCTTCTACGGTATTACAGTGTAAATAAAAACAACGTGGATCCTCTTGTTTTCTACTATTTTTGATTGTTGCGTCATTAAAATAGCCTCCAGTTTCATGAACGATACACATACACTAAATACTACGACGGTAACCAGCTTGGTTTTAATAATAGAAACATCAAGTCCACCACACATTCAACTCGTTCTCTTTTTTAAAACAATCTTTGATGCAGTTTTACAACACCCTGAGTTCCTTTCTATTCACGTTAAGAGATCTGGCTCCACGAAGCCTGTAAATTGCGACACATGTTCTCCATCACTGTCCTTCTTTAGGGACTTCGTTACGGAGAACAAGCAAAGAACTACAAATATACTGGTTATCCATCGCCTTTTGCCAAAATGGCTCACATTGACAACAATACCTGACCGAAGCCATATCCTGTTGCCATTCTTTAACATCCTCTGCATTCTTTTCAATTTGTTTTTGAAATTTACTGTCTTTATTGTAACAATGTTGCATTCTCATTCCACAGAAGTTGCCAAGAAGTTTACTCTACCATAAAGGTACGTGCTACGTGGCTTTTTTTCTTTCTTTCTTGGAAATATACTCTCAATTATAGAATGCAGAATCATTTTGAGTTATATGAGTCAAAGGTAATTCAAGCGATAGTTCATAATATCGCTCTATTATCGTTCATATTATAGTCTCTATCGCTTATAAAGGTACTTTTATGTTATTCTTGGCTCAAAAACATACAGAACTTTCAGTGCATCGTGTTTCAAGCAAAGACACTTATAAGTTTCACACAGATTATCTGATAGCATCTTTCAACGCATAAACTATATCGTTTACTCCCTTTCCACAAGTCATTGTACCCTAGCTACAGTCATCAGGTCTCAGTGCTTGAGAAAAGGGATGAATACAGCAGGCGCGGCTGCTGCTTTAGTTCGAATGGTTGTGCAACCGCATCTCATTCTGTGAGCAACGCTAATTCCTAATAGTCAACAATCGCCGTTCCGCCACGTTTGCCGGCTACCTACCTTAATAATGATGCTGAACATGGATGTTCTTTGCTATTTATTATTTAGACAAGGGTCGTGTTAATGTATAAATATTCTAATTACTTATATACTGTAAAATCCACAAGTATTTATTCTATGTCAAGCACAATATAATTTATTAACTAAGAAACAGTATATGAACTACAGACAGTTGTTACCGTCTACCTTTAGAATAGCGCGATATTTAACAATTAACCGCCAATCCACATGAAGCAAACTACCGTTAAAAAACCGTGACCCTATTTAAATTTAAGCATTAATATTTGTGTTAGTTAGACAAAGTAAAAAGAGAAAAGAAAAAAATAGAAAATGTAAATAATTAAACTTTTAATGAATCATGATTTCAAGTTAAAGCGTACAGTGAGCCGACTGTTTAGAGAGAAAAACTATTTTTTTTTAAACTTTTTTTTGAAGTGTTAAAAGTAATGTTTGAGTAAAAACGAACATTTGCTCTTCAACGCAAAACAATATTAATGCATCTCTTAAAAAATCATATTTAAAAAAATAAACTGAAAGAAAGTGAGCGGTTTATGTTCACAGTTGCATGAGCGCTGCAAGCTACATCCAGTAACATTGGGCATATCTCATATTTACTGACATGCAAAAACACATTTATACCTGCATCGTTCCTATTTTCTCTATTGAAGACAACTGGTTGCATTACCAGTTTTTCCACTTAGCAGCGCTTGACACAACTTTTTAAAGCCCCTTTTTGAGTAAATGATGGAAAAGTAAGGAGAAAAAGGAGAATGATGGTTGACAACACATCAATACACTCCGTGAAAACAAATGGAATTTTGGTGGTGGTGGTGGTGATACATACAATTAAATTCGAATTACTTTCACCAGGGCAGCTGACGTGTTCTTTAAAATGTTCGGAGTCTGTTTCATTCCCCCTATAAAAAGTACAACGCATTGTTGTCAAGTCTGGATAATGTTGTACTGTTTTTCTTTTAATTCCGTAAATGAAATTGAACATATGTAATAATCAGTGGCGTATTTAAGGGAGGCTTCCGGGCTTAAGCGCCCCCCCCCCTCCGAAATCTTACTTAATATAGTAAAGTAAATGAAATATCTTGAAGAATTTTCACATTTCCAGGCAAAGCCCCTCCGAAACAAAATCGTAAATACGCCACTGGTAATAATTAAACTATGCTTTATATTTTACAATAAGGCTATAAGCCCGTAGCTGGAACAATAACAGGAGAGAGAGGGGCGAGATAAGTTTTGGAGTTCAGTTTAAAATTACATTTATAGTTTCTTAGAACATAAACGCTATTATTTATTAATATTATTTTACTTCTTGAGCTATGTAGAAACAAAAGCATTTGAAATCATATTAATTTGCCACAGTTTAATATGATTATAATAGCTTCTTGATATAAAAATTGAAATTGATTACAAAATGAATATATAATTCTCTCATGTGAATAACATGCTTGCCTGCAGAAAACAAAGCAATCCAGAGCTTTCATGAAATGAAAAGAAAAAAAAGTCAATGCTGGAGCAACCAAATTTGTGCAATAAATGGAATACTATTTCCAACAAAGCGCTTGAATTTCTGAAAACAAGAAATTACTAAATTCCTCTCTCGTATACAAGGAATCGTTATCAAGCCGATAAGGACAGAAATTTCCATTATAAGAGAGATGCAAAATATTCTCTAAAAAATTTAAGACGTTTTCCATAACAAATAAAAAGAAAAAATAGATGAAATAAGTAACAGGATAAACTACGATAGAGAGGAATGACAGTCACGCAAGTCTATATTCTATTTTATAAGCAACCAACATTTCCTTGCTACTATTCAGGTTGCATAGATGTTAGAGTGTTTCTATTATTATAAGCAACCAACATTTCCTTGCTATTATGCAGATTGCATAGATGCTAGGGGTGTTTCTATTATTATAAGCAACCAACATTCCCTTGCTACTGTGCAGGTTGCATAGTATATAGGGAGTGTTATAAATTTTATACGAAATATGGATAACCATCTTTAACGTTACTATTTCCATGAAGATGTTAACGGACTGATTCCATTAACAAACTCGACAGAGATAATGGCTCTAGCTGTCTACTGCCAAAAAACAGGATTCAAAAATTCGCTTCTGTTCAAGAGTTGTCGTGTGGAGTAACTGAGTCGTGTGAAGGATGTATTAAGAGTTTAATCTTATAAGTCTCACTGCGTGATTCTAACGAGATAAGTTCATATGTGGTAACTTTTAATTAGAGGCCATAACTAATTACGGGTTAACAGATATAAAAATAACCGTAACCATTACATTTTTTGCTTTAATTTTATTAGTGTATATAATACTTACGGTAGAAATGCTTTATTTGATAGACTCATTTACTTATTTGGTGTTGATGCGATTTTTTGACTTTATCCAGACGAATATATCAAAGGATGAGATTAGAACTAAAACGGTAAAAATGCTTACTTTTATACACAATGAAGTATATAAGTACTTCAAATATTTACAATGTATCTAACATAGGGATGAAGCTGAAATTTTAATATGTTCAGTAATGTTATGAAAATCAGAAAAAAGATAGCATCTTATAAGCATTTTAATTTAATTTATACCGTGTTGAGTATCTCATTAAACTAAAAACTGAACTCCGAACGAAACTCCGAATGGTTTAAACCAGTGGTTCCCAACCTTGTTTACCTGGTGACTCTTTCGAGAATCATACACACTTAACGCCCCCACCTTGCGGTTCGTTTGTCTGATCCCTTTTGCATTTCAGATGCAGCATTGAATTCTTAAATCGTTAATAATAATAATAATAATAATAATAATAATAATAATAGTAATAATAATAATAATAATAATAATAATAATAATAATAATAATAATAATAATAATAATAATAATAATATTTTAGCACAGCATTGTAGTAGAATATGGAACCACAGTTGTTCCTCAATAGTTATTTTGCGTTTGTGTGTTATTTAATTTGACGCCTTTTTCTTTAACAACATTCTTAATATTTGTAACTACAGAAGGTAGTTTGTTTATGTGAGTAGCTTGAGCCTTTTTGCTCGCTCTTCACGTCTCCCAGGTTGGGAACCACTTGTTTAAACCGACCAATCAGGAATTTTAAGCCTTAGCGAAATGTGGTCAGCAGATTAAAAGTATAATCGCAACTGTTGGTAGTTTTAATTACCAGGATCCACTACTTTTTAAGAATTCAGTTGGTTACCTAATTATCCTCATGACGCTGATTGAACACTTTACTCCGAATAGTTCAATTTTTTGCCAATAGTAATTTATCCAAGTATGGCCTCACTCCATGCTGCTTGACATAGGTAATATTACGAGAACGATTATTATTATTATTATTATTATTATTATTATTATTATTATTATTATTATTATTATTATTATTATTATGTAAGTAATTTTGAATGGCGTTTGAAATAATAAAACATTCATACTAACAAAGAAACATTACACTTTTAGCAAAATGATATTTTCTTTTAAGGCAGTACGCATATTAAGTTTACAACTGACAGTTTCATATTACTTGCGTATTTTATTCACTCCGTACATCTAAGAAGAGGGTAATATTTCAACTTTTATAATCTTTGAGCTTATCGTATTTGCATTTTTTTTTTATATCACAAATTGAAACACATGTATAGTCTATAAATACCTTCTCCAGGAATAAATGAAGAAACTCGAGAATTGAATTTCAAGATGTATTGATAATTCATTTGCGTAACCCACTAAATGCCACATTTGTTAATTCTTCAGTTTCAATATATCATTAGGTACACTTATTTAAGTTTACATAATTTGTCATAGATTTATATCCCATGATTCATAAAAATGATTCTTCCAAAAAAATCAACATACACAAAGTGTTGTGATTCCATTATCTTTGACGTGTATCTATTCTTTGAAGTGAAGCATAAATAAACGGACAATACGTATTGTTACAACGCGCGTTACACATTCGTAAACAATACTTAATTCCATTACAATATTGCATTCTGTAAATGATTCACTGTGGCCTTCATTTTTTGTGCGAATTTGCAATAATATTTACTGAATACACCCATAAATTACAATACCACGAAATAGTTTATATGTCTTTTTTATAAGTTTTTATAAGTTTAATTTATATGTCTTTTTCTTAAGTTTTATGAAATTATGCAATAGGTAGAATAAATGAAATTTCTTAAGTTGTGTATCATGGTTGTGTCCTTTGGGCTAAAAGAGACGGATGTAAATTAAGGGGAATTAATATGAAATAACTGATGAATGATAATGTGGGAGGAAACGGAAGAACTCTGAGAACCAAGGTATATAAAATAACAGGTATTCCTAGTTCTCGTTTAGCGTTCTGATTGGCTTCCTGCCCGTGACGTCTTGTGGAGGAACTTTTGCCCATAATTGCGTATGCAGTATTTCACTTGTTCTCTTGAACGATACCTCGCAACACTCAAGTATGTTATAAAATAGAGCAGGGTTTCTCAACTTGTGATACGCGTACCACTGGTGGTACGTGAGCCGCTTTTGGTGGTACATAAGGTTATGATGGTATCAATAATTAATATTGTTTGGTGGCACGCCTATGGAAAAGGTTGAGAACTCCTGAAATAGAGGATCTGCCCATATGTACCTTCATCCTATTAAGTAACTGAATGACCGCCAAATATGTTGGCTCAAAACATTGTGATCATCATGTAGACATGTAGTGTGTTTATCGTTTATTTTTATTTAAGTAGCTGCTTCAGGTTTACATTGTACAATGTTATATGCTGCATGTCTGGGTGTACAAATAGGAATGAGAAGAAATTAGCCGAAATAATCTTTCACAGGTAAGAAAATCACCAATTACAGAATACTTATGGCTGTCACATATGCTTCACGATTTTGTGGTATGGACAGATCCTTTATTTTATAACATCCTTGGCGATACCTCCACTAGACGTCACCGACCGCAAAGTATCTTGGGAAAATGAGAGCAGAAAGGCTGAATCGAGAGTCCCCTGCCTGAGAACGCCCATATAAACACGATGTTGTCCAGCACAAATTCACACAGACTTAGATCAAACCAGAAGTCTATTGTACTAGACTGATCGTTCTACCACTTGACCTATCGTGTTCCCTAATATGATAATAATTTGCACTCGAACGCTTAACTATCAAACATTTTATGTATTTATACGTAAGGAATACCGAAGCCCTTAGTGTCACGAAGGAACCCAGGCTCTAGTCGCGTTTCAGTATCAATTATAATTTAGTTTTTCGAAATTTCGGAAATATACGATAGTTCATTAGCAATGAACGTATCATCTCAATTTTGGAAGACTTGGTTCGATTCCCGGTAGGCAAGGACCTGAAATTTAATTTGATAATCATTCACTTTCATTAATTTTATCCGTTTCCTTTAGCCTAAAGTGCGTAACAGTGATATTTCATTATTTTTTTAATTATGAATTTTGGATGATGAAATTAGAAAAAAATATCTGAGAAACAGAAATTCGAATATTTTTTTATCGGAGATTGTTTCAATATTAAAAGGGCACAATACCACAAAGCTTTCCGACACATTTCTTACCGCGTTTGAAATATAATGTTGAGTTGAGTGGTGGGAGGAGTTTATTAAATATAGATTACTAAATTTATACTAACATGCACGTGCGTTATTTAAAAGCCCAAGACTTAACTACGTTTAATCGATATTTGAAAGCGATAAAATATGTATTTTTTTTTAAAAAAAAGAAGCAATCTAAATGCGTTTCCGGAAAGTTTCTCCTAAGAAAGTTTTTTTTTATTTTCATTCTTTCTCTTTCTTTTTTTCTATCTCTCTCCTTCCTTATCTTTTCTCTTACACAAATTCGTTATCTCATACAATTTCTACGTTTATAAGCAAGATCTAGAAGGTAGAACTTCATACGGTAAAGAAGGTTTTGCGGAACACGCCTTTTATATTGCAATGAGGTCAAATGCCACCTAAATCACTTATTTTCTCCCACATGTAAACAATTGATGCATCCCATTTCATGAGCTTTTATGGGGAAAATTCTTGTAGCTCTCCCTGCTGGTCTAGTGGATACCGCGTGCGCCGTTTCGTGCACGTGGTCCCAGATTCAAATCCCGGTTGGGCAGGTCTAAATTAAAAAAAAAAAAAAACGGAACAGGAAAACTCTCACCCATCTGCTCTTGTAAAATTATTTTCCCAAGTGTTTTTAAGTGACAAAGTACCATCTCAATGAACATTATGCAGTCCAAAATTGGATCAGCAATTTCTGCAGTTACTTGATTGAATAAAACGATTATTTCTGAACCCCTTACTCAAAGTCAGTTCTCAGAGCTTTCCCAAATTCAAGATTAAGCTAAAAAGGCAACCAAGAAAGTTATGTCGCTTTTTCACCAAACACCTTCGAACTACGATATGTCACCTAAGATGTACCTGGAAGATCAAAATTAGTCCCCATCAACATCAACGACACTCTGCCAACGTTCCGGAAGGCCATGGATTCCATCGCGTTAAAACTTGATGGGCCGTGAAGCGAAGAAGGTATCAAGTGCATTTTCCACCTCTACTATGGATTTGAACTGTCGTCCTCTAAGGTGATTGTCCAAGGAATGGAACAAGTTATAATCGGACGTTGTAATGTCCGTGGAGTATGGCGGATGCAATTTTTTCCCCATCCAAAGCGCAGAATGGTGTCCCGGGACATCTTATCCACGTGGGGCTTAACGTTGTCCTGTAACAGGAGGACCCCTTTGCGATTCCGAAGTGCTGGCTCCAGAGTTTTGAGTTTTTATAGAACACGGTTCAACTGATGACAGTACACAGTTGCATTGATGCTCTGACCAGCTCGTAGCAGTTCCCCATGCACGATGCCGCGAGCAGTCCACCGAACATACAGGAGGATCTTCTTCTGGTGCAGTGCTGGTTTCGGCCGTTTTGGAACCGGTTCATGGGATGCTAACCAATGATGACGGCACCGTGGAGCTTCGTACAGGACCCACTTCTCATCACGTCAACATCCTGACCAGAAATGGATCCTTTCTCAGACGAGACAGTAAATAAACACAGGTGTCTGCTCGCGTTACCTTCTGGCCGGAGTCAAAGCATGTGGGACCCATCGACCCAACTTGTAGTGCTTCCCAATTTGATGGAGGTGCTACCGAATGATTTCTCCACTCACACTGAATTGTACTCCAAGTTCGTTACATGTCTGACCACTGTTCGCCTCAATTGCTGCCTAAAGATCTTCATTTCGTACATGCGTTGTCTTCCGACACGTGGTTCGTCTTCGAGTGTTTCGCCACCGTACTTAAACTTATTAAACCAACGCTGTTCTGTCCACCTAGTCACGACACCCTCACCAAAGGCCTGGCATATCTTCCGCCAGGCTGCAGCGGCGTTTGATCCCAGTTTGAACTCCTATAGCATACACGTCCTTAGGACGCTCTGTGAAGGTTTCATGTTCACTCTGTCCTTACGCAAGTTCACGGTGTAATTGTACTGCCACAATCAGGTAGTATGTTGGATATACCCACACCAACAACTGACCTTCGCCTTATCTGCATTCGCAGTCAACTCACGGTGTGAGGACCAATTGAACACAGACCTCCACAAAAAGTGACAGAACTTTCTTGGTTACCACCATCATTTTCATTCCCCCCGCCCTTATTCTCACACAAAATAATTTCGTCTTTTTCATGACAATTGAAACTCTTCCCTTTCCGAAATGAGCTTGTCCAAAATTATCCCTATTTCAGATTTTCAGAGGCACAATTCATTCTTTCAGCTGCAGCGTGTAAAATTTGATGACGACAAGTTACCAATTTTTGACAAAATGAAATCTTGCAGTTGAACGACCCATGTTTATGCCTTTTAGGCTAATGGATGATGTAGACAAGTGAATGATATTGGAATAATTGGTGAAATGGTAAAGTGGGGAAACGGGAGAACTCCGAGAAAACTCACTGGCACGGTGTTGTCCACCACAAACTTATGGCCGGAGACCGAATCTGGAACCCCACACACCAGAGGTAAGCACTCTACCATTGAGCCACCGTGTTTAATTTTTGATTTGATGCGACTGAAAGAAAAACGCGTTAAGTAACAGCGTACGCTCAGGTCAAGATAATGATACTAATCAGAAGTGTAGAAAATGAACTTTTGTAATCGTCTACTCCGTGACCAAGGCTCCAAAAGAAACCCGAAAGCTTGAAAGCGCAACGATTGTTCAGGAATTGAAATTGCAAGTGAATAAACTGATCGGTAATATATTCCTGAACATGCTTCCAGACCGTCTAGCATTTCTTTCTCAGCATTTTAATTTTGTCTTTCATCATCATACATATTCTGCCATTATTGGCAGGTCACTTGCTGCAACTGAGAAGCTTCCATGCTGCACGGCCTTTTACGACTTCCCTCCTCTCAAATCAAAAATATAGCCTCAAGCCTAAATCGTATTACCTTTAGAGTAGGAGAATCGAGTTTAATCCCCTGGGGACTTTCAATTATAGGTTTATATCTACTACAGCCTCTCGGTGATGAAAAGAGAAATTAAATCTCACATAAATAATTTATTTTTAAAACTGTACGTCTCATTGATGACTTTCTAGAATTCATCACATAACATACGAAACCATTAATACAGTGTATTTGTATTTCTATAGAAATAGGATAACGTGTATAGGTCTTGTTTCTCAAATAACAAGTTACGTTTTCCAGGAGGTTATGAATTATACTACACTACGAACGTATAGGCATTAATGTCAATTCAATATTGGTTTTTAAGGTGTTTGGTTTACGAATACTCCATCACACGAGTATATTTATTCTATCCGTCCGTCCAGAAGAGAAAAAATCTTAAGAACTCCTTGATGGATCACTGTCAATTTTAGCCAGCATACAGAAGGTGAAGAGTTAGGAATCGAGATCGTTGGGTTGAGTAGAGAGTTCAGGGTGGAACCGAAAGGTATTCTTTGGAAGCTTAATCGATTGCACGAAATAACTACTCGCTATTTACTACTCTATAGTGATCAACAACACCGTAACTTAGATTTTTCTCTGGGAGGCAAGCACGTGTATTTGGGCCCCCTAGAAAAAGTTGTTTTTTCTAATTCTTGGGTCCCCTCTTTCCATCTTTCTCTTATATTTATGGGCACCCCTGAGCCTGTGGGGATTCCCGCACGGCAACGTCTGTGGGGCCGTTAGTTACGTCCCTGGGCCCCTTCCATACATGACAAATTAATTAAGGAGGCAATCTTGACAAATCTCAAAGCCATACGAATAAATATTATTTCTAGGGCCCCTAATACTAGACAGTTTTACTGAAATGGATCCATGACACTCATTTTTGTTTTATTTACCTTTTGTATGCTGTTTTGTTTATGTAATGTAGTGAACCTGTTTGATGCTTCATTTATAATTTCATGTTTGTGTCGTATATGGAGTAAGAAAACTTTGTCTTAAAGTGGCCTCCGTCGAACGGCGGGATGCTTCCCTGGAGGAGCAGTTGCCCCCTGTCCCCCACAAGTTACGTCCCTGGTGATCAACATCAAAACCGGAACTATGATCCGCGTCACCCGAATTGGTGTGTGACATCAGCCAATAAGCTCGTAGTGCGCTGTTACTAAGCCTTCAGGGAGGAATCTAATCGTTCATAATTGATTTTGTTCGTATTTATGGATAATTATGAATGATTAGATTCCTCCCTGAAGATTTAGTAACAGCGCACTGCAAGCTTATTGGCTAATGCCAGACGCCAATTCGGGTGACGCGGAGTATAGTTCCGGTTTCTACGTTGACCACCATAGAGTAGTACGTTCAACCGATTAAGCATCCAAAGAACACTTTTCGGCTCCATCCTTAACTTTCTACTAGTGTTGCCACGAGACGAGACGAGACGAGACTTCAGGCTGTCTCGTCTCGTCTCGTGGAAAGCACGTCTCGTCTCGTGTCTCGTCTCGAAAAAATGTGTTCGTCCCGTCTCGTGTCTCGTCTCGAGAGGTTCTGTCCCGTCTCGTCTTGTCTCGTCTTGTTTGTCTCGTTTTGTCTCGTCTTGTCTCGTAAAAAATATAGCAGCATATCATGGGAACGAAAGTAAAATGTAGCAGGCTGCACCATGCTAATCGAGATACAACTAAGTTACAAGTATTACCCAGAACACACAAGACAAGAAATGTCACGGTAGCTACACCTTGAAGCCTTCACCTCTGGTGTATGTGGTAGTCGGTTCGATCTCGGTTAGTGACATGTGAGCTTTGTGATGGACAAACATTGAATGTGTGTGGGGACCGCGGTGGCTCAGTGGTAGAGCGTTCACCTCTGGTGCTTGGGTTCGATCCCAGCCCCGCCAAGTGAACTTTGTGGTGGACAAACACCGTGTGCGTGGGTTTTCTCGTGGTTCTCCTGTTTCCTCCCTCTTTCTTCATTCCACCATTTCATTCATTACCCATCATCACTGTCTCCTTTAGCCAACCGGCATAACCGTGGGACGTAAGATTTCATTTCATTTTTCGAATGTGTGTGTTTTCTCGAAGTTGTCTAGTATCCTACCACTTTCTTCATTCCACTAATTTTCCCACCATCATGCATTCGGCTAAAGTTGCCTAAAGGTCTTAGAAATAAATTCAAATAAGCTCACAAGGCAAGGACAAATTGTTTACAAGATAATATATCTCTGCTGTTAGTTGTCTGAGGCTTCTCGACCCTGGCTTTTTTCTTTTTTTTCTTTTTCTTTTTTTTCTTTTCTTTTTTTTTTTTTTTTTACATTCTGAAACATTGAAATTTGTTTCACCAGTTTCAATACACGAATATACAGCAAATTGCTCATAGGTGCGTCGAAGATGAAGACACTAATGTCAAATAATGTTTACATGACAAGCAAACTTGGATGTAAAGGTGTCACCATCCCCGACACTGTCGTATACTATCACCCCACTTGCTTTATAGTGTCTGTATATATATATATATATATATATATATATATATATATATATATATATATATATATATATATATATATATATATATATATATATATATATATATAGAGAGAGAGAGAGAGAGAGAGAGAGAGAGAGAGAGAGAGAGATGGAAAGATATATAGATAAATAGAGAGATAGATATGTGTGTACACTTTGATTTCATATATTTCACCCTTTAGGTTTCAGAGTGTTAACCCATAACAATCTAAAAACTACTTTCCATTTTAGCATGTTTAGATTTGTTGCAATTATTTTTTTAACAAAAAAAAAGCTCGAAACCAAATAATTTTATTGACTAATGGAAAGTATTTGATTGAAATTTTATATGTTACTGCACAGTAAGCTCTACTTAAAGTGCCATAGAAATGGGAGCTGAACGACACATGGGACGAAAGAATGCTTGGGGCCAGTCTTCAACTCCATGGTTCAAATCTGTTCCCCTAACCGCGGGGTGTGTGCTACTATGTGGTGGTTGCCCCGTTTGTGTAACAAACTCATACAGTACACCCAGTTTAGCTAGTGGCTAAAAAAAAGTTGATTTTTGGTTGGCCATTTTGGATTAAAGTTTCTTATATTGTCGTGATCTATTCGCAATCATACAACGTGCATCTTCATACCAAGCCGAGCGGTTTGCGGCGATAGACCATGGCTTGAAGACCCCGGGTTGAGTCCTGGAAGGGTCATGTGTATGGATTTTAACATCATTTGTTTTTTCGTATTGTGTCAGGAAGGAAATCGTACGGAATAAAAGGATTTCAGTCTGAAAAAATGGAGAGAATATTCTCCCCAGGATACTTTCATGGGAGTAAGGAATTAGTAAAAATATAGAATATACATTTTATAGCAGGTTTAAAAATATGGTTTGGGTATCCTATTTTTTTCTGTTAATTATGTTCTTCAATGTTCGAATTTTAATCATTCTCGTGATATTTTCTGCTTTCAACGGAGTTCCATGAATATTATACCAAATGTTCTTTAAACTTATCAAGTTCGAGAGGTTTTATATGCCTGTAAGAAACAATTTCTGAAGATAATTCAGGCCCTAATGAATATCACTAGGAAAGGGAAGTAGGGCAATTTCCTCCTCTCAACATGGAAGCAGAGGGCAATTTCGCACTCTGATCAGATCAAACATTTCCGCGTAACAAAACGAAGGTCCCCCTGTAAAACCTCTTCACCTAAAGTGTTATTGTTAGTATCATAAATTTGCTGAAAGCAAACAATTTGAAGGGTTCGTCGATAATATCTTTGCTTTCTTTGTCCTTCGCCCGCCTTCCAAACGAAGAGCTGCTGTATAATAAGCGAGCGATTGGTAAAATGGTAAAAGTATGTTTTTATGTGTATGAGTGTGTGTGTGTGTGTGTGAGAGAGAGAGAGAGAGAGAGAGAGAGAGAGAGAGAGAGAGAAAAGACAAAATTTTAGTCGCAAGATGACATACTTCAATTGCCGTTTTCGGTTCATAGAATAAAGACAAGTATAGTCTGTTCTGTTCTCTTCCACCATCTCAGCCAGAACTTTCAACTACAGCCTGTAATGAGTGTAGACCTTACCCAGTTTTCAAATTGAATAGATGGTGGTGGTAGTTCGGTTTCTTGACCTTGTAAAAATCTTCCCTGTCTTTGATTTTGTTTGTCATCATTCCAGCCAGAAAAAAAGGAGAATTCCTCAGTTTACAAGGGGAATTGGGGACAAAACATTAAGGATGATATTCCTGGAAGCTCATGTATCACGATTGTTTCATTCAATAGACAGAGGACACTTTTCTATGAAGGCTTTTCAACATGTTTTCTCACAAAGGGGATTTTCCTTTTGCAATCTATATGACCACTGGCAATTTCAATCTTGGCCATTCCCGCCAGTGTTTTCATTTTCGAGACACGAGACGAGACGAGACATTTCACGAGACGTCCCGTCTCGTCTTGTGTCTCGTCTCGTTTTCGAGACGGGACAAGTAGTCTGTCTCGTCTCGTCTCTCGTCTAAAAGGGTTCTGTCCCGTCTTGTGTCTCGTCTCGTTTACGAGACGAGACACGAGAAATGTCTCGTCTCGTGGCAACACTACTTTCTACTAAAACTGGCTACCATATCGTCTCTTACCACTCTATTCAAACCGAAAGTGACAGAAATCAAACACTTCCAGTTTTAACATTGATCACTACAGAGCAAAAAAAGAAAAAAAACAGTAATAGATAGCGAAAAGAAGGTTTTCTACAATCGATTAATCTCCAGTAAAACCGAAAGCGGTAGAAATTCACTATCACTTCTCGTTTCAATATTAATTGAGCAAATATCAAGCAATACAAATGAAACTCCTTCACGTCATGTACACCTGACACTGCTACTTGCTTTTGATAATATTGGTTTCTTCTCTGTCTAGACAAATTTGCAACAATTTTTATATCAATTGCAAAGAATTTACGGAAAGTCTTTCCTATCAGTCCTAGATTTCCTTGATTTTTTTATTGTTTATAAAAATCAGAATCTCTTCCTTTTTTACGGTATCGAGCACTTACGTGAGAGGTCTTCACTACAGCGAAATTAAACTAATGCTAATTTTGGAGTTTCTCTGTTATATCTTCAAAACAAATAAAAATATTAGAAAAGCAAAAACGTAGTGAACTAGACAATGCGATTTTGCGTGTGATACCATTTACCACTATTCACCTATCTGCTTTTGGTATGGCGCTATTTACAGAACCCGCAAAAAATTATAAATCTATCTATAGTTGCAAATCCAAAGCAGATAGATGAGTTGTGATAACAGTATTACATACAAAATCGTATTGTCTAGTTCACTACGTTTCTGCTTTTCGAATATTTTTATTTGTTTTGAAGATATTACAGAAAAACTCTAAAATTAGCGGTAGTTTAATTTTGCTGTAGTAAAGACTCTTAAATTTGATTTTTATCTCATTGATTTATATAGGAAATTATTATTATTTTGTTCTCTTTCAAATGAACTGGAATTTTAGCTGATTTCTTCTCCAGGTCCAGTTCAATGTCCGTTAGTTTTCCACACGAATTCCCAGTATATATACGAGTAAATCTAATATTACTTAATATAAATTTGATTTCGACGCATTAAAATTATAAAAAATCAAAATTTTATTTTTACGAAGTAAGGTACCTTTAAAAAGATTTGAACAAGATTTTAGGAAAATCAAACTATTAAAATTCCAGCTCATTCGGAAGTAAATAGAAAACATAATTCGCCATATAAGTCAATAGGCTCAAAATAATGATGGCGCAGCTACAGGAGCACCAACTCCGGTGTTCGAGTACCACCAGGACTCTTGTGAGGATGTGAGGGCAAAACAGAAAAGAAAAGAAAAATAAAAGAGAAAAATAGAAAAATAAAAGGAACAATATATATGCTGGCAAATTCTAATCTTTCGCTGTGTTTTCTTAAATGCTAGTAGGTCCTGATTTTTGTTTTCATATAACAAATTAGGGGAGAATATAAAATTCGGGCAGAGAGTTTATCAGAGATGGAAACACGTAACAACCCGTAATTGTTTGCACGAAGGATAAGAATGGCGTGGCGACAACTAAGATAGGAGGTTATAACCACGGATATTATAAAATAGAAGATTTGCCCATAGTACCTTCATCCTATGGACTTTGACTCCATGAAGTCAAAACTACCGAGCATCGGCACGTCTGACTCGCTACTCTAGTTTCCGCCAAGGTCTGATTGGTTACTTTCGTTTCCGCCATGAATGCTGGCTCAAAACATTTCGATCTTATTGGCGGAGTGTTCAAAATGGGAATGGCGAAACTATGACGTATGGCTTCACGATTTTGTTGTAAAGACAGATCCTCTATTTTATAACATCCTTGGTTAGAATACAACGTTTCTGGTTACGCTGCTATACTCCCATTGAAAAATATTTTCCACTGTAAAGAAAAAAAATATATTTTCATTCAAAAGCGCCTAAAATAGCTTTTCAGGAGGGTCAATTTTCAAAATTTTCCACTCATACTCCCTGGGTGTAGACTGAGAATTCGAGCACCCTCACACTGATTTTTAAAGCCCGATGCTCCTGGCAGGTAGTCAACGCTATTCCGAGTTAACAATGTAGATGAAAATAGGCCAAACTGCCGAAACAGATTATTCTTTCTGGGCACCTTAAAAATAGTCAATGCCTAATACAAAATTAGTATGGTTGAAAAAAATAAGTATCCATCTTTTTTTTTTTTTTTTTAAGTTGAGATAAAGTATGCAACAATAAACTTTTATTGGTAACACACCAATATTATCGTATGTTGCCGTATTAGTTTAAAATTAAAACTCATCAATAAAGATTGTTTCAATAAAGCTTCAATAGAACTTACATTAATTTATTTGTTTATTTTAACTTGTTTACTTTAAGAAATGTATTCGTCAACTGAATTTTAACATTATTGTCTGTCTTATTCGGACGTGAACTATCGCTGTCAATAGAAATATTTCTTTCTTTTCTTTCTTTCTTTCTTTGTAAATCTTTTAAGATGTTACACCAATATTGAACTAGAATAACAAATGAAACTAACCTATTCAGAAACTTGAACATTCTTTACACTATACAATTTATTATTAGAAATCGATACTGTCAACAGAGTGCGCAAAAATAAAAACTAACGATTTTCTTTAATACATGAAAAAAAAAAACTCTTTCGATCTGTATTTTACAGCTGCATTTGATGAGCGTATTCGTCAAATGTCATCCACTTTGCTATTCGCCCTCATTCAAAATGGCAGCCGTTTTCACCGAGCCAACATGACATGGAAAGACAAAGACAGAAACGGTCTCCAACGTCTTTAAAACTCAATTTCCTCATGCCAAGTGGGTCAACAAAGCATCTTTCAGCGCCATTGCTCGCTTTTCGAAATTGAACTTGTCACGTAATTTGAAATAACATAGCGCCATCTTCCTTTTCTTTCGTGTATGTGTTTGTGTGTGTATATATATAAGAAAAGGTAAGTTTGCAAACTTTAACGGATACGAGAGAAGCCAAATTAGCTATATGTATGTCATTTTCATTTTATAGAAGTTGTGACGCGAGAAATACCTTCATAAATGTCGACTAGATATTCTATTCTATAGACTGTGAAAGTGGTTAACACGCTTCGATGACAGTTTCATTTCAGAGACATTTCGAAATGATAGTTGGAACAAGAAACAAAATAAAACTGGAAATAAATTTATATATGGTATATTGCAAACAGTTAAGAAAGATGTCGAAAGGCAGGACAATAATATTTATCTGAAATCCGGCCTCGGTTTCCAGTAAAAAGTGCACACGTTTAACGGTATTGAATAATTGCGCCAACTTTCTTTGGTTTACATGGGGATTTTTTTTTTTAATAAATTGTAATTTTAGTAATTTGGTTTTACTGATTTCTTCTTAAAATCTGCTGCAATTTTTATCAATTGATTTTACTCATTTTCCCGTCAAATTTACTGAAATTTTAATAGTTTCGTTTTATTGAATTCTTATTCAAGTATACTGGAACTTCAACTGTTTGATTTTGCTGATTTCTTCCTGAAATCTACAGGAATTCTAATGCTTTAATTTTACTGATTTCTTATTAAAATCTGCTGGAATTTTAATGAATTGATTTTACCGAATTATTCTTCAAATATTTTGGAATTCTAATATTTAGATTTCAGTGATATTTAAAAATCTATCTTAGTACCCCTTACCTCGTGGAAATATTTTTTTCATATTTAATTTTAATTTTTGATAAACAAATTTAATTTAATACATATATATCAAATTAATTTTGGATAAGCAAGGGATATTTAAAGAAATTTAAACGAAATCAGATTTAAAAAAAAATAAAGTTCCAGTTCATTTCAAAGATACAGAAAAATAATTCCGTCTATAAATGAATGGCTGAAAACAAATATGGCATAAGTACTAAACGCTTTTAAGATTCTACATTAAGAGCCTTCTTTCTTGCACTTACCAAAGACTTTAAAAAAAAAAAAAAACTTTACTGAAAAAATTAAAGACAATAGAGAACTGTTGCCAGATCTTTTCTTACAGTTGATTGGTTTAGAGTTTAACGTTTCTTTCGTGGAATCAGAACCACATGAACTCCCACTGGGAATCGAACCCAAATCATGTTAATCATGTCAAAAGCATATTAATCATGTATTTTTCCTATAATTTACTTCCCAAAATGTTCGCATTATTAATTATCAGTATTTGCAAATAATAATAATAATTATAAACAAAGGTACAGTGGCTCAGTGATAGGGTGCTGGTTCGATCTCAGACCATGTAAGTTTGTGGTGGGCAATATCGTGTTCGTGAGAATTCTCAAGGTTTCTAATTTCCTCCCACATTTTCATAATCATTCTACCATTTTTTTTCATAATCATTCACTTCTATTAATTATCAGTTTCCTTTACCCTAAAGCACATTAACATGCAATGTTAGCTTTAAAATTTTGTTTAAAAAAAATTTTAAAGACATTACTGCATATGCTAATTGGAACTCTTTGCTTCTTTGAGGGTTTTTTTTCTTTCTTTCTTTAAGCATCAAGACGTAGAGCACCGCCCGCTGGACGGAAGGTTCGCTCGTTGCTGTCATTCCATTCGAGCGACCGTCTAGCGGACGGTGCGTAGAGCCACGGTAACGAAGTGGTGGAGCGTTTACCTCCGTTGCGCAAGAACCCTCCTTCGATCCTTCTCGCCAAGTGGAGTTTTGGTGAAAAAACACCGTGTGCGCGTGTTTTCTCAGATTCTCCAGTATTCTCCCCTATTGTTCGTTACACCACTATCATCCACCTCATTATTACTGTTTCCTTTAGCCTCAACACATAATTGTGAGACGTTAAAGGTCGCATAGGAATCAGGACGTGGGTCTGAAGTTTAGTTACATGACTGGAATCTCATACGTCTCTCATAGGAATGAACATTTCCTCTTTCATCATGTAGAACTATTTTTCAATCTGTAAATATTCTGTAATCTAACGTTGTGTAGAACCAGTTTCTCAAACTGTCTCACGACTGGGCCACTTTTATTAGTCAGATTATTTTACGGATGACCCTATTCTTGTTCGCTTTCAACGTAAATTTATCATTATTTTAAAATATTTTGAATGTATATACTAGTATATTTAAAGTGTTAATATAATATTAATTAAACATTTCCTTTATGTTACATTGATATTAATAAGGAAAGCACGTATTAGTATATTTTAAGTTGATAATAATTAAGAATACTTTATTATTTTAGGTTAACGTCCCACGGTTATGCTCCAAGGCTAAGGGAGATCTGAAATATGATCATGAATAAATGGGAGAACCCCGAGAAAATCCATGTACAGGAAGCTTATCCACCACAAAGCACACTTGGCGAAATCTAGGACCGAACCAGGGACCCCTTGCATCAGAGGTGAGCGCTCTACCCTTGACCCAATGCAGCCCCAAGAAGAATATTTTATAACAATACATCTACTTTATATAGGATTTCATATTTATTTTGTTAAACTATATCATTTATCACTTTCATAATCGATATTTATTTGAGATTTTCAAGGGGGCAGGATGGCTCAGTAGTGCAGCGCTTGCCTCTGGTGCGTGGGGTCCCTGGTTCGACTCCCGGCGAAGTAAGTTTGTGGTAGACAAAGTCGTACCCGTGGGTTTTCTCGGTCTACTCTCATTTTCTTCCACATTCATGTTCCACCAATTCTCGCATCATCATTTACTTGCCTTAATCATCCGTCTCCCTTAGCATAACGGACATAATCGTGGGACGTTAAACTGAAACATTTCATTTCATTTTCGAGATTCTCAATCATACAAGTGTGTAATAAATATGCAGTTCATTTGAATTTGGACTTGTGTTTAATCTAAGAGGACCACAAGGACATACTGTTCGAGGATCACTTCCGGTTCGCGGACCACAGTGTGAAAAACCCATTTTCTTTCTTAGAGTGAGAGCTTTGTGTTAAAACGAAGAGCAAGTAGACACGAGTATGTCTACGTGAGTTCTAGCATTGTGTGCGCCCTTTACAGACGATGTACAAGTTCAACAAGGCGAATTCCTGGCCCACTCCCAAAGAAATTAAGTCTTGGAGAAGTGTAAGAGTGAAGAATCGCGGCCAGGCATAGATCTGACTGCTACAAGTCTCTCTCTTTCTCTTCTTTTATTCCCACCCTGAACAGCTAACAGGGCAGCCGAGCATCTTCTTCGAAACCTATTATCTGCCGTTCCCTCCATGTGACATACAAGAATATCTGCCAACTACATAACTACAAAGAAAAAAAAAAACGGGGCCAACAAAATGCGAGACAGAATGAGTGCATTAAAATACGATGTTTGTTTTTCTCTTCAGCTACAAAATAGTCAAATTCTATGAAATTACAAGCATTTGACGAAAAAATAAATCCAAATAACATACACCAATCTCATTCAGCCTAACAAAATAGTATGGGCGAGAGTACATCACCACACGTAGCTCTCGAAAAAAAAAAACGGCGTTTTATTTTTTGTAAACTTAAAAACTAGCAATCTCACGTGTACATAACGTTTAGGAGTATGGTTAAAAACATTGAAACCAAATTAATGGTATGCAACCAACATGACATCTACGTATAGTTGAGTTACATACTACCAAGGAGAAGTGCCTCTATAATAAACTCCTATGAGAATACAGGGGTAACATATCTTTGGATCAACGGGATAGATCACTTTGAACAACGAACTCGATTTCTCTACATTTTACACAAAAATAATAGTGACCCATCAAGTCGTTTTTGAGATTTCCATTTATGTACAGGGTGTTTCAAAACAACATCGACAACGTTTGGGAGGGGATTCCTGACACCAAGATAACATAAAAGTATAGACCAACTTGGGTGCACAAATCTTTTTTTTTTTCGGAGTTATAGGCGGTCGAAAACAAGAAAAAAAGAAATTTAATGGTCCATAGCTCCAAAACTACGGTACCTACCGTAGTCAGGTCAAGATTTCACTTAGAAACTAGTATGTGCCCTATCAAAATATTCATGTTTCAGAATTCTGCAGTACTTCCGCAACAGTTTTTATAAAAGTAGCTGGTGAGTACTTCAAATTATGTGCCCGTAGCCAAACTCTTTCTATAAAAATTGTTGTCTGAGTATCTTAGAATTCTGAAACATGGACTTTTTTTTTCTTTTTTGACAGGACACATATTAGTTCCTAAGTGAAGTCTGGATCCGACTACGGTAGGTTCCGTGGTTTTCGAGCTATGGACCTTTAAGGTTCATATATTTTTTCATGTTTTCGGCAACCTATAACTCCGAAAGGGTGCATTTATGCACCCAGGTTGGTCTATAATTTTTATCTTATCTTGGTGTCAGGAATCACTTCCCAAACGTTGTCGGTGTTCGTTTTGAAACATTATATATAAGAATATAGGTGGCAGAACTGAACAATTACTTTTATGGTCTTTTCGGGTGCAGAATAATACAGGTTCAATACCACATAGTAGTACTTAGTAGTAGTGTTTTAATACTATTGGACCCCACTCCAAACATTAAACCCCTCCCAACAAAAATTTCTGAGTGAGTGCCTGCTTGAGGATAAATTTTCATGGATACTTTTTGAAAAAAAATATAGCATTAAAAAGTGTATTGTTCATTATTCTTCTGATGCAGTTGATATTCTTTGCTGGAATAGACTACTTATTTATATTACGTATCCGATATGAAAAATACTCTGTATACAGTTTCTGCTAACAGTGACACACAATTGTAACGATGACACACATACTATTTGGAAATAAACAATTTGTTTCCAATGAAGTACGAGTAGTATTTTATTTGATTTATTAAACTAGATTTATGTAATAAAGTAACATTAAGTTTTAAGTGTTAATGTCTCTCAACCAGTATATTACGCAAAGCATTAAGGATTCCATCTTGTTAATATTGAAGTAATGCGCCAACTTCAAACTTTTAATGTGTATACGTATAGAATTATTAGAAAATGATCTTAAAAATGCACGTGTAATTGAACATTTTGAGTATATACAATATATAGTGTAAACTACTGGGCGACTGCAGTGACGTACATAGGTTTTCCTCAGCTCTCCGAACTGGCTAATGCCATTTTCAAAACCACTAACTCAAGTAAACAAAATTGATTTTTTTAAAAAAAATCTTAACTATAGAAAGCGCTAATTATTAAGAAAACTTCACCAAGCTTAATCATACATAGCACATAATTACAAATTGTATGATGAAATTGCCAGTGACTTAGTGGAGGTGTTCATATCTGATGTGAAGAGTTCATAGATCGATCTTACTTCCGAACAGTCTTCGCAGCTTCCTCTCTGCTTTCATTCCATAAATTCTTCCATAGATCGATTTCATCATTAACACGTTTTCTTTAGCTTATAAGGAACCAGCCGCTTCGCTGGGTTGAAACATAAACTTTAAATGCACAACTTCTCATGTCATCTCCGAAACTATGTATTCGACACTAATATTGGTTATTTTCGATAATTTTTTTATATCTCCTCCTCCCCCAACCCAAAGTTGCGAGGCTGAATTTGGATTTAACCGGCATCAGAAATGTCACTGTTTAGCTCAGTGGCAACGAAAACTACGGATTCGACACTAATATCGGTCATTTTTAAATATCACCGTCGAAGTGAAATGATAAAAAAAAAAAAAAATCGGTCTAGTGGTATAAGAGTTATTACGTCACAAACATAGTGACTTCCATTTTTATTTAGGTAAATGTTGAACGTTAATTCTTTTATTTTATTATTTAAAAAATTACGATAGAACATTTCCGGAAACAAATGTCCGGACTAGGGTGGAGACAAAATATGCATTGTTGAGCTGAACCTCTTCAGAAATAAAGATTTAAAATTGGGGGTCTTCTAGTTGCGGTTCTTGAGTGACGTCAGTAAAATATTTTTATGGTTATAAATTAAGGAAAAACGTTCCGAATGTATAAGATTGTATACAAGAATTGATACATTAGATAAATTTTCTTTCTTTAGTTTTAAACTATAACATTTTAACATTTACGCATGTGCTTCTATCAAGAGCAGGCAATGAAATGTCTGCGAAATGATTTTCATAAATTTTCATAATCATTAGAGGGAGTGTTTGTCCCCTCCATATTGTAGATTGTAAAGTCCCACGATTATTCTTCGAAGTTAAGGGACACGGTGATGATGACAATGAACCAAACAGTGGCATGAAGAAAGTGGGAGGAAACGGGAGAATCGAGAGAAAACGCACACAGTATTTGTCCAGCAAAACGCAGTTGGCGAGACCTCCGATCGAACCAGGTACACAACGATTCCCTTCCTTTGTTCCCTTGTGAATGCACATGCGTTGCACATTAATTTGCATAATTCTAGATAATTTGTGCAAGTTTACATTATTCAGACAATTTAGTGAATTAGTATGTAGTTGATTAATATTAATTTTCAATAATTGTTTCCAGTATGTATTTTCTTAGTTTTAAATACAGATTAGCATATTATTGCAAAGACATCATAATGCATAAGATGAGAAACCAGCATCGAGTCGAGGTCACCATCAGTTGGATGATCTTTGAGACAAGGCCTGTCCTGTTCACGGTCAACGTTCAAGGTCGTTAAGGTGAAGCATCGTAGAGGTGGCTTAGCTATAAATCTGCGACAAGTATCCAAACACATGTTCTTTCGTCTCGACTATTTACATAAGTAAAGAAATTACAAGACAAGGTAGAAGTGAAGACAGAAAAAGAAAGTCCATGTCTAAAACACTTTTCTTATCTCGATTTTGTAATAGATTTACCTCACAAGCATTATTATAATCTCCCTTGGAATTCAATCACATGACTAAAATAGCATTCGTTTGCTTCTTACGCGTCTTCATTACGCTACCCACATTATTATTATTATTATTATTATTATTATTATTATTATTATTATTATTATTATTATTATTATTATTATTATTATTATTACCACCTTACGCCAAGACAAGACATAACGTAGCTAATAGGGATAGTAAATATATAAAAATCTCAAGAAAAATAAGTAGCACTGTACGTGCACACTGTGTAAAGGAGTGTGGTTTATATGGTGAGATATTTTCTCAATGTTGAAACCGGAATAGATCGTAGATTTCTACCACTTCCGTTTTTAATAGAGAGATTAGAATATATTCTTGACATGCTTAATGAATTTCATAACATCACTTCTGATTACGTGCAACCGTTTTTACTCAATGGGGACTGAAGTTAAAACAGCAAGTTGATGATTTCTACTCCTTTCGGTTTGAATAATGATATTCTTAGAACACTAAATCCATTAAAAAAAAAAGAAAAACGGTTCTTACTATCTCTTATTGTTTTTGTTTTATGTAGATCAATACTGAAACCGGAAGTTGTACTGGATTTTTACCATGTTTGGTTCTAGTAAACGGAGATAAAATGCATTGTTGAGTCGCTTAATCTATTGCAGAAAACCGCTTCTTTATATTACTGTCTTTAGTGATCAACATTAAAACCGGAAATAGTTATTTTCTACCACTTCTGGTTTGAATATCGTCTTCATTAATCCTTTCAAGCACCTGGTTTTTTGGGCTATTTTTAAGACTTTCAGTCAAGCAGCTACTGCATCGTCACTATTTATCCTAGGATCATGGTTCATACCTCATTCTCTTTAGAATGGAGCTGGCTTTCAAATGATACCAATTGCATGCTCATACCGTATACCAGGAGCGGGGAAAATTATGTCAAAGGGAAAATTTCGGAGGGAGAATTTTTTTCTCGCACTTTGGGTTCCTCTGGAGCGACCCTGTGTGAACGTAGCCATATTAAAAAATCTGATAAATAGTACTTGGTATACTAAATGTGTGTGCAAAATTTCAAGTTTCTATCTTGAATACCAAGGTCGGGAGAAATTTTATCACGAATTCCCACCATTCACCAAATTACCGTAAAACACCATGATCTCAGGTAAAAAATTTCCTGAGACATTCCTAATTACCCTAGGGCCATGTGTCGCACATCATTCTCTTCAGAATGGAACTGCCTTTCAGGCGGTACTATTCACTTGTCTCCATCATGTATCTAAGGCGGAAAAATGAGGAAAAACGGGATTTTTGGGTAAAAATATCCCTTTTTTCAACTTTTTGACCCTCTGGATCCCCCCTGTTTTAACGCAGAAATCTGAAAAAAAATCTGGTAAATACTACTCGGTGGACTGCATGTTTGTGCAAAATTTCAATCTTTTACGTGCAAAAACAAGCCCGCCAAAAATACTTTACATAACCCCCCCAAAAAAAAGTATTACACGAAAATATAAATTTTAGACTTATGACGTCATCACCTCCTATGTCTCGACGCAGGAAGGTGTGAAACCATACGTAATGTCTTCTACAATGCCTCTGGACTTGAAAAAAAAAACCGGACGAAAAAGCTCAAATAGGAGAGTTAAAACGCAATGTACCATGAAACACCCCGTATGGTACAAATTGTACCATGGGATCCCCAAAGGGTTAACGAACTCCTTTCCTAACTTCTGATACTCCACCCCCTGACCAAATTTGGTGGTGATTCATCAGGTACCGGTACTTCTTGAGATTTTTGTATCACAGAGGGACACATGGACAGGGTAAATACACACAGTTAGCAGTTCTAGCTATATCAAACTTCTTAAAAATGTTACGATAGTTGAGGCGTGCGGCGAACAATTGGACAAAGCATCATCGATAAAATTGTGCAGAAGATGGAATTTTAAAAGACTTTAACTAGCGTAGATACGGGATCTTCGATCTCTTGAATATCGAGTGTCTTTTCTGCCTACAATTTTTGGGTACATGGCCGTATGCTATTTAGATACGGAATTCGTTGCGTCAATTAATTTTGCTTATATTTGCAAAGGAATTAATTTTCTTTTTTGAAAGGATATAGAAATTTGATGTTAGTAAGAGAACGTGTCTCATATTATAAAGGTCCTAGTTTGGATCTGTTTGCTATGTTATGAGATTTTAAGAATGGTCTTTGGCTAAAGCAACACAGTCGTCGCGAGAGAAAATTTAATTAAATTCACCGTCCTTGTCTGATAAGAATTTTCATAAATTTGAACTGCCGTATTACGTCGTACAGGAGTTTCTCAGCAGTAGACTTTTGAACACTGGTGCAAATGCCGGGGGGTTGAGGGGAACATGGAACTGGGGGACTGTCCCACCCAATAGTCACAGATTTGAAATGTGTTTTTTGAGGAAAAAATGTGATGACTTGTGTCCGATTGCCACAATGGAAAGGGAGATGAAATTAATGTCCCTCAGAATAAGCCTCAAATCTGCCCGCCTCCCAATGTTGAAGACAACTCTGCTCCCTGATCCTCCACAGGATTGTTTTTCAACTTCACAATTATTTTGAGCATCGCTTACCAAAAACGAAAAAAACGAAAACGGTCTTACTTCCCCCCCCCCGTAATGTTGAAGACAGATTTGCGTCGCTGCTTTTGAATATTAATTTATTGTAATAAAGATTGTTTACCTGGTACATTGGTGTTATTTATTTATATTGTTGATTTATGTGTTTCTAACTTACGCTGGATTATCAATCTGGATTCTCATCTTCGGAGTAGCTCCTATCCCTGTAGATCCTTTTGCAGTGGGACTGGATGGTGTTTTGTTGATTAATTAACGTTTGCACGGACCGTTAATAATCCAAAAATGTTAATTTTTAACATTAGTTCGGTTTGATAGCGAAAAGGAACGCTACAATTCTTAAAATTGGACTAAGGAAAAAGGTGATCCAATGCTTTGTAGGAGAATTGGACTGTATAGTTCGGAGACTAGGATATTACGGAAGTTAATATTTTAAAACGGATAGGAGAGAAGAGGCACTTTTAACTAACATTTTTCGTAGAAAGGCCAATTGGATTGGACACACCTTGCGAAGAAATTGTCTTCTTCATATCGCCATAGAAGGAAAGATGGAAGGAAAACTAGGAGTAGGAGGAATAAGAGCACAACTGAGCGATGATTTGAAAATAGAAAAAAATGAGAATTAAAAAAGGAAGCTGAAGATCTAGAAACGTGGAATAAAGGTTTTCAAGCTCAAACCTAAAAACTCTCATTAGTCCCAGAACCTGCCAAAAGGCAAATACTTAATAATAATAAGCTCATTTAGCAAGTGTGCACGTGTCCCGTTGTTTCACTTCACAGAAGCAGAAAAGATAAATGTTCACTTTCCGTATCACAGCTTCGAATCAAAGCTGAGAGTTTCAGTAGAACATCGAAAATGTGGATACTGGTTGTGTTCTCTGTGTTTTGCAGGTAGCAAGTACATACGGATTGTGAAAATGGAGAAGACTGAAGTGCTGCAGTGATCTAATACTTGCTAATAGAAGGTCTAACACCGATGAAGATACACGCTGATATGGTTATAGGGCGATATTACCCTTTCCTACCAAGTGATAAAGAAAACTCGTCACGTGAATTCCTTTCTGGCAGGCGAAGATTTGGCATTTTAGACAATGGCTTCCTGACCAACCATAATTTTTATACAAGATATAACAGCTCTAGAACATAGGTAGACGAAATGCATTTCTAAAATAAGTGACATTGTGGAAAAATAAAATTGCAGGTATATGAGGAATAATTCTTGAAGGCCCCTTGCATACTTATAAATGTACTAATATCCGATTTTAATAGTGTTACATTTGTCTTATTGCTGTTCCTAGTACTATAAATAAAGCTTTGTTATTGTTTATTTTGATTATTTGTAAATAATTCAATAAGAACAAACAATATATGATAACTTTCGAGATCAGGCGATTCCATATCCTTTTTATTATAGACAACCAACATTTCTTTGCTAATACGCAGATTGCATAAAAGCTAGAGGATGCTATAGATTTTAAACGTAACGTAATGTGTTTTTTGCTGTAATTTTTACCTTTATTCTCAGGTTTATATGCAATCTTTTAAACAAATAATTTTATTTAGTTCTTTTCGTTTATATAAATAAATAAATATTTCTATTGTTTTGAGAAATTGCAAACATATAACCTAACCTATGTAAATTGAATAATGCAAAAGTGATTCAAGACGCTAATAGACACCAGCATGATTGGTGACGAACCCTGTGTGTACAATAAAACTCCGTTTTTCTGCTATTTACGGCACACGTTTTTCTGAAGTTAGTTGTTAATGATCATAATCACCACTTGAAAATGCCCTCACGTTCCCACTCGTATTGCTGTTTCTGAGAATGATATTATTTAAAACTTTTGATTTGATTTATTACCCACTCTGTTCTTCTAAACGGTTTCGCATGTGAAACAGAAGAAACTCTTTCTCGTGAAAGAATATTTTCCGCGACCGAAAGATCTAAGATTTGAAGAGCAAAATAAGATATTAAAAACCTAATTCGTTGGATATTCATCTCGCACTGATTTTTTTTTTTTTTTTTTTTAAGTTTTGGATTTGAATATTTCTGAACAAATCGAGTCTGGCATTCTGGCACAGATTTAGAACAAGAAGAATTTAAAAAGGGGTAAACTAAAGTCCAAAATCCAAAGAAGATACTTGAAAGCTTGTTGATGAACGGTATGTTCCAGCTCTTTCACGTGTGCAACCATTTTGAATCTACGGTTAACGAGGAAGAGAACTACTTTGCATCGTCGACACTGTCGAACTTCAAATACCTGGATCCCGGAATATCCTGGATCCCGGAGTATCCTGGATCCCGGAAAAAGAGGTCGATGTCAGTTCTTTAGATCCTATTTCACCTGCATCTTCCGGCAGTATTTCCTCCTTGCCGATCACCGGTGACCTAAAAGATGGGGGCGGCCTCCTTCGGAAAATGACAGTATGCTTCGAAGAATTAAGACTGGTTAATTAAACAACCTCATGGGGTTAAAATATTATTACGGTACTACCATTTTCTAATACTTTGATTTATTGGGGAGAAAAGCACTACAAATATATTCAGAATACAAGTATTTTGCAATAGAAATACTACCATTAAAAGTATTTTTTTTATTGTAATACTGTAACTCCCAAAATGAGCCAAATTGATGAAAAAAGAAAAATCAAGAAGTGTTACGTAACAAAAGGGAGAGGGGTTCGGCCTCTCTCTCTCTCTCTCTCTCTCATCCTCCCTCTCTCTTCCCAAGTCATATTACTTACAACAAGTAGCAGTGTCACATGTACACCACACAGAGGAGTTTGGTCAGAATATTCAAAGTAACTGATTTGTATGCAACCAACATGACTTCTACGTTCAGTTGGGTTACATACTACCAAGGGGCATCATCAACGAACTTATTTCCTAACTTTGACCCTTTGCATTCTGCCCACTTTAATGGAACTTGGCAAATACACTGCTTGATAATTACTCAGAAACAAGCACATATTGACCCATAATTTATTGGAAACGTAATTCGCTTACACCAAGGAACGGCATGAGCACAGGTATGAGCACAAATGGCGACTGACTAGGATTCTCCGCCATATGAAAAAAAAAAAAACAAGACATGATAAATCAAAAAAGAAAGAAGATACATAGCAATTTGGAGAGAGGATATTAAATAAAATTTGTCATGATGAATGCAGAAAGTTTTGATCCCTTCAGCAATGCGTACGACCATCTCAGTGCTTGACAAATCTCACAATTTTCTGAAAATGCCAAAATTAATAAATACCAAAGTGGACTTTCCCACATTTTGCTTTTTTAAAAAATACCTAATTACGTATATAACATTAGAAAATAATAATTATTACCAAAAGTATTGTTACTTACTGAGTCTTTTAATACAAGGCATTTTCCTTTTCACGCACACATACTAACACTAACTTTTCATTGATATAAAGATTACAAGTAAATTCGCACAGGCTAGGACTCAATGAAGATTTCTGCTGCGATAAACTCTCGTGTTTCTTGAGTTGTAGTGTTTAGAGATTACATATACACAAGTGCTATGGTTTCAAGCAGATTTGCACAGAAGACTTTTTTTACACCCAAGTGTGAATTGAAGCACACAAGAAGACTTTCGACTATTGTCCAAGCGGAAGCTACAGGATAGAAAATACAGAGATTCACAGAGATAAGGAAAATGTCTTCTTATGGGAAAACATCTTATGTCATATTTGAAGGGCACTTGAAATGTAAACGATAAAAATTTAAAAGGAAAGGAGCAAGAGAGAAAAAAATCACACCTTTTAATGCAACTTTATAATGAAAATTGCGAAAATATTTAATCTAATCTATACTGGATACAACTGAAAGGTTACAACATACAATAAGGAAAAGTGAAGTTCGTATCTATACACGTGCTCGTCTGAAGCCTGAGCAGGTCTATAGTGTGGATGAAAAGTTTAGAGCCGACGATGATGAATTGTGGCACAGAAGAAGACTGATGATCGAGTGGAGATAGTTCTTCTTCGTAGACGAACAGGGATAACAGGATGAAAAAGTAACGATTTAATTCAATAAGACATCCAGGGAGATCAACAGGGCATAGTTCAATTAGAAAACTATTTTCAAAAAAAATCATGAACCAGCATCAGTTTAAGATAAGCAGATCATGGTAAGAGAATAAACTAGTAGTGTAGTGAAGAAACATTTACTAAGTGAAAAGACAGCTACTAGTAAGTGACTCTAGTCCTGAAAAATGAAGAAACCTCTAGGAATTGAAGAAATCACTAGTGAGTGAAGAGACTATTAGTAAGTAAAGAAACTAATAGTAAGTAAAGGGCTGTTAGTAAGTGATAAGATCGCTGGTAAATGAAAAGATTGCTGGCTAATGAAGAAAGCACAAGAGACTGCTGGTAAATAAAGGAACTACTACTAAATTAAAATACCTCTTACTATTGAAGAAATTGCTGTTACGTAAAGAGACCGTTGCAAGTTAAGAAACCACTAGTAACTGAAGAGATCTATGGCAAATTATTAAGACTGTTAATTAAGTGAACAGACTATTAGTAAGTAATGAGCCTGCTGGTAAATGGTGAAACTACTGACAAATAAAGAGATCGCCAGTTAGTGACAATCTCGCTAGTAAATAAAGAAATCGCTGATAAATGAAAAAACCACTGGTTATCGTAGAGATCGCTGCTAAATGAAGATATCGTTAGTTAAGTGACGAGATTATTAGTAAATGAAAAAGCTGCTATAAAGGTAACCAAGACACCCACCACCTTCGAACATCGATATGTCACCTAAGACGTACCTGGAAGATCAAAAATAGTCCCCATCAGCATCGACGACCTTCTGCCAATGTTCTGGAAGACCATGGATTCTATCGTGGTAGAACTTGGTGTCCCATGAAGCAAAGAAGGTATCAAGTGCATTTTGCACCTCTACTAGAATCTGAACTGTTGTCCTCTAAGGTGATTGTCCAAGGAATGGAACAGGTGATAACCGGACGGTGTAATGTTCTGGGAGTATGGCGGATGTAATAGTGTTTCCCATAGAAGGTACAGAATGGTGTTAGGGAACATCCTAGCCACGTGGAGCTTAGCGTTGTCCTGTAACAGAAGGACCCTTTGTGATTCAGAAGTGCTGGCTCCAGACTTTCGAGTTTTTCTTGAACATGGCTCGACTGCTGACAGTACACAATTCATTGATGCTCTGACCAGCTGGTAGCAGTCACGATGCACGATGCCGCGAGCAGTCCATTAAACACACAGGAGGACCTTCTTCTGGTGCAGTGCTGGTTTCGACTGTTTTGGAATTGGTTCATGGGATACTAACCAATGATGACGGCGCCGTGGAGTTTCGTACAGGACTAACTTCTCATCACATGTCAACAAGCTGTCCAGAAATGGCTCTTTCCTCACACGACACATCAAAGAAACACAGATGTCTGCTCACGTTGCCTTCTGGCCCGGAGTCAAATCATGTGGGACCCACTGACCCAAATTGAAGTGCTTCCCAAGTTGATGGAGGTGCTGCCGAATGGTTTCTCCACTCACACTGAATTGTAGTCCCAGTTTCTCACATGTACGGCCACTGTTTGCCTCAATTGCTGCCTGAAGATCTTCATTTTGTACATGTGTTGGTCTTCCGACACGTTGTGCATCTTTGAGTGTTTCGACATCGTCCTTAAACTTATTAAACCACTAATGCACTGTCCGCGTAGTCACGACACCCTGACAAAAGCTCTGGCATATCTTCCGCCCCGCTTCAGCGATATTTGACCTCAGTTTGAACTCGTACAGCATACACGCCCTTATGACGCTTTGTAGAAGTCCCATGTTCACTCTGTCTTTACGAAAGTTCACGGTGTAACTGAACGGCCACAGGTAGTATATTGAATATACCTACACCAACAACTGACCTTCGCCTTATCTCTATTCGCATAAAACTCACGGTGTGAGGGGCAATTGAACACAGACCTCCACAAAAAGAACAGAACTTTCTTGGTTACCTTTATAGTATAAAGAGACTGCTAAGTGATGACTTTACTACTAACAAGCAAGGGGCGTGATATTGAGACTCGAATTGCGCAATAAGAGTTGCATATACTGAAAGAGCATCAGGTAGTTAGTAAGTTACCAAATTATTAGCTGCAGTCCGCCAGTAGGGAAAAAGTTATGGGACTGTGTAGTTCAGAGCCTGGCGTACGAAAACCACACAAAACTTAGCATTTGGCTTGTTCCTCTTTGTATTGAGAAGAGATAATGAACTCTAACGTATTCCCATCACAGAACATGATGTTTGACATAAGAAAATCTGTATGAGAAGAATTGTCAATGTTGTCATCCATAGAAATTACAGTGTTGCCAGAATAATACCTCGAAAAGCTTGCAAGCAAATAGTACGTGATCGGGACTTGCGTTGCACAATACGGGTTATAAAATATATTCTGAAAGAGCATCAATCATGAAGTGACCACGTTATTAGCTGCAGTCCACCAGTAGGCCAAAATTATGGGGGCTGCTAAGTGAACATGTGAGACTATGGCAAACAGAAGGAGTAACCTGTTTGTGTGTGCAATAGCAAATGGTATTTGTTTGGAAAGGGAAGATAGCTATGTAAATGACAGTGTTAAGCCACACAATTGATATGAAGAGCAGAAAGTATTGAGTGATCTAAACAAAAACAGTTAGTACAATATGCACATCGCACGATAGCCAGCGACCAAGTTTTACGATTCGCGATGCTCGGCATTTGTGTTGTTTGTCTGTCGGTATGCCTCACGATAAATGCCCAACGAACAAACCGATTCGAACCCGAATGACATTTTCACAGGTTTATCGTGAGGTCTACTTTGCGAAGCACCTTCATACTAGTGTTCTCTTGGTAGCTTTTGCATTTCTGTTTAAATAATATTCTGTAATGTTAATACAAGTATATTATAACTACTTTGATTCTTACAAACTAAATAACGTATTATGTAAAACGTAGTTCCGTGCATACCATGAAAACATGATGTCACAAAACACAGTTGTGTTCACTCTTTCATTCGCTGCAAACCAAGCTTTTCGAGGTATTCTTATTCTGGCAACACTGTAATTTATATGGATGGCAACACTGACAATTCTTCTCATACAGATTTTCTTATGTCAAACATCATGTTCTGTGATGGGAATACGTTAGAGTTCATTATCTCTTCTCAATACAAAGAGGAACAAGCCAAATACTACGTTTTGTGTGGTTTTCGTACGCCAGGCTCTGAACTTTACAGTCCCATAACTTTTTCCCTACTGGCGGACTGCAGCTAATAATTTGGTAACTTACTAACTACCTGATGCTCTTTCAGTATATGTAACTCTTATTGCGCAATTCAAGTCTCGATATCGCGCCCCTTGCTTGTAAGTAAAGAGACCGCTTGTAACTGAAAAGACCGCTGGCTAGTGAAGAGAATTTAATTCCCAGTGCTTGCTAATTTGATGCTAAGCCTATGAATGCAAAATGGGCACGAACACCGCAATCAGTCTTTCCTGGACTAAGTTACAGAAAAATGAACTTTTATTTGAATAAGTTACAGCTACTGCATTATCTTACGGCGATCTTTACTGCAGGGTTGAAATCTAAGAATGGTTCTTGTAACAATATTAAATTAAATTGAGTTGAATTGGGGATTGTCATACCTTCAGCCGCAAACCTATATAAGACGTGGACCTATGTGAGATTCGAACCATATGAGCTTTTACCACTAATCGAACTTGGATATTTTCTCTCCAAGGTGCGCACGCTAACCACAAGGGAGCTCACAACATTTTGATTTTTTTTTGAGAGAGAGAGAGAGAGAGAGAGAGAGCGAATGTCGTCCTCCGATGAGACGAATTCTTGTCATCTATCCAGGAACTGAAGAAACACGAATCACTCATGACAAAACGCTGCAATGTTATCCAAAACTGATAATATGGTTTATGGGTCTGTGAAGTTTGTTAGTTTATTTAGCCTCGTAATGACAAATTTGCACAGAAAATTATATCCGTATTTTGGATTGGAAAATAGTACCAAAAAAAGTCATCGATTTGCGTTCTAAATGATTTATGCGAAAAGAGGAGGCATTTCATCGTGCAGAAATCATGTGTTCGTTGCATGAAATGTTTTTCAGACGCTGAAATGGGAGCATGCACACGACGTTAATCGACCTCAACTGCACGCAATGTCCGGGACAGGGCTGTTAACGGTAACGGGACCATTGGTGCAAACGGGATATACTGAATTTGGGTTTCGGAACTGAAAAAAATGTTCCGAATATATATGGACCCATTACCGAATGAATTTTCCAACATAATCGATTCCGATTCCGCGCTCGGAACAGAAAATTGGTTTCGGTACTGAGTCCAAAATCGTTCTCATAAGAATATCTTTCGCTTCCGGAAACAGGAATTCTATATAACTCATTTACTCCTATCGGTTCCACTACCGCTAACAACCTTGGTGTGAACTGAAATGGTTAGGAAAAAGAGTTACTGTAACCCCGCAGAATACTTCTATCAAGCACCCTCTAGTGCAATGCTATCTTGAGATATGCTATCAGCTACAACCATAAAACTGTCACCGTTATCTGCTGGGTTCCGGCACACATTAGCAATTGGATAAACGAGGGTGCTGACAAAGCGGCCTCCGTAGCTATTTCATTCAAGTATGCATTCTCACTGCAATGTAGATTGGAAGCTGGTCAACGAAAATAAATTCCATTCAATAAAACTAAATTTGAGCAATTTGCAGACGTTGTCGCGTTCTGGTCACGGAAAAGGAGTGATCCTTACACGCTTCCGGATCGAACACTCTCATCTCACTTATTCCTATTTAGTGCATGGCGCACACTGTCCTTGTTATGAAGACTATTGTTGCACTGTGTATTCGGCACATTCTTGTAGAAATGTCCAGAATACTCAGACCTCAGAGAACACTTAAGACTACCTAAAGATCTTATTCAGTTTTAGGGAGATTATGATGTCTTAAGTAGGCATATTCTCAACTTTATTCGTACGATTGGAATGGTTAACGTACTCTGAGGAATCTTTTTTCGATTTTCTCCTGTTACGTTACTTTTATTGCTATTTTGTCTTAGTTATAGGTACATACAAGGGTATTTTATATTTCGTTAGTTATTCTTTTAACCGTATCACGTTACATCGAAATTTTTATTCTTGTTTTGTTTCAGTGTCTTATTTTTGAAGTTTTTATACTAGTTTTCGATACCTGGTTAGTATTATTAGTGATGACATGAAATGTGAACGTGAAATAGAAGCAAGGATAGGAATTGTGAAAGAAGCATTTAGGAAGAAGAAAATATTATTTTGTGGAACTTTCAATAAAGAGTTGAGAAAAAAGACACATGAAATGTTAGTGTGCAGTGATGTAAAAACAGAGAAATCGTACGTGAAGGCGAAGAGGTTAGCTGATGACCGTGGAACATGAAAGCTTCTCAGTTGCGGTAAGTGACCTGCCAATAATGGCAGAATATCTATGATGATGATGATGATGATATACTTGAATATGACAAAGGAAGACAAACAAATTGGAAATTTTTTCTTGAACATTTTCAGTCTTCGGTGGATCGTTGTGCTTATGTTGGCAATATAAACAATTGACAGCATCTCATAGTTAGCAAGATGGAAAGTAAAGCCGAAGGTTAGTGGTTCAAGCTCTACTTCAGGTTTTTTTAGTCCGTTATTTCGTTTCTGTTAAATTTCAATCAACTTGGAGTGCCAAGATGTGCTGCGTATTTAACATTTAAAACTATCGTGGATTTTGTTCGGTTACAGTCTAGGATTGCCACATGTTTCGAATTGGGCGAGATGTCTCGAATTCTATCAGCGTCACGAGTTATGGTTCAGACGACACATTATATGGCCAGGGTTAGCCGGCAGCCCAATTATCCAAAACATTTACAAAATATGCGAAATTCCTAGTGATATTTGCAAATGTTGACCCACGATGTGTGCTTATGACTATCGGGATAGTGATTAATCCTATTGGCAGCAGAGAAATCACCCTTAATGATGCTATGATCGGTTCAGTGGTTCACAACTTCCGTTCAACTAACCGCCAGTAAGCTGACGCAACAAGTTTTCTGTATCGTATGTTTTTGGTTTAAATTTTTATTAAAATTTCCAGTCATGAATATATGCACTTCTTTCACTATTATTGCTCCATGTGCAATTTTGGGTATGAGCAACAAGCAATCTACACATATTCGACAAGTATGTCCTACTTTACGCTTACCCGACGGTGGCCATCCCACTACAGTCACACGCCGAACATTCTCTGAATGCTCCGTGCTGGATATTATTTAGTTAGATTCATTGAATATTCTGTGATTTTTTTTTTAATTCCAACATTCAATGACTATTTAAAGACTATTACCTCGCTACCTGCAGTCATCATTAACAATATGGGAAAGAACTACCAGTGAATCTATTTAAATAAAACCGTTTCAAAATATAGTTTAATGATAATTTGGTTTTCAGTTTCAAGATCACAACCGAAATGTCAAAATGTACTTCAGTTCTCTTCGCGAAGCACGCAGAATTACGGTTTTCGACTCCGCGAACACAACCGATATCTCAAATTCTGTTTCAGTTCTCTGTCCTAACCACACCAAAGCATGTGCTCTCTCCGGGAACTGAATCCAGTTGAAAGAGCACAAATGGCTGCTGTTGTATACAGTTTTAGTTAAGATACATACATAACAAATGTTTGTGTCTGTGGAAGGAGAAGGAGAAAATACTATGCTTTCCTACCCAGTGGTAACCCTCTTAAAATCGTGTTCGAATCTGATGTTAAACATTAGTAATGGATTCAAAAGCGGCGAAATGTGAGTATGGAGAAGAACAGGAGAAAATTAGTTGGGCGTGACGAAAAAGCAATGAGAAAGTGTTAGAAATAGTGGGAAAAGAAAATTATTTAATACTTAAAGAGAAGAAAGAAAAGTGGTTGGAACGTCGTCTAAGGATATAAAGTAAACTCCCGAATATCCGACCTAATGTGGAGAAATAGCAGGCGGGACAACAGAAAACCCAGATAGACCGGAGTTCTACGAACTCATTTCTTTGCTTACTGTATTAAAGTCCGTTAAACACGGTGTCTTCCCACTTGCGACAGTCCTATAAGCGACAGGAACTGTTAATTGTCCTATGAATCACCGATTCGTTCATACTAAGATAATGGAAGAAGATAAGGTTCTCTCTTCTTTAACTTGTTTTATGCTAATGTGATTTAGAACCTAACAAAATGTGCTATGAAAAATTTCCCTCCACCTGAATTTAATACGTGAGAATGCTCTCATTACATTAACCATCTTTTATACGTTTTTCCTAATATTATATTTTTGAATTAATTTCTATGAATACACTGACTATATCAAGGGGAAAACTAACTCAATACTTAGAGTAGCTCCGCCTTTGTCTATGATTCTAATATAATTAAAAATAGCATGTTAAAATGATACGGAGCATAAGTTTAGATTGAATATGTTTATGGCATAAGAAAGAAATCAGAAAGAGGTATGGGCGCCCGAAGAAAATTTTCTAGGAAGGGGCATCTCCATGGTTGCTGTATCACGTCTGGTTTATCTGGTATTTAATATACGTGGTTTGCTATATTACGTATACATTTTTGTGAGCCAGGGAGGCGACCCTTGCCTTCCCATCGAGTGCCCATGGAAAAAAGGTGTTCACCATTTGAGGATATCAAAGGAATCTAAAAACACAGTATATTCGAAGAAATTATTACACAAGTTACAAATCTCTCGCAGGACTTAATAGTTCGTCTAGTTAAGGGATTATTTCAGATTGCTACACGACAAGCTTTTATGTATAAGTCAAAACAAGGGAGGAAGGCAAATTAAACAATTATTTTACGTTTTAGTAGCTTACAATAGGGGGGGTGGACGGTAGTTTCAAGAGTTTGTGTACCTTTTGGATTGTTTTACCTTTAGGAATATACTTTTCATGGAAATATCCCTGTTGTCTCGTTAAGTTATTTGATATGTTTATGTCAAATCTAACTCAAAATTAAAATAAGTTTTATTTGCACTCACAATAGAGGAAAAATATATTTGACGAACAGTATCACTGGCACATATATATATCATACCAAGGTTGTTCGGGCGCTAATAACGCCAGAGGCAAACATATTTTACAAGATTGAATCACATCATCTTCCATCTCAATGTAAATGAATCGATCGCTCATAGGACAGATAACAGTTCCTGTCTCTAATAGGACTGTCGGTTCTGGGACTAATTCATTAAACACTGGCGAAAATTGAACAAGAAGTAGACAGTGTTCGTAGGTTTTCGTAAGAAAATTTCCCTCAATTGACTCAAAATTGTCCCTAGTTTGTTCAGTGTCCAATTCCTATAACAGAAGTTACGTGATAAGATTAATTTAGCTACATTAAAGGAAATGTCATCCACATTTGTTTCGTTCACTTTCTCTGGTTGTATTTTTAAATTTTTTTCATTTACTTTTTTTTAACAAAAGGATACACACAAATACACGCAGCCAACAATAAGTGTAAATTATGCTACCTTGGACCCACACACACACACACACACACTATTGCTATTGTATTGGTTTATATCTGAAAAACAAAGCATTTATTTCAGTCAATGTCAGCGTAAGAATTTCCTTGGATTTATCGTCGCGATTTATCGAAAAATTCCCTTTTTCCCTTTTTGCAAAATTTACCTACGAAATTTCCCTAGATTAGGGAAATTTCCCTCAAACAACGAACACTGGGAGTAGAACGCTTCTCATTCCTGTCACAACTTGTATTTTGCACACGACACGTAGAAGGGTCGTAGCAGACGCCCGCTTCTAATACCTTGGCAATGGTGCCAATGCAACACCTTGCCGTCCTCATTCAATTACGATAAAAGAAAACTAGACCGGATAGTACGGAGGCCAGATAGTCGCAAGCCGGATACTCGGAAGTTGACTTTATGTAGTTTATACAGTCCGCCAGTATGGAACTGCTTGAAATGATGGAACTTACGCCTTAGTTTTCTGCAACCCTATTTACAAAAGATTTTGAAAGAAGGTGGGTGGTCAAGATTTTTTTATCATGACTGTACAGTCTACATGTTGGTCTATCATTTTATTTTCATATAAAGATAATATATACAAAAACAATAAAATATGCAAATAACGAGTTTTGCAAAATAATCAACTACACGGCTGTCACTATTTATGACATTTCTCGCCATTGCAGTAGAACAATAATAACAAAACATCAATCTTTTCCTTGTCTTGACATTTCACTTTCTACTTCAATCAAATGAATAATGTCCTAGTTTCTTCCGCAGGCTACGCCTATTTTCCTGCTTAGCGACTCTCTTCACTCAAGCTTGGCTCCATTCATGTTATTGCAACGAAGACTCTTTACTTCGTTCAGACAGATGCGCTGACTGCATTTTTAATTGCTAACAACCTAAACAAGGTATAACACAAGTGACAAGTGATGTAGGATATGTGTATAAACTCGTAATGTTCAGTTGAGGGTAACCAGGCAAAGATTAAATGACAAGAAGTTAGCTAAACTTTTAAACTAACCATAAATTCTGTGAAATGGCTGACTCATAAATTATGTGTTAATTTTCTTTGACTGAAATAGCAAGTTTTTTTCCTTGTTCCTCTTAAGCATGTTCTTTGATAATGCGCTTTTCCTTATGTCACAAGTATTTAACACGATATATATATATATATATATATATATATATATATATATATATATATATAACTTGAGTGATATTTCCTTACAAGTTAGTGTTCCGTATCAAATATGTCACAAGAATGTCAACGTCAGGGTAAAATTTTAATACAAGTGAGTTTCATTTCATAACGTGAAACTATGGAAGACTTTCAAACTATGCAAACTCAATACTGAAACGGGAACTAACATATGTAATATCTGGTTGCAATGGACGGATAAAGTCAGAGATGAAGTTGTTCTTCGAACGCTGATTCTCCATATCAAAAACAGCTTTTCGCTATCTCTTACACTTATTATTATATACAAATCCAAACTGAAAAAAAGAAAATTTGTACTAGTTTTTACTACTTCCGGTTTCAATAGAACAATAAGAGTTGAGACAAAATATATTCTTTGGACTTTAACTAAAATTAACCACGGGCATGACAGCTCTTATGGGCTTCAGAAGCTCCAACTCCATCTATTAGCTATCCGCTGAATTAGTTCAACTTAGCAACGAACACGTGGTTAGCACGCTGCGTTGCCCTAACATGCGTATAAGGAGCTTTCTACACCTATAGTACTCGCGCCCAGTCGTGAAGCTTGGGCTCTAAACCAATCACAGAAATATTTTGCTTGAGCTCTAACACATCGGAAAACTTCGGTACAATTCGTGGAGCCGCTTTCCGAGCGCACAATTGGGGAAACGTCAAACAGCTGAAATACACCAACAATGTTGCCAAACTTTGAAGACATAGTAAATTAATATTAAAAAAAAAAAGCATTTAAAAATTACAAATAATAACATCCCACAACACTAACCAGTGTAACAATTATTCTAAAATGGTAACAATAACAGGAATAGTAATAACGAAAATATAACGCAATAAAAAAAGCAATTAACAAAACGGAACTTGGCGCCAATTCGACAACACTGTACTCTCGGGAGATGTTTTCCGTGTAACGCGAGAGACGACACTGACAAAATCTGATGAGTGGGGGATGACGAATGGAACACACCCTCGCGTTCTATTGGGTGGTGAAATCGGTAGATCTATGTCAAGCTTCACGAGTCGGCGCGAATACTATAGTAGCCGTCACGTCTTTTATTCACGTCACTCCCCAGTTTGCCTCACGATGCTGGGTAGTCGCCGAAAATTGGAAGGAACTGGCCGGGAATCGAACCCGGAACCAGATGGAAGTGAGTCCAATACATAAACCACTAGACTACGGTGTCTCTTTTGAATTTTGAATACACATAAAAATAAATAAAAATAAAACCTTTTTAAACAAACAATATTAACGACCTCAACAAAAGCGCTAGAAAGCAGAAAATAATTACTATTGTGTACATATATATATATATATATATATATATATATATATATATATATATATATATATATATATATATATATATATATATATATATAGAAGTCTATGCGAAGCCAAACAAATTAAAGCTTCATAAAATGACTATTCAGACCGATTTTATATTAAGACATTACTTTCTTTGGCTCGGTTAGACTTCAAAATATTTTATAGATAATGGTAATGAATTATTTTCTGCTTTTAAGCACTTTATTGTTGTTATTTTTTGCTTTCTTACAGTTTTCAGCTTCAATTTTTCATAGATAACAGTAATGAATTATTTTCCTTTTTAAGCACTTTATTGTTATTTTCTACTTTCTTACGGTTTTTAGCTTCAAAAAATTCTTTATAGATAATAGTAATGATTTACTTTCTGCTTTTAAGCAATTTATTGTTATTATTTTCTGATTTTAAGCAATTTATTGTTATTATTTTCTGCTTTCTTACGGTTTTCAGCTTCAAAAATTGTAATAGATAAAAGTAATGAATAATTTTCTGCTTTTAAGCACTTTGTTGTTATTTTCTGCTTTCTTAAGGTTTTCAGCTTCAAAAATTTTAAATATATAATAGTAATGAATTATTTTTAAGCACTTTATTGTTATTACTTTCTGCTTTCTTACAGTTTCAGCTTCAATTTTCATAGATAATAGTAATGAATTATTTTCTGTTTTTAAGCACTTTATTGTTATTATTTTCTGCTTTCTTACAGTTTTCACACAGTATCCGCTGACAGTTTCGTAGTTTAGCTCCGAAGCTATCATGATATCCAAATGAAATTAACAAGGGGGCACTGGAAATTTATACTCTTTCAAACAAAATAAATAATCAAAATCAGAGGATCTATACCTAAGTTATACAATTATGTATTAATACTGTCAGGCGTTGATGAGTTTCATGGTCTAACTTCTGCCCCTTCACTTGCTCTCCAAAGAAGTTAAAGCTGACGTCGTCACTGCTCAGTGTGAAAAGGGACGTTAATCTCCCAACTAATCAACAACATTTTAAGATTTAAAATAATTTTATAATAAATTATTACCCATTAAATTGCTGTTAAATTACAGCGATATGAAATACGGGACGTAAGGTGAAAACTAAAGTATAGACAATAATCGTTACTATTATCGATATCCGGTTGTTATTACGGATAATATTTCAGTATCAGTTGTCTTTTTCATATTACGAATTGCAGAGACCCAACAATGATTTTATAACAGGAAATATGTAAGTGATTTTTGTAAAATTACATCACATCTATCATATGTAATTTTACAGTCTACGATTCAACAGATTTGACACACACTGAGCTCACTAGTGATATGCGGTTAGCGTATGCGCTTTCGCAATATGAAACTGTGGTTCAGTTTCTGTGAAAAGTCATGTAGCTCAGATCCTATGTTAAGGCGTAGATCCACGCCTCACATAGGGAATTGCCAATTACAGTCATTTCAAACTGGCCGATGTATAACATAGGAGCGTGGTTTTAAGATATAAGAAAAGCAGAGACAAACGTAATGAGGAAAGAAGAGGAGGGATTGACATGGGAGGGCAGATGTTGGCAGTATATGGGTAGCCATGGATCCAACAGTAGTATGCCAACAACACCATCAACTACGTGGATAGTCATGAATCCAGCAGTAGTATGACTACAAAACCATCGACAAAGCTACCGTTGTTCTTTTCTGCTGTCACCACTACATTTTATCAATTTCAGGATACATGTCTACTACTCTTCTCCATGTAGTTCCCTGAAAAGGGGAGCAGTAAACTGTGACGTCACAGAGCATTCAGTTGGATTACTTCTTTCCGAAAAACTTTTCATTCTTCGTTATTAACTGTTTCCACTGAAACAAGATTTATCCTCAGTATAAGGTAATTGTTCTCTTGTTCGAATCTCGTAGATCGATACTTCAAATTGAAAACTAGAATTTTTCCTCAGTTCTACCAGAAGAATGTTGTGATGGTACCTTTAATAAGGCCCGGAACTACTTTCTTTCTTATTCTATCTCTTGTTCAATTAATAGTTGTTCTGAGCGTAAATGAGTTAAGAGGAATATTAATAAGGAATCACACTCTAGAAATTTCAATTTTGCCCGGTAGATTCAAAAGCTGGGTGATGTTTCCTGTCATCTAACGGCGAAATGTGTAACTTCTACGTACTTCCTTTGTTTCTTCAGAAAATAAGATATGAATAGCTACTGTTAAAGTCACCATTATCCGTGAAGATCTTAATGAATTGAGTCCATTAACAAATTTCGCCGAGATAATCACTCTAGCTATTTATTACAAGAAAAGAATTGAAAAACTGGAACATGAGCTAAGGCAGCCACCGTTAAGTGTCCGTTATCCGTTAATATGTTAACGGATTGAGTCCATTAACGAACTCGGTCAAAATAATTGCTCTAGCTATAGATATACCACATTGACTTGACACTAGTCTTCCGTTACAAGCGCTGCTGTCGGCTGAAGGAATTCCAGTCTCTTTCTCTCGCCTAGCAACAGTTGAACCCTTATTGGCTCGACGCGTGGGCGTGTGAACTTTAGTTCGCATTTTTGCCACGGATCAAGACATTTTGGCAGCACTATATTTAATTCAAAAAAAAACAGAATTCAAATATTCGCTTTCGTTCAAGAAGTATCGGTGGAGTAACAGATAGACTTAAGTCATAGCTACCAATTAAGAAATTAAAGGATTAATTCCATTAATATTTCATTGATGAACTCGGTCCAGATAACTGCACTATGAGGGCCTGCTGAAAAACTCGTACAAATACAAATTTTCATATTAATAGCGAAATTCTTATTGTGTTTTTCGCGGCCCTGAAGTGATTTTGTATGGTCAAATAGCGAATTTCAAGATCAGAGCTGTCATCAGATTTTTGTTCCAGCAAAAAAAGTTACCGAAGCAAATTCATGAAGAAATCCGCAAAATACTACGGGACTCTTCTCCGTCATACGCAGTGGTAAAGAAACAGGTGGCACAGTTTAAACGCGGATGGCACAGTGGTGATTTCTCAACAGACGATGCTCCACGTGCAGGAAGATCAAAAACAGTGACTGTCTCCGGAACTGTGGAGGGAATTCTTAACAGTGTTGTCAGGTTCAGAATAACAAATTTCCTGCTCAAAGCCCTGAAATTTCCCGATCGTTTGCAAACTTTCCCGCCAAGGAAGAATATCAATCATTAATTAATTTAATTAATAATTAATTAATCATTATATTAATAATTTCAAGTTAAAATCAAATAGCTATGAGCAATCAATCAGAAGTACATATTTTCCTGCGGGAGGAGAAATCTATCACAGGGCTATCCTATTTTCTAGCTGTAGTTTATTTGGTATAGAAAGAAATATAATTTGTGTGTGTGTGTGTGTGTGTGTGTGTATTCTACTTCCAAGCATATCCTTTCTTCCTACCCCTCACTTCATCCTAACATCTTATTAATATATAAAGCGAAGGGCCCTCCCTCCCTCCCGCCCTTCTTTCTTTTCGCAGAAAATGGATATTGGTGCCATTAATATTCAGTTCCATTTGGTTCGGTTTATAAACCTCTCTTGCTGTTCTGGTTATCTCGATCTTCAAAGACGTTTCCAATCTATGTATTATTCCAAGTACAAAGAGATGAAGACAAGGAGTGAGAAAGAGATGACATGAAAAGGAAGAAAAGTTGACAGAATTTCCCGTTTTCAACTAGAATTTCCCGTTTTCAACCAGAATTTCCCGCATTCCTGCCAATGTTAAGAATTTCCCGTTTTGCGGGAAATTTCCCGCCATCTGACAACACTGATTCTTAACATTATTCTTGAAAAAACGCAGAATCTCAGCAAAACGTGTGGTAGAGATTGGTGGGTATTTTTCGGAAATCATCGTTAGCATAATTCATGATTTGAGCATCCAGAAGCTTTCGGCAAAATGGGTTCCCCGAAAGAGTGAGGGCGTCAAGGGTGGCATCTCCCACACTGACCGCATTGCCGATCAATTTCTGTCACAAATAGTAATCACGGACGAAACCTGGTTGTACTGCTACGATTCTGAAACGAAACAACAGTCAATGGAGTGACGGTACTACTCAAGTTCCCTTCGCCACAAGAAGCTCAAGAGACATGAATCGTTTGGGAAAGTGTTTGCAACATTCTTCTAAGATAAAGATGGAGTTTAAGGGTCAGGTATTTAATGTAGAGTATTACTCTGCATTACTCATAAAACTAAAAGGCAAATTGGTAGTGTAATGCCGCCGCAAATTGAAAAAAAAAAAAAAAAAAAAAAAGGATTCCTTTCCTTCAGGACAATTTCCCTGTTCATTGATAGCACTGCAAACCAAATAACATTGAATGATCTAGGATTTCAATGTTTAGATCATTCTCCTTATTGTCGGATCTAGCTATTACTTATTCCCCAAACTCAAACAACATATGAAAGAATGCCATTTTGGATCTAGTAAATAGGTGATTAGTATTATGGAACAGTGGTGCGAGAACAGTCTCCATATTTTATTTAATTAGTGTGTAAGGTTTGGAACACCGTGCAAGAAAGTGTATTGAGATCCGACGGAGTATGTAGAATAACTGTAAATTTTTTTCATTCTACATGCCCTATTTCTGGGTTGGGCTATGAACTTTTCAGCAGCTCCTCGTAACTATCTATTGCAATCCAATAAATAAAAAAAATTAGCTTTCGTTCAAGTGTTATCGTGTGGAGTAACGGACAGACGGGCGGATTTATAAATCACACTGCGTGATCCTAATAAATGACAAGAACTACCGGTACAACTTTGCAGCCTTGAGTGTAGCATAAAGATTGTTTGTACGCCAACAATTTTCATAATCTGTACCAGATTTTCAGCAAAACAATATAGAATGCAGAATTAAACGTTGAAATGCTGTGGTATACAAAAACAAAATACCAAGGACGTACTGTTGGGGCTAATGGAAAATATCTAAAACTGTTACGTAATTTTGGATATTAAGCCCTTTCAAAAAAAATGTGTACCTCTTTAAAAGTTTGTCACATTACACCACTATTTAAAAAAAGTTTGTTAATCAGCAACATCATTACATTGCATTTAACTCTAATCAGAAACAAGCCTATTTCCAGAGAAAACAATAAATCTATTTCGCGTTTGTAAGTTTGAACATCGTTATCAAAGGTATTTCTGAAGTTAAGACCTATTAAAAGGCTGACAGGTTATATAAATGACATTTATATGACGAAAGTTCACAAAGAATGCAAACAAAGTTATCAAAACTGTACAGACAGAAGTTCCAATTAGGTAATTAATACGTACTGTTAGTCAGAAATGGTATTGCAACATAAAATCTCGATTTTTCCTTATTAGATTCAACGACCTTGTGAAATGTTGTTGATATTCCAACAGGGTTCCCCTTCACACGCGCAATATGATTACATACACAATAAGTACATACTACGTACTTATATGTTTTCTCAGTTCGTACTTCCAACACTGAAACAATAGAAGGCTTGTGCTTCCAGGAATAAATGTCTGGTGCAAATCATAAAGAAGGAAAAAACACGTCCACACCCTGCTAGCATTTCCATACTGGACATGTTACGGCGCAGGACCATAAACGCAACCAAGAAATTGCATTAGTGCACACAATAAAGAAAAGGACTACAGGCTTGTGTAAACAAAAAACCAGCCAACACAAATAACGTTTTATTTTCTTTCTCTCGTTTTTCAAAACAACGAAACGCATCGCACTAAACTGCAAATACAATTTTGCTTGAATGTTAGGTCTCGTTAAACGACTTGAATGAATCGCTCAGTTCGTGTGTTTTAATTCACGTAATAACATCTTGAAAAATGAAAAGTTGACAATCAATTTCTATCTATTCTAATCTTCATAAGACAACTTGTGCTACTGATGAATAGATTTGAGATTTTTTTTTTAAATGAAGAAAGTAACAAATCTCCCATTAAGCAAAGCAGTTTAACAATTGATCTTACTACACGCCTGAGGTGCTGGTTCGGTTCCAGCTCGCGCCAAGTGGGTTTCGAGGTGGAAAACCATTGTATGCGTGGGTTTTCGCAGTGTTCTCCCGTTTCCTCCCACTTTGTCCCCATTTCGGTATTATCATCGACGTCTCCCATAGCCTCGGAGCATAAATGTCGGACGTTAAACATAAAAAAAAACTTGCCACCATTGTTGAACGATCCAAGGCTTCAACTTTAGTCACGCTTTCACCTGTTAATGGGCATATAAACATGAAAATGATATCTATTTCGTAACATACTTCTATTAAATTTATAACGCGACTCTCCTGTTTAGAGTAAAACTGGGTAACATAATTAACAAGTAATAAATCTGATAATTTACTTTTGATATGTTAGTTATCTACGCTTTGAATTAAGAACTGGTTAAAACTTGGAATACACGCTTGAGTGGAAAAGTATTAGAGGGAATACACGCTTGAGTAAGAGAAAAAATGGGTTCAATATCACTGCTTAAGACATTAGGCTAGCGATCGCAAAATTTGTATGTTGCGGATTCGAACTCGATCATGGTGGTTATGTGTTGGCGTCGAAACAGTGTGTGTTCCTAAAGACTTTGCCTCCAAGGTAACATTGCCTCCACCGAAAAGGGATATACAGTGTAAATACTTAAAGAAGGATAAATCCAATTTATGATTTTTAAAAAAAACGATGTGAGTGTGACTGTATTTGGGTACCACCATCAATTTATCAAATTTTAAAAGCCAGGACGAAATGAAAATTTAAATTCCTAGTAATATTTTAAGATCTACTCATAATATTTTTTTGTCAATGCCTTTCCAGCTGGAATACCTCTCCAAGCGAAGAATTCTGAGTAAAATGTCTTGTCAATTAAATTCTTCTTTGGTCGCGGATTTCTCTTATCTTCATTAAGAGTTTACCATGAGGTGCAAGATTATCTACAGACATAAGAGCTCAATGCTTTTCATTAGTATGTTAATATACTAAAACTGGAAAAAGGGGCCGTTGTCATAGAAACCACTGTTGCCATAACAACGAATCCTGTCACCGCTCGTCAATCTAAACTGATTGAAAAAAAAAAATCTGCAACAAAAGTGATGCACAGAATAAGTCGTGAGTGGGAACCCTTCACCCCTGGTAGGGATGTTCATGAAGCTATCAGCTTATGCCTAATTATATTGGAATATAATTTCCATTTCTTAATTTCGAAACATACTAGGTTCGATCGAAAAGAGAAAACCTTTTATCGGACTTCTAAAGAAAATAAAATCAAATAAATAAATACATGACCGTGTTTATTACATATAGAATTCCCAGTCACGACCCCCCTTTCAGTTTTATTAAAAAGAAATTAGAAGGAGGAGAAGAAGATGAAGAAAAGAAAAGAAGATAGAAGAGGAAAGATGTAAAGTAAGAAGGTGATAAAGAGGAAACTGTTACTGGATATTTTGAAAAATATGGTAAAGGGAAGTGAATAATTATCTAATTGTGATCATTTCCAATAGCTATTGGGTGAATGTCTGGTATTAGGGTGATCAAAGGTAGACACATGTTAACCCATACATCCCCGATCTAGGTCCATTTGACCCCAACTACCGAATTATCCCAATCTAGCTCGGAGATAGATGAGAAAGTTTAATTTTACCGTTTATTCAATATTTCCAGAAGGTTTAGACTAATATTCAATATTTGAAAAATGAACGACGAAGTTGATGGCATGTTAGAAACGACCACAGAAAAAAAAAATCAGAGTATCACATATGTGTCGAAGATTTTTTGACTTTCACAGTTCTCTCATGATGATCATTCGTTCAGGCTACTTCAGTCCTTTTTACTTCCTTCATAGAGCCAACTTAAGTTAGTATTAACATTCAATGAGTTCAATTGATAACTACCAATAATTATAATAAATTACACATGTATGACAAGATAATGGATGCACTTAATACTAAACCTACATTTCACTCACACACACATTCATACAGGACAATGTATACTTCGGGTTGTATTTAGTTAAATTAAACTAACCTAACTACATTGCTATAGATATTTATTACATTTCAATAGAAGAAGATTTAGTTTGACATAACAAAAAAAATTTTAATACATGAAAAGAATGTTTCATAAACATGCACAGAAATTCGCTACTTGCAACAAGATCAAATAACACATTTCCCTTTTATATATATATATTAAAAGTTGAATTACATGAAAAAGAATTAAACCAAAGACGAAACAAGAAAAAAGAAGAAAAAAAAACTTCAAGGGTCAAGATATATTTAAAATTCAATGCAATGAATACATATCGTTGCAGGCAAAAGAGAAAAAATAATTGGTTAATCATTCAAAAAAAAAAAACACTTTAGTAATATTTTATTGAGTCTTTGTCTCAATAGGAGACATATCGACAGTTTTATGAGTCTTTGTTTTTACGTCGATAATAGCTCCTTTTTTTTTCTTAACTCTCTTTACGCACTGTGGTTAGTGTCCATGAGAGTATTCAATTGTTTTTGTTTTAACTATAGACAACTAATTGCTTCATATCACATATATATATCTATATTTCTCATTTCGTCACTCGACGCACTTTATCTAAAATTTCAAAGTTTGTTAATATTAAAGAAAAATTATCAAATCCAGTCACAGATATTGGGAACATATTTCCATGTTCCGGTATTCACATTAACTTATTACACAACTTTCAGTTCGTTGAATTTAAGATCACTAATTTTTTCCTAGTATAGATCTTGTAGTCAAAAGATTCTAAATATTGAATAGTTTGGTTTCCGATCGCAGGGGAAGGATTTGTTTCATGTTTACTGATGGAAAAAGTCGTTGGAGGGGCGCACTGTTTCGTAGGCTGCTAATTTCACTCGCAAAGTAAATTTGGGTAAGGATTAGGGTTATTCTTATTTATCTTACGACCCGCTACTTGTTTTATTCACATGCAGTAGTTAACATTATATTCCACTTTAATAGTTACAAAAATTAATAACAACTCAACAAAAAGTAATTTATGACAATTTACGCGGGAATACTATATATCACAAATAGTTAATTAATACCGAGTGTCAAAAATCTATGGCAACCTAACAAGACCAGGGTAAATATCGAGCCCATTACATACATACTCGCATATATATATATGTATTCATATTAATCAATACAATAAATTTCACTTTAATATCTATCTTAATATTTCGTCGACGTTTAAATTCTACATAACCGTTCATATTCGACAAGTATTCATATTTTATAAATATTTATATTTATTTGGCTCAAAGACAAAACAAAAACCCTGACTATCAAAATTCACCTTTTTTCCTTCATAAGGTTGCAACATTGTATTTCATATGAATAAACCCGATAATCAATAATCATTTTCAATTTACTAAAGATCCGCGTATATATACAAAAAAAATAGCTGGTGTTATTTAATGAGTTGATATAAGAGGTGGAAAATGCAACAAATAGAGCAGGCACGTAACTCTTAAAACTATGTAAGTACATATATATATGTATATAAAAAAAATCAATGTTATTCGAAACTAGTGGGCCCAAACTATTAATACATACACACTATATGACCAATCAATAGAAATAAAAACCAGAAATCAGTAATCAATTGATATAAGTTGTATGATCAATGAATAACGAAGGTTTCTAGGAATCTGAAAGCATAGTGTACCTTCCCGTCAATTTCTCCCGTGGTGGATTGAATATCGCGAAAATGGTCCTGAGTTGTGCTGCAATACCTCCACGAATTGCATCCTTCGATGTCTCAGTTAGTACATACGATCGAAATAAGTGAAATGAATATTGTATGTTTTATGAGTTTCAGAAACCGGGGGGGGGGCAAGGTTGAAAAATTTGAAAAAAAAATCTCTAAGTAATGAAGACAGAGAGAGAGATAGAAAAGAAAGAAGACGAAGAATAGGGGCGCCAAAGACTTAAGTGAGAAATAACTAACGCTACAAAGACAGAAGTCGAATTTCACTCTCAACAAATCCTTAGCCAAAATATTATTAAAATGCCAAAAGGGTGGTCTACTCAAATACGTAGACTCAAGGAGCGCCCTGCTGCCAAGGAGCAAGTCTGTGTCTTGTAAATAATAACTTCACGAGTTATTGCTTGTAAAATTATTATCTAGTAACCGTATCCGGCCCAAACCAACAGGGTCCCGAAAATCGTCCGGAAGGTTAGAGAAGGCGTTAATTTAGGATTTCAAAAGAAAAAAAAATCATCCGACCACTTGGAAACTAGAAGATTCCAGAATAGTAATGAAATTAGAGTAATAGCTAAGATATCCCTAATTATTGATTTGCCAAAATTAAAAAAAAATTAAATAAACTGAATTTTGGATCGGTGATTTCAATAACCAAAACATCACCGATAGCTACCCTGCGCAGACACGCCACAGTCTGGGATGTCGTTAATTTCCCTCATCTAATTAAACTAAGAAAAGAAATGAAAATACTTAAAGGGACTAGGGGTCGACATCCGGGTACGCGAATATTTAGTAGCAGTTAATTTAATCGGATAGTCCGAACTGAGTTATATGAACACTGCACAATAAATAAATAAGGTAAGCAACAAAAAAAAAAATCTCGGAGAGGCTATGAATGCTAAAGGTACAAATGACCGAAACCTGTACTTTTCGATGATCACAGGATATAGCAGTTGGTTTTCTTAATTATCATTTCTGTCATCCTTTAGAAGTAATTCCCACATGATACTACTCTATCTATTGAAAGGCTTAAGATCTGGGGCTGTTATTATGAGGTACATAAATGCAAAGTAACACACAATTCCCAACTATAATTTACATTCAAGTAGCAAACTCGGTTGGATGAATGCACTGGTGTGGAAGTCAAAACGCGAGAGATTTTTTTTTTTTTCGTAAACATATTCATATTTTCACTATATAAAATTCACTAGGCCTATCCATTTAAATATAGGGGTCGTCATCTCGTTCATATTATATATCATATTATTAACATATCATTACATTCATTCATTATCTACTAATTTTCGCACGAAGTAATATTTTACCGACACCCTATTTCATACATTTTACACGCAGGCCATACACATATTTACATTACACAGTAATAAATATATATATAATTATCACAATCTATCACGCTCAAACTACTACACGATAACATTCATCGAACCACGTACTCTTTGTTTCGAAGCACCCAAATTGTATTTACTTCGCAGTTAAAAAAAAAATCATACGTATATTCACTGAAAGTTAAATTGTCAACGATTAATCTATTTCCAATTTGCTGATAAAACTAAAGCAACAATGGAATTTTCTACAGCCACGGGAAAAGAGAATTTAATACTACATTTTGAAACAAATAGTAACAGCATATGGGCTTTACTTCTATTAAGAAAATAGGCATTCTTTATTTTAATGGATATTTCGGGTTCTAAACGACATAGCAAGCTGTAATTTTCCAAATAGTAAGATCTCATGCTATCTTATATGAATGTATACTCATCTGAACCGAAAACCATGTCCACGGGAAGTAATTTGAGAATAAATGGCCAGAATCAAACAATCTAGATCACTAAGTTATGCGATGTCGTAATGTCAACAAACAATTGATTAGCGAAACCTGACGCAATGGCGCTGTAGTGGAGGCATAATTTACCGTGTACTGAAATATATACTTGTACTCATTAATCAGAAATTTAATATTTACTCCGGTTTAGTTATGTTAGAAAAATGGTACTAAATTAAAGCATATTTATACACTGTCCGAATCGAAAATTCACACACTCACACAAAACTACTAACTACATACACCACTGTTAGTACTACACATAAAGACATCTAACTAAACTAAACATGCACCATTTAGTTACATGCATGTTGACGAAAATAACCTAACACATTAAATTTAAAATACATTACTCCCTCGTCGATATATACATAGTCGGCTCTATTTAATTTAAAGGGGGTAAAATGAGAAAGGTAAACACTAGGTCTAATTGACCTGACCAATTGTTTACATAATGATTGCCAAAAATTGATGCCCTGGGGGAACCTTAACGAGGTTTATGGAGGGACCCTTCCCCTGAAAGGGGAAAAGGCCCTAAAACGAACAATAACTAACCCATTCCCCCGCTAGAACTGGTTCAATTTGGAAAAGGGGATAGGAGCCCTTTTAAGCTAACTTAAGCTGCCATTATTATTATTCACTTTACAACCATCAAACCTACGTACATGCGATTACTGAATAAATAATAGAAAGTCACATTTACTTAATACACGAACAACATGCACCAAACAGGTCGTAATTTCCCTAATCCCTACTTGAGTTTGAAATAAAAAAAAAAATAAAGTCACTCTTTCACTGTTGTCTATTCTCGATAGGCAGCAAACATGGCTTCCTAGTAAACAGAACTGGAATTTGTTATTTCACTGAATTGCAGCTTCTTTACCAAAATTTGCGGATTTTTCGGGCTCCTATTCCGTTGTAAATCTTTAACTATTGAATTACATTATATGTTACCTTAGTTGTCCTTGGAAATTGGAATTCTTCCCGAAAAATATGTAGCACAAAATTCACAAGCTGCTCCTTGCAAGATGTCTTCGATTGTTCTGATAACATTGCGCCAAAAAAGCCAGAGGTAGGAGAATTCCTCCAATCAGAACGAAAACTTTAGCCGCGGAAATTACAAAGCAAATAGAAATTTGGCAAATCCAGATATAACCGGATCTGAAAGTGACTATGGACTAGTGAGAGGGGGTGAGGGAAAGATTAGGTACCTGGCTAAATTCTACATTGGTCTGAAATTAAGGAAATTTATATCCAATAACGGAACTATGTTTCGGTATGACGTCAGAATGGTAAACCTTGTAACTATTCAAGTTATATATCCGTAAATGGGATTTACACTTAATCAAAATATAAATAAATATATTATACAGTGGGAATATGGTTACTAACGAAACCTTTGGGTTCATTATATTTAATTCGAAGTAAAGAGAGTAAATAAATTGTGTAACTAAACCGAAATTGAATAAAAAAAAAATTACTAGGTATAGGATGCGTAAAAAAAAAATTGCCATTACTTTCAACTGTAATGGTACATTACAATACAATTTATTAAAATGTGTTTCTCAAACTCAGGTGTCCCTCTACCTTCCCAAATGACGCCCTTGTTTCATGCCTTTACTACTATACGTACAGTACTGCCCTTTATTTTGCAGAAAGTCTGTATTATACGAGCCCCGACTATCCGAAGTTAGTTCGGTCCATGTTACCTCGGATAACCCTGGATCTACTGTATTTTCTTCCGGAATATCCTGTACATACGTATTCCAAATATGTTCGGAACATCTTGTATATACGTATTCTAAATATGTATAGTATTGTGCATTTGTATTAAAATTTGAGGAAAAATAAGTAACGTCGTTTGACTTTGGGTTGAAGGTCAAGTGCAACCATAAAACGTCGAAGAATACATAAAGCTTTTCTGCAAAATATCTATCTTGTGCCTACAAATGATTATTTTACAATTCACTTTACTTACTGTGGTGTTTACCTAAAACGTACACGAGTTCGTTTACTTTTCCATTTCATCATTTAGAGGAAGCTTTATTCCTTAGTTGCACTTGGCTCTAAACGTTTCATCATCTTTTCCTGTAAGTTTTCGCTTTCCTTGTAACGTCTTGTGATGTTTGGTTTGAAATATTGACTCTACTTGTTTCCGTTAGACATGTAAAGGCTACATCAATGTGCGAAATTTTGGTGGAGGGTGAGGGGGAATTCTCACACTTAATATTTTTGTAAGCAAATTTTTCCTATCTAAAAACTTAATGGGAGTGAATAAAATTATACTGTCATAAGCTTGCAAATTAATTACAGTAATTCATTTGTAGTGCTAATTAACATATATTGGACGTGTAGACATAATTAATGGGTGAACTAGGAGTTAATAATATTCTTAACCCTTTTAGGATTTCTATTTTTTGAGGTAAATTTTAGACTTTCACTCAAACAGCTACTGCTTCCATATTATTTATCTTAGGATCATGGTTTGTACTTCGTTGTTTTTAGGATAGAGCATACTTTCGAACGTTGTCACTCACTTGTCCGTGTTATTCACCAGAAACGGGAAAATCGGGTAAAACCGGGAGATTTTTCGAAAAAAAATTCAAAATTTTGGCGCCTCTCTAGCCCGGGCCTGGATTCACGTAGGGATCTAAATTTTTTAAAAGAATGCGTTGCTATGTACATAATATGTGTGGAAAATTTCAAACTTGTATCTTGAAAACTAAGGTCGTGAGAAAGTTTTGAAAGTCTCAAGGGGACCCATATTTTCACACACACACACACACACACACACACATATATATATATATATATATATATATATATATATATATATATAGGGGCGGATCCAGGATATGATCAAGGGAGGGGCTAAACCATATTTTGCCGTTTTATCCAGTGTAAAGCAGAATTGAAGCCCATTTTATCCAGTGTATACCTCAGCGTTAAGGGGGGAGCTACAGCCCCTATAGCCTCTCCCTTGGATCCGCCACTGTATATATATATGACGCCGTGACGACGTACTCATATTTTGCAAATAAATTTATAAATTTTAATTCGATTAAAGATTAATGCCACTTTTAAATACAGAGACGGGAGCCACTGGTCCCGCATTGAGATCGGAATCACCACTCGAGAGAGATACAGTGCCGTGTAGGAAATGGTCCTATAATGTTACTGATAGTAGGAAAATGTATGTGCACATATACCAAATGGAAGAAGAAGAAAAAATGCTCAAAATCAAGGTAACTGCTTCGATGCCAGACCATGCGAGTTTGTGGTGAACAAACACCGTTTTGGTGGGTTTTCTCACTGTATCTCTCTTTCTTCCCACATTTTCATTCCACCAACTATTGCAAAATCATTAACTTTCATTAATCATCCGTCAATTTTATTCCAAGGGCCACACCTAAACGCGGAATCGAGTTTCCATTCAAAACAAGTATTTCCAGCGGAAATCGAACTAAGAACCACGGATACAAACAGCAATTGCGCCAGCCGCTTCACCACGAAGGAACACTAAAATGTTACCATTCTTATCACGTAAAGCAATGGCTAGCAATTTACGGGAAGTTAGAGTTTATAATATACTTTAAGCTTTTAAGTAGTATTACAGTGAATTACTGTTAATTGCGCTGTCATTCCACTGTATGGATGTAACGCACATTGCAAAATAAAGAAAAGAAACTCCCTGCTACAGATAAAGGCATTTATTTGAACAACTATATTGATTAGCCTACTTTACATATATACTTGCATGTCCCACTGTCACAATTCTGTCCCCTCGTCCTCAAACAAATTGATTCTTTGTCATCTTTTAGTAAGTTACGAACTGTAATTAACTTCTCTTACTAAATTATCGATTTTCTTTTCTTTTCTTTTTTTTTTTTAATAGACTATATAAGTATAAATGAACAACATTTTAAAATGGGAGGACATTAATTAAACTTTAGCTCCGAGCTCTGCAAATTTCAAATTTAATTATTTTAATTTTGTCCTTGCTTGTATATTTAGCGAAGGCAGTTGAAAGATTGGTAAAGTCTACTCTCGGGGAAGTCAATATTTCGGGTACTGTTACTATGATCTCTTAAATTTGATTTCCGCGATTAGGTGATTATCTTCCCGTTTTCATGCACCATTGGTTCACAAAATGAATAATTCTGTTAAGTATTTATTATTTTAATAAGAAAAAAAAGATGAACCAACTAAATCTGTTGAAAGAAAGCATTAAATAAAAAAAACTGAATATCGATACCGTTATTTGACACAAAACATTGTATACTTTAAAATGTCTTTCCTAAAAACTAACGTGTTACCTAAATCAAATAATTATTTTAAAGTGCCTTCCCCTCCCCGCGACAGCCTAGTAGCCAGCGCGCTTCTGATGCACATTTTCTTAGGTTCTCCTCCCAGTGGGAGACCATTGAATACATTACAGTGGATCGCATTGCACCTTAATAAACTGTAGGTCAACGTGTCATACACCCTTGATGCAGGAAAACGAATGCTAAACTTAAATAAATAAGCAATTCTTCAAAGTTAGTCCTTTGCACTGAGTGGATTTTGCCCAATTGTATTAGTAGTGGCGTGGGTTTTTTACATTTTTTTGTTTTCGATCTTTTGTCACCATTAATGGAGACTTGCAATTTACAACGAAACAAATTAACCATTAAAGAATAATGTTCATGTCAACAGTTTGAAAAAGTATATATCATAGTTTCAGCGCAATGAATACAATCTGTAGGTCACTCGCAATTGTCGCATTCAATATTTCTGAAATAATTTTCAAAAGCAAACAATTGTTCACATAAGGATAGCATTTTACATTAGCACAGGCATGTCAAACTCATGGCCTGCACGTGACCCTTGTTTCACTCCACGAAAATAACATAAATATGTAATTTACTTATTTGCAAAATTGTTACCGACATTGAAGTGAACTGTACCGAAAGTACGAGGCCATTTACAGATGGAATCAGTGGCGTAGGGAAGGGGGGGCCGGAGGGGCTGCCCCCCCCAAAGAGGTCCGACAATGTACTTTGGTACTTTGATGTTTGTAATTTTTTTTATATATTTTTATGTTTATATATTTTTTGTTTGTAATTTTTCTATAGGTACCTATAACAGCACTTGCCCCCCCCCCAAACACACATCCTGACTACGCTACTGGATGGAATTAATATAAATTCAGTGTGATTCAGCTCTAAAACAAAAATTTAATGATATAAATATACCTGAATTTTACAAAAACTTGTTTGTGCGGTTCCCAGAAATCCTCAAATTCGCATCTTACGTATCTCTGTGTCAGGTAGTAGAATCAATGTGAACAACTTTTCTTATTTGCGAACAAGTTGAACAAGTTCCCGAAAAATCCAGGTTACAGACATTCATCTGAGTTCTTATCTGAAAATCGCTAGTTAAAGCGGAATGTCTTCAGATACCCGAAAGTTAGTTCCAGGTTTTAAAAAAGTGCCAGATGTCGAGGAAAAATAATAGATTTCCATATTATTTTCGGATTTCCCTTGTTCCTTCTATTTTAAAAAAGTACTACAGTATTAAATAGTCTATACTATAAAATTGAAAATGACTATGTTTGTGACTCTTAATCTCTTGAACCTCCCGATCGATCTCGATCAAATTTTCAACGTAGATGCGGTTCTTGCCTTGAAGTGGTTTTAGCTATTCACTCTGACGGTAGAACTTTGGGGAGGGGGAGGCGGGGGATATAGAAAAAATAAATAAAACTTAATAACTCTTGAACCACCCGACCGGTCTTGATCAAATTTTCCATGTAGGTGGTGAGATTCGGGACTGGTATGATTTTTATCATTTCACTTTGACGGAGTAACGTAGGAGAAGGGGTGGAGGGGGAGATATACAAAAATCAAAAAAATAAAAGTGACTATGTTCGTGAATTAATAACTTTTGAACCACCCGATCGATCTCAATAAAACTTTCAGCATATATGAAGTTAAAACCTAAGAAGTTATTTATCATTTCATTTTGACAGTATATCTTAGGGTAGGGGAGGGGAAGAAGAGAAATATATGAAAATGAATAAAACTTAATAACTCAAACCACCCGACCGATCTCGATCAAACTTTCAACATAGATAACGTTCGGTCCTGAGATGTTATCTTCACTTCACTTTTACAGTGCAACGATGGGGAGGGGGAGGAGGGAGATATATGTCAAAAAAGTAAAAATAAAAGTTACTGTCTTTGTGACTTCATCACGTTTAAACCACCCAACCGATCTTAACCAAATTTTCAACATAGATGAGGTTCAGACTTGAGGTGGTTTTTATAATATCACTTTAACAGAAGAACTTAGGGGAGGGGGAGAGGAGGGAAGGGGAGAAATCTATAAAAATAAATAAAACGTCATAACTCTCGAACTTCAGACCGATCTTTATCACACTTTCAACGTAGATAAGGTTCGGGCCTGGGATGTTTTCTTCATTTCACTTTTACGGTGCAACCTAGGGGAGGTATAGGGGGAGATATATGTAAAAGAAATTAAAATAAAAGTGACTTTCTTTGTGACTTCATCACGCTTTAACCACAGGACCAATCTTAATAAGATTTTCAATATGGATGGAGTTTTCGTGCCTGGAGCGCTTTTTATCATATCACTTTAACGGTAGAACTTAGGAGAGGGGAGAGGAGGGGATAGATATATAAAAATAAACAAAACTTAATAACTCTTGAACCACCTAACCGATGTCGATCAAATTTTCAACGTACATGACGTTTGGGCTTGGGATAATTTTTATCATTTAACTTTGACAGTGCAACTTAGGGGAGGGGGTCGGAGACATATATGTAAAATAAATAAAACAGAAAGAGACTGTCTATGTGACTTCACTCTTGAACCACCTGACCGATTTCGATCAAATTGTCAACATAGATGAGGTTCGGGCCCAAAGATATTTATCTATTCACTTTGGCTATAGAACTTATGGGAGGAGGTAAAAGGGGGGGGGGGATATATGAAAATAAATAAAACAATAACTCTTGAACCACCGGACCGATCTCGATCAACTTTTCAACCTAGATGAAGTTTAAACCTGAGATGATTTTTGTCATATCACTTTGACGATGTAACTTAAAGGAAGGGAAAGATATTTACAAATGATCGAAAATGACCGATATTAGTGTCGAATCTATAGTTTTTGAGGTTGCTGAGATGACACTTCTGATGCCATTTAAATCCAAATTCAGCCCACAAAAAGTGTGGGAGGGGATATATATATATATATATATATATATATATATATATATATATATATATATATATATATATATATAGTCAAAATGACCAATATCAGTGTCGAATTCAGTTTTCGGGGTCGCTGAGATGAACAATGACACTTCAGATGCTGTGCCCTACAGCATGGGGAGAGGAGGAGGATATATAAAAATCATCGAAAATGACCGATACCGGAGAACGTTTTAGTAATTGTAAAAAAAAAAAATGACTGACTAATGGAACATGTTACTATTTTTTCTTAATTTAACCCAGCGAAGCGGGTAATTTATGCTTGTATTTTATATATTAATTCTTATATATATATATATATATATATATATATATATATATATATAAATGTAACATTATAACGACTCTATAGAAAAGCGTCGTCAACCTGGTTCGTCTTGTAAAATATCAGTTACGAAGCGATAATTACTTTTCTTTATGCAAAAATCAACTCAGATATTCAAAGATTATTAGTCTCACCTTTATTGCTTGATATGTCTTAAATATTCTTTTTAAGACCGTAAAATACATAAATTCACTTGACTAGGTCAACACATAACATGTACATAGCCACAACTATCCCATAATAATCTCTTACATATATTAAAAACATTCTTCTTTTCTGTTAATTTAAAATGAACGTTCTACTAAGTATATTACATATTTATGAGCACTCTTTGCCCACGGTACAGGTAAATATTATACAAACTAACAAACTAAAGTATTTCGTTATAGAAAATGTCGCCCGAAAAAGGGACTGAATATAAAAGACATGAGTGGGCTTGGCTTTTATATTCAAGAACCACTGGTCTGATTAGATTAATGTTCGTACATTACATATGTTCTTTATATTTTGATCACACCTCGTATATATCTTCATTACATTTTGGTTAACCCTCATATATATATAAAATATTTATTATCATTCACATAAATACATTCACAATAAATCTTTGATTTCATTAATATTTATCTTTTATCACATTATTATTTATTCTTTATTATTAAAAACATCGTCGCTTATAAATATAATTAATGAGGGTGAAACACAAATTATCAAGATTACTAGTTTCGATCATTATTACAAACGATGATGTGACAAATAATATTTGTTCTTTTCGGGCGCATTGTATAACAAATAAGTTAGATGTTGCAATTGTAATGTATACATAGTAGTACTAAGATGTCCAAAATAAAGAAGAATTTCACTCAAGGTAGTCATTGAATAATTGATTTTATAGAATGGATCTTATTCTTAACATAATCTTTGATAATTAAACACAAATCAATCTGATATAAAATAATTTTTGCCTTTAACTAATTATAAATTGAATTATGATTCTTCACATTAATAAGAAAGAATAAAAATTAAACATAACCTACGTTTGAATAATCAAATGGAAGTAAATAAATTTATTTTACAGAAACAAAAGACACCTTTTTGTTATTAAATAAACACATTTTTCATTATTATTGTCATTTTTCATTCTTATTTATTTGATCAAGAATGTTGGGTGCTACTAACTCTTTAACTAGATGCATTTCAAATATTTATAACCATCGTTTTCATTATTAATATTAACACAAACTTTAAAACGAAAATTCACAAGAATCTATAACCAACATGAGTTTAACCTAATTTCGTTAACGGTAATCATGTTACATTCGCACTGGCATATGAATCTAATAAAGTGCATTGTACCGCACAATCGTGGTTAGGTTCTACATTAGGTTGTACATGTCTTTCATCGTGATTTGAATTTGGATACGAAGTACCATCTCGTGAACAATGATTATGTCTATACATAGGATTGGTAGCATCTCTAGGATTTCGACATGTATTTCTATTATTTTTGTGTCTACTTCGGTTGATTAGGTTAGGCGGATTCCCTACATAGCCTTGTCTATTTTGTTCATTTTGATTGCTAGAGTAGACTCGTCTTAGGTTCGGTTCATTATTATTCATACTTCGGATATTCAAATTCCGAACAGGGACCAAATGATCTGAATTATTCTTATTTTTACCCATTCCTGATTGTGTTAGATTCATAGCATGGTATTGAGTTTCGTAGCATTGTACAAGCATTAATAAATGACTGAAACTCATACACTGTGTGGAAAATAAGATCTGCTGTAATTTAAATGGAAGCAAATTGCGAATCGATGCAATTATTCTTGATTCCGATTGCAAGGGATTAACAACCTTTAATTCATTATAGACATTTACAACAAACTCTACAATAGATTTGTGCAATCGAGGATTGAAATGTTGATTTCTAAGAGTGGCATCTCTGTTTGCCAGCAAAAAGTCATTTTCGTAATTCGCGATCAATGCCGCTTTAAATTCCTCATATGTACTAATGTGATCACGTATTGCCTTAAACCATAAGGAACAAGGTGGGAGTAATACATGGGGTATTAATTTCATGTATTGTGATCGGTCGATAGACATTATATTACATTCATCTTGGAATTTCTCTAAGAAAGAACTAGCATTTTCATTGCACTTACCACTAAATTTACTCATGGCTTTGATTTCCCTCATCTTGACACTTAACTTTACCTTTCTTTTCTCACTCCTTGTTCTTGTGGTGTGATTGTTCCGGTCCGTAGCGTGCTGTGTCATGCTACCATTTATATTTCGTTCATCAGTGATCTTCGGACAATTTTCCTCTAATATAATATCCTCCTCAGATTCCGGCGAAGGCGTATTTATATCCGGTGATTGGGGAAACTCGAAGCGATCACTGCCCAGATTATTGCGATAAATGTTATCTCTAGCCTGTAACGTTTTAATTTCTTCCTGCATAGTAGCCAACTGGATCTTTTGATGTTTAACGGAAGATTCTATTAACGTTAAATCCTTTTTTACAGCACAGATTTCATGATTTTGATGATCGTGCTTTTCTTGACACTCATCGGCTATCCTTTTTAACTTCTCTTCAAACTGCGAGGATATGTCGTTCATCACCTGGACGATTGTTTGTTTCGTATCGTCTGATTTCAGTTCTATCCGTTCTATTCGTTTACTTAATTCTTCATACTGCTTGCTAGCTTCGTTAAATTTCAGTTCTATCTTCTTTTCCATGGTCTGGTTAGCTTCATAGAACTTCAGTTCCATGGTCTTGTTAGCTTCGTTGAATTTCAATTCTATCTTCTGTTCCATGGTCTGGTTAGCTTCATAGAACTTCTGTTCCATGGTCTGGTTAGCTTCATAGAACTTCTGTTCCATGTTTGTGTTAGATTCATTGAGCTTCTGTTCCATGGTTTGTTTTATCTCAGTCGTCATTTGCATAATTTGTCGCTGCACAGCTAACAAAAGTCGATCCTCAGATGACAAACTTGGTGTTGCACTAATTTCACCTGGATTACTGGTATTAGATTCCTGTTGCACTATTTCACTATCCATTTTTCTTTTGATGACCTTACCGCTTCGTAATACGGTTAAGTTCGTATTCATAAATGGTAATATCCAAGTAAATTCAGCCCTACTTTCCTTCTTCGGGAACTGAATTTTCAAAAGTCCCGGGTTTGGTAAACCAAATTTTTATAACGACTCTATAGAAAAGCGTCGTCAACCTGGTTCGTCTTGTAAAATATCAGTTACGAAGCGATAATTACTTTTCTTTATGCAAAAATCAACTCAGATATTCAAAGATTATTAGTCTCACCTTTATTGCTTGATATGTCTTAAATATTCTTTTTAAGACCGTAAAATACATAAATTCACTTGACTAGGTCAACACATAACATGTACATAGCCACAACTATCCCATAATAATCTCTTACATATATTAAAAACATTCTTCTTTTCTGTTAATTTAAAATGAACGTTCTACTAAGTATATTACATATTTATGAGCACTCTTTGCCCACGGTACAGGTAAATATTATACAAACTAACAAACTAAAGTATTTCGTTATAACATCAAGTATGAAAATGGCTTTTCCTTTTCTTGCGACCCGCACTATTGTGCACTGATTGTTTGGTGCACTTGAGATACTGAATTTGACATGCCTGCATTAGTACGAGGTAAGGAAACACTATAAATCGACAGTCCAAATTCCATCTGATCGAATAAAGAAAATATTCAAGGTTTGGCCCAGTTAATGAGGTAACGAGTCGATGTGTTAAAATGTGAATAAGTGTATGCCAAGTGATTTAAAAAAAAACTTGTAACCATAGACATACATTTTGCATATATTGTATATGAAAATTCATTTGGATTGGCATCAAAGTAATTAAAAGTATAGAGAACTTCTAAGAAAATTCTTCAATATTTTTAGTGTATATCGGATTTTTTTTTCCACCAAAGATATACCAATTGATAGCTCTTATTGGGCTAAACAAAATTATGTGGGTTGATGTAAACTCTAATGCACAGTTTTCAAAAGAAAAAGTTTTTTCTTGGTAAATTTAAATATTGATGTTGTATGATAATCATACGAGCTATACTAAGAGGAAACTAACACGAAAGCGATTCTTTATTGCACAAGTAAGACGATAGTATACGCCACGGTTAATAAGAAATAGACCAAAGGTATGGTTAACCATAAAATTTTAATTTTTTTAAAACTATAATATTGTGTAAAGATGTGACATCAATCAATCAATCAATACTGAATGAAGGATTGTGCTTGCGATTAAATTTTCATGCGTAGTTTTCGAAAAAATCGAGAAAATTGAACTCTTATGGCGCCAAAATATGTCTCGGTTGTTGTCAGAAATAATTGATACTTTGGTTTCTTTTGCTGATATAATTCTTTATTTGTATATGTCCTGTATATGTAACTAGCACGTTGTTTGTTTCCTCGCAGCGGTGACACACACGCTCCTTGGAATAATGGTGCTAAAATTAATGCTACTCCTCGTGTATATATATATATATATATATTTCACAAATAAAATTGGTTATTGGTTATTTGTAGTGGAAATACAATGGGGTTCACTCAAAGACAGACAATTCTACATTATAACTGATCAACTTATTCAAAAAATATCGAAAGCATATCCACAGTTAATAGTGTTATATTAACTGATCTACTAAATCATAGTGCATAAGGATACAACTGTGCTTTCTCTCTTCGCACAAATATATGTGAGGTTGTAGTTTCACCATCATTAACATAAGTATTCTGACATTTCTTTATAATGTCTCCCAAAATACAATTTATTTTCAGGGTCCAAACCATTTTCTTCCATTCTATTTAATTATTTCTTAATATTGTATTCTCCTCACAATTTTGTCATTTCATTACTAATATTTTCAAGCTTATTAATTGTTTCTCGTCCATTTGGTTCAGTAGTAAAGTGCTCGTCACTGGTGCTACGGGTCTCTAATTCAACCCCAGGTCAAGAAATTTTGTGATGGACAACATCGTATTCATGGGTTCCGCTTTTCCTCCCACATATTCTGTTTCAACCAATTCGCTGCTAATCATTCACTTCCATGAATCACTCGTCTCTTTTAGCGTAAATGACATAATCGTGGCATGCATAACTACAAGGAAATTTTTCCTCTTTTGCTGTATATCAATATTTCGAGTTCTTAGAATGGTAATCTAAAACAATAGCATAATGAGAAAAAAAAAAAGGAAGAGGGGAGTGCAATTGAGCAAATCGATGTAAGAACTGCGTAGATGGTCCCCACTTAAGGAAAGTAGGTCACCTTTATATATTCCGAGTACACACTAATGGCCTTTTATATTGATATATTAATGGAAATGTGTTTACACGTTGCCTAGGATTCAATCAATATAATTGTTTGACATACTTTTTTCCCCATTATTATTATTATTTAATGACGTGGAAGGTTAACTCCTATACAATTCCCCTGCGTATACTTCAATATATTACGCACATGCAACATTGCTATTATGATTAACATACTATTGTCCACATATTTCTCGATGAAATTGTAAATTTTAAAATTTCACTATTAAAAAAGATAATAATAATAAACGCCTGATCTTTTGTCACGGGAAAATTTAACAAGACGGTCTGAGTTAACTTTGATATCGATAGCTGATTGTGATTGCTAGATCTAAGTACTTCCTGTGAAGTGAAATTTTGTAAACTTTCATTGTATTTCCTGAAAGTTTCACATCTAGTGGACAACAGAAACGTTAAAAAAATAGAAATAATGCTTTATCAAATATACTTAAAAAAATACAGTATTATTTTAGTGCGGTACTTTATTGTTGTTTAATTAACAGAAGTAGATGAAGCGGCAGTAAATGAAAGTTAAATAATCTCTTATAAACAGTAAAAAGGATCACGCTCTACAAGTTTTTATTTTATCCGGTAAATGTCAACCGCTAGAGGGTGTTTGCTGTCACTTAACGGCAAAATTTGTAACTTGTACTACCTTTGAAATTTGTACTTGTAGTTCTTCAGTAAGAGAAATTGATAGGGATAGCTATTGTTACCAACGCATCTTAACGCATTCTTCACTTCATTAACGAACTCGGGTGCGATAATTGCTCTAGTTATCTATTTCAAAAACATAAAATAAAAAAATTCGGTTTCGTTCAAGAGAATCGTATTGAGTAACGGATGAACGCGTCACCGTTACCCGTTAACATATTAATGGATTGATTTCATTAACGAACTTAGCTGAGAAAATCGCCTTAGTTAACTATTACAAAAAAAGAAAAAAAAACAGAATTCAAAAATTTGCTTTCGTTCCAGAGTTATTGTGAAGACTAACGGACGGACATAAGTCACCGTTATGCGTTAAGATGTTAACGAATGGCTCTATTAACGAACTCGTCCGAAATAATCGCTCTAGTTACATATTGCAAGACTAAATTCAAAAATTCGCTTTCGCTCGCGTGCCATGTGCAGTAAAGGACAAACGTAAGTCATCGTCACTCATTAAGATATTTACAGTTTGACTTCATTAACGATAACGAATTCGGCCGAATAAGGAATGCGTAGAAGTCGCCATTATCCGTTAAGATGTTAACTGATTGACTCCATTAATGAGCCCAGCCGGGATAATCACTCTAGTTATCTATTGGGAGCAAAGAACTCAAAAATTTACTTTTGTTCAGGAGTTATTATGAGGAACAACGGACGTTCTAACATTAAAACAAATCCTATTGAGTGAGCGTTATAATAATACAACGCCTGATGTGTATGCAACCCTAACCGTCATGTGAGTTTGGATGGTTGCAAACAATCAGGCGTTATGTTGATTTTAAATCAACAAGTTTTTGGCATTTTTCAAAAATATTTGCAAACCACCCTATGCATTAAATATCGGAAGACTTATAGAACGGCTTTGTCCGTCCATACGTTGTCGGTTTTGTTGACAGGTATCAGAATAAATACGAGAATTTTGTATAATAAAAGATATGGAGTTTTTTTTTTTTTTTTTGGAAGTGTGCCAAGAACAGGATCCATCTCCTTCGTTAACTTTCTTTCAAACCAGAAGTGGTTCAAATTAGACATTTCCAGTTTCAACGTTTATCGCAATAGAACGAAAACGTTAACAGATAGCGAAGATTTATTTATTTATTTATTTTATTTTTTATTTATTTATTTATTTTATTTTTTATTTATTTATTTATTTTTCTTTTTTTGCAAAAGATTCAGCGGTTCACGGCAACCTTACTACCAAAATTGGATAATATTCAAATTTACTATTATTTCAGCTTTCAATACTGGTTCTCATAGAGGAAAAACGGTAAAAGATATCGGAAAGTGGTTTTGTACAATCGATTCAGAGTTTTAAAGAGAATATATCATCACTACCCGGACACAGTCTACCAAAACTGGTAATAGATAAAATTTACTACTATTTTCGGTTTTAATTCTGATTTCCAGAGAGCAAAAACGACAAGAGAAACGGTTTTTTCAATCGATTCAGCATCCCAAGAATAAGTTCCATCTTCTCCGTTGATCCTCTATTCAAACGAGGTGGTTTAAATAACCACTTCCCATTTCAACCAAAGGGACGCGCGCTAGCCACTACACTATCTGGGAGAGCTTAGGAGGAGACAGTTTTGCCCTTTGGGAAGGAAAAAGTAAGAAATTTCCTATTTCAAACTCATTTGTGGGATTCAAAATATTTAGAACTGAACAATGAGCACTTTGTAAGACATTTTTATGACTATATACTGTATTTATTATTATAATGCAAGAACGTCTCATTGCTAATAGTCCAAAGTCGCTCCGTACTTGCTTCCCTCCTTTACGCCGATAGATGGCACTAGAGTACAGGCAATTTAGAAATTTTAATTGCAGCTTAAAAACTGCATTGTTTGAGTTTTATTATTTCGAAATAGATACGATTTTAACCTATAGCGTACAGCGAGCCGAAGGCTTGGAGGAAACAACTTGTACTATAGATATTACTGTCTTTGATAGGAAAACGTCAAAGTTGGCACCATATAATTTATTCAAGCTTGATTTAGAATTCTTACCAACATCATTGACTTCATAATGTACTTTCGCCCCAGTAACCGCAAATCGGTGGAATGGTCCAGAGACTTCGTGCTGCATCAGATATGAGACTCACGACTCTCCTTTATCTTACACCCTTCTAGTAGTCCTTTATCTTAATCTATCTTCCTATTCCTAATCACTTTCTGAAACTCATCCGCAAACTTTATCATTCTAGCTTACTTTCTTTTCCTCTTCAACATTTAAACTACTCGACTATATTCTGTACAGCTTTCTAAAACTTCCTTTTTCTCACTATCTTTCCATTCTTACCTGCTACTTTCTTCGTTGGACCCTTTGTTTTCCTAAAGAATTTCTATTTTATAAATAAACTTGTAAATAAAAATAAATGACTTACTTTCATAATATTTCCTCTCATAAGATCATCTCGATGTGGGATAGATTAGAAACTTTCTATAATAGCTGATGTAAGTTGGGTTGCATAATGTGAAGGCGATAATAGGCGTACCATCATGAAAAAAAAACTCACTTCGCTTCCTCCTTTTTAAAAAAAATGAATAAGAAATAGACTATGAACAATATCAATCCTTCTGCAAAAGGGAAGTCCGGGATGAAATTGTATTGTAGTCCTATATCTCATTAATGTTATGTAATATCTATTTAGACTAGGAATATTCCTCATTGCGGAAAACATTCTCAATTTATTAATTTTAGCAAATTTGTAAGTACAACTGTGTTTACAATTAGTTAATTAGCTTCCTTATCAGTTGCTTTCTTACGGGTATGGCTCGAAGAAAATAACGTTTAACAGGTTTGATTCATGAACTATTATTATTTGCAATAATTTACTAAGTCCAAACGTCAATTTGTCCCATAACTTCGGAACCAAAAGTTTGTAGAGAAAACTAGTTCACATGCGTACTAAAGTGCGTCAAGGTCTACTTTCATCCCAAATTTGGTCAAGATATAATGAGCTATGTACTGTGTATTAAGTACATTGCCAGGGCACGAAATTTCCGGTGAAATTGTAGTGTTAAACTAGTACCAATTTTATTTTATTCGTTGCAAGTAAATACCCCCATTGGACCCCACTTTGCATCAGCGATATTGAAGGCAGAAAGTAGCTAATTGGCATAAAAAAATGTGCAAAATTCCTAACCATTAGGTCTAGAACTTGAAACGAAACATATTAAAATATTAAAATTTCTCATCATTTCAATCTTCTCTTCTCCTCTAACGCAGAATATTCGAAGAAATCCATATAATAAAATACTGATCTAAGTTATGAATGATTTCTCATACAGTGTTTCCAGGCATACTTCTGTATAGGCTTTCCTCCTCCTAGGAGTGTCCAATCCCGGAGTGCTAAAATAAATTAAGCTGCGATCACATGTCTTTTAGCAAATAATATGAAAGTGTAGCCCCCTCATATTTTGATCCCACGGACAAAATTGTCTTGAGGAAATTTGCATACCGAAGATCATTGCAATTCAGAAAGAATGGCTTTTCGTGTTGACGAAAAAGTTTATGAAATGATTTAAATGACGTTTTATATTTTTTATAAGATAGTTACAAACAAAATTGTACCACAAATCATTAAAGTAACTACAATTACACCTCTTTAATGGGTACCGGTACTTTTTTTTTCCTTGTTGCAAATCATAAATAATTTGACTTTGAATAAAAGTTTGTGCTAAGATTTTTTTTTTCTTCCAGGTTGCCATCCACCTTAAAACATAAAACAAACAAAGGACCAATATCGACGGACAGCTGCTGTCCTTCAAGAAAAGAAATATCCGGTTAAAAAAGAAGCTGGCAACACTTATTAGCTACAAAAGCTGTAAGCCGTAAAACTCGATGTTACGCAATCAAAACAGACCTCCACCCGCGTCTTTATCTGTTGTTTGCAACCTATTGTATAATACAGTACTTACTTTTTTCAGGAACACATTCTCGTTTAGTATTCATTGAAAGAAACCCGACATGTAACCAATTTCTGTGTTATACATAAATATCTCATTGTCTTGGCCATTTTGTATTAATAACTTGGTGTATAGTTTACAGCACACCGCTTTGATTTATGACGTTGTATTTACATAGTTAATACTAATTGAAACTGGCCTTGAACATGTACATAAACGAAAAAGAAACAGCCATTGAATATTTTTGACAGTACAGAGAAAACAAACTGAAAAAAGGAACACCCGCATTCTGCACAGAGAAAATTGAGACTAGTTTAAAAATAGAATATAACTACAATGTAATTATTTTAATTATAAACTTAATATCATTGCTTCTTTAAAATACTGTTCATCCAGATATTTTGTTATATAGGTTATTTGTAATTTAATATTTCACTGAGCAGTACAGTAGGTTTCTATGTAACTTACTACTGTCTTCAGTTCATATTTTAACTAGGGGTCGCACTGGCTCAGTGGTAGAACGTTCAAGTCCGGTGCATGGGGTTCTTGGTTCGATCCCATCTCGCGCCAAGTGAACTTTGTGGTGGACAAACGACGTGTGCTTGGGTTTTCTCGGCGTTCTTCTGTTTCCTCCCACTTTCTTCATTCCACTATTTCATTCATTTCTCACCATAACAGTCTCCTTTAGCGTAGCTGTCATAACCGTGGGACGTAGAACTTAAAGATTACATTTCATATTTTTAACTATGAAATTGAGCTCCCTCGTGGCTAAGCGGTCAGCGTACGCGCCTTTTGACGTAAGAGACCCGGGTTCGATTCCCAGCGAGCTCATGTGGTTTGTTCCACGTTAAACTCTAGGTGCACGTCTTATATAGGCTCGCTACTGGAAGGAATACTAAAATAAACATCATCAACTTAATTATGAAATTACGTTGTACGTTAATATTCCTTCTTAAGAAGAACTATTTGTTCTTTTCCACCTCCCCAACCTTCCTCTCGTCTTCAAATTACCTACACGCTAGCGACATCTCTTGGCGTCACTAAGAGGCAGCACAGCTAGCGACACCATTGGTCTGACTATGAAGTATTTTTAATTAGCGTGACTGAAGGGTCTTGCATTTATCATATGAATTACTAATATCTATATATTTGTGCCTAAATGTTTATGCAACCCGCAACTTTTATGTGTTTTGAAGTTTGCATATTAGTATTACTCACAGATTGAGATATTTTTATTTTACAATAATGACTAAGTGGCCAACTAAATTTCACTTTCTTATATTTTTATTTTCCAAGCAATTCATGATTTATTTCAATGATAAAACAATATCTTAATAATTCTACTGTGTACATACACTGTAATTGTGCTATCCATGGATTTAAAGAAAGTTTGAAGCACTAAAAAAAAGCATTAATACATTTTTCTGTATAATACATTTTTCTGTCATTTTAGTTGTATGTGTTTCCGTTTTAAAATGACCAATTTAATGTTAGTATTTTCACGATTAAACAGTGGACCTCACGTGTTGTAGTCGCTAGCGCCCTCGTCACTGGTGCGAGCGGTCCTGGGTTCGAGTTCCGGTGGGAACACTCGGTCCAAAAAGTGTAAAAGCTTCTTAAGGCCAGCTGTCATCCTGACTGAGTTTTTCCTGGGTTTTCCCTCATCCACACCTGGCAAATACCGGGATGGTATCTAACATATAGGTTCCAGGCAGCTTCCTTCTTTCCCTTTCCTTGGATAGTGTGATCGCCAAGAGACGTCATCCCTCATACGTGACGAGCTAACATGGTCATAGATACCGAAAGCCCAGAAATCTAATTCCTAAATCCCAAATTCACTATTTAAGACACAGAAAAATATCTAAGTAAGTTAAATTGCAAATATACCAAGTCATAAGCAGGATATATTGGTAAAAATGCAGCAAAAAGTTTTCTTTAAAAACTTTCAGGGATATCATCGAAACGCTGGCCTCCGGGATAGTCCATTAAGTTTCTTCGCTGAATGAATTCCCCTCCTTTTTTTTTAAAAAAAAATAGTGAATATCTTAAAGGCAATGAAGAAATTTAGAAAGTGATCGAAAGATAGTACAGTAACTTGATGTTAACCATCCAGCACAGAACCAGACTTTGGTCGGATAACGAAAGAGTCGGTTAAAATGAAAATCACTATTTCACACCTCCTAAATTGTATAACGTCTCTATAATGGTTAAAAAGGCTTATAATATTATTGTTCAATAAGTGTAAGTTATCAAAACCAGAAGTTTGGACTATAAGCTGCTCCAGTGACATTCAGTTGAACGAAATACTCTAAATTGAATACAGCATAGTATGCTATCACACAAACCATACACTTATTTACCGTGTATGTGTATTGATGGAAGAAAAACACAAAAACTGAAAAACAAAACACGATTGAGCCTACAATACTGAATGAAGTACAGTATTGCATATTATAAAGACATTTACTAAACGAAGCAAATTACATTTGGGCTTTAAAAAAGTATCAAAATCTATTTTAAAAAGTGTGTGGTTTATGAAGTTGTGTATTGTTATGGAGCACTGATGCAACTGATAACGACAATTCCTTGGAAGATGGACGGTTAACCGACGGGCTGCTAAATAGAAGTCGCTTAAGAGAGAGTCCACTGTATCTACAAAACGATATTAAATAAACTAAGAAACTATTTCCAACCCGTTTCTTATAGACCAGAAATGTAAGTGTGCAGACCAGAAATAATTATTAGTTTAGTATCATTTTGCAGGTTCTATCGAGTCATTTTCTAAAGTTTTGATATTCCTCATTGTCTTCAAGTTACTTACTAAAATTGAAAGAAAACAAACAAAATTGGGAGTGAATTTACCGAAGACTGTTAAGAACTACGAGTGGCGTGGAGATAAGGCGGCTCCACACTTATAACCGAACTTCTGCACTACAGGAGGTAATGTATGCAGCACCACGGTCCTGCCGCTCTTACGCCAAGATTTTTTCAGCTACTCATTCTCCAGAGACTTGGTGGGCTCTTGACAGGGCTGGCTCTACAATATGTGCAATATGTGCATTTGCACAGAGCGGCAAAATCTGTCATAACTATATTATTTATAATAAATATTCCTTGCTGGAAACCAACTTCATGATAACTTAAATTTACTAAGCTGACCTATTTGAATACTACATTCATAAATCATGTTTAAGTTGCATTAGTTTGAGGCCACATGAACAGTGCTAAAGCAAATGATTAAACAAATCCCAGCATGAATTGCTTGATTGTTGTCAAATACAAGAACTTAAAAGATGCGTTGCCACGTTAGAACTTGTAGCTGTCATAAAAAAAATCTTGAAACCCTACCATATTTCACCGTGTACAAATAATCTTGAAAGGGTCATAAAACATTTTTCCATCTTGCAAGGAGCCGAACAGTGTCCAACTTTCTGGGACGTCTTGCTTGCTACCTGCTATCGCCCTCCCGCTGACATAAAGGGAAAACCAGTTTCGCCGCTTCCGAAACAACGGATTCTTTTGGACAGGGAACGGGAGTGCACCAAAATACACGTTTTTAATGAGGAGGTTAATTGTTTGTCCACTAGACTGCAGTGCTGCATGGGTGGTGATACCTTTCTTGTTTACAAGAAGTTGTAAAATCTAAACAGTAGATAGAAAGATCGGGTAGCAAGGTCTTTTTTTATGACAGCTACAAGATTCATGTAAAGTGGAAACGTGGCTTTACTCTCGAACGGTGGCGAACACCTGTTCCATTTAGTTAGTTATCACAGTTTCGATATGAAAAATAGTCTTTGTCACAAACAAGTTCCTTATCATTGAAGGTGGAAACGAGCTTTTTAAAATATATTTTTAACAGATGTAGAAGGAAAATCAAGAAATAAAGATAAAAGAGTTAGATATCTCAACTGGAATTGCAAACTGATATATTAAAATTGAAGCTCGATATTGAATTCTATTATAAAAAGGATAACCGTCTTTCTTCTGCACGTGTGTTTGCTTTATCTTTTATTGACAAAATAGATTATTATTTAAAGAAAAATAGACAGAGGTTCCTTTCCTTCCCCTTCGTTATTCATGATGGGGTAGTGTACATAAAATCGTATCTTTTAAAATTTGTTCTTTCTGGAAAAAGGAGGGGCGGAAAATACAGAAAATGATACTATTAGACGGGGCGGCAAATTGCCTAGGGTCGGTATTGACACTTGAGTAGCACTGCAATAAGGGTAACACCGTGTGCGTAGGTTTCCTCGGGATTCTCCCGTTTCCTCCCAGTTTCTTCATTCCACCATTTCACTCATTACTCATCATCGCCGTCTCCTTGAGCCTCACCGGCATAACCGTGGGACGTAAAATTCAAAGATTTCATGCCATTTCATTTGAATCAAGGGTATAACGGTAAATGAATCCATTAGCATCTCTTAGCAAATTATATCAATTAAAACACAGTTGATGTATCAAATTTTCATATGACATATTTTGTGCTATATATTTATATATCATCTAGTAGTAAAGCCCCTCTGTATGAATATTTTCTGAGGCTAAATATTATCTAATTTATATGAAATGATTAAAGCAGTAAAAACAAGGAGACAGTCTATTGGATTCGTAACTAATGCTTTGCTTCTAGATCTTTTCCATATTTCTGGACTCTTCCACGTTCTCATATTCGCAAAAACCTATTATTCTAATCATGGGCGGCGATTAGGGGGGGCAAAGGGGGGCAGTTGCCCCCGCACTTTTTTTAAGTAACCAATTAATGTATATAGTTTCATTTGGAAATGTAACGATTTTGTATGTGTTACTGATTAATAGGAAAAAATGCTGCCATATAATATTTGCTGTTGCGTGAATATGTATTGGTTGTCTTCCCGTGGAGTAAAGAAAGCTACAGTAATTGCGTTTTAATCGCCACAGAAAATAACCCCAAAAAATAACCTATTGGAGCACAATTTCAGCATACTTTCATTTCTTCTTACAAGGGCTCGATATGTTAGTGAGCCGCTTTGAAGCTAATCGAAAGAACATTATGCAAAAAAGTAGGGCCTATTTCACAAGTTATTCTTTAATTGCACAAAAATTGACAGTTCCTAAAATGTCTTTTCTTCTTTCTAAAGTAAGGAATATCGATTAAAAAGAGCGTGATAAGAAACAACTTCTACCTTTTCCATTGTTTTGTAGTGTAATATACGAGTGAAGTGTTGTGTTTAAGGATGTACGAGTGTATATACAATAAAATTTAGTAAATTGAACATAATTCTAGGTTTTAAGTTTATTTTGTATAACTGAAGTGTGGATTGTAAGTATTGTTGTGTTTTGATGTGTTCCAAGAAAGTGAAATCTGCACCTAATTGCAACGAACATATTTCAAGAAGTTGCAAAAGCAAATATTTCTTTAAATGTCGTAGCATATGCTTATAGTATTTACTGTCTTTCATTTTCTAAGAGTAATAACATACATTTAATATCATGTTTGGAATTAAATATTAAGTTTTTTCATTAAACCTCAGTTTCAATATAACTTTTGCAAAACAAGCATCATTATTCGTTACTATGATTAATATTATCCTTTCTATTTATTTGTTTTGCAAATTTATTAAATAATCTGATCACACAATTTTCCAGACAGAATTTTAAGATGTTCATGAGCAAGGAATCAAATCTCTTCTTACACTTTCGTTGTTTAAGAGTACAAAGGGCTAGTATCTACTTGCGTTGTTCTTCTCAATTTACTTAATAAACTATTATATACGATATACGGTATTTTAACTGAAAATATAGTATCCTATTAGTTATACAACCTTTCGTCAAACAAAATGTTAGAAACAACCAGGAAAACTAACATTTATATACAAATATTCAGATCATGTCTTGCCCCCTCACTTTTAACGTCCAACCGCCGCCACTGATTCTAATCAACATCTGTTAATAAACCGAATTGAATTAATTGCAGGTACGAGTTATCAGACATTTAAAAATGTGTCTGCTATATTCAAATGGAGCTCTATGTAATACGTATGATTCATACTTTTGAAATTTAATTTTCAAATAGGTATATGTATCCTACCTATAACTAGTTTCTTATACGTATATATATATTTCATAATAATATCTAATTATACACATATAATTCAAATAAGGAAAAAAATATAATATCTCCTCAACAGTTTTGCTATCAGAAAGTTGGTTTTAGTTCAATTAGCGAATTGGAAATTAATAAAATGAAATCTTTTCGCTTTAGATTCCACGAATATGCATTGTAGGTAGATGATTGATGAAAGTGAATGATTAGAAAAAAAAAACAATGAGAATATGGGAGGAGATATGACCTGAAGAAAACCCATGGACACAAACTGACATGGCCCGGGATCGAACCAGAAATCGCTCTACCACTGAACTACCGTGTCTCCTGAAAATTAATGTTTCAGTTCCATGTTTTTTATTTATTTATTTAATATCCTTTCAGATAAAGCCTGCGAGGAAATAAATATTGACTATTAATAATATCGATGAACAGGGAATTAAAGAAAGTCATCCAGAGCCTACACTTAAAAGAACCATCCCAATATTCAAATGGTGGAACTGAGGGAAAAAACCTTCAGTAAACTTCAGTTTACATTTGCTCACGATACGAGACTAGATTTCTTTTTTTCATTTCGTCCCGTCTCGATTCTCGACAAATTCTTTTTCGTCTTGTCTCATTCTCGGAAAACTTTTTTTCGTCTCGCCTCGAAAATCTCCTCTTTACGTTTTGTAAATTTATACGGTGTATATATAATTTATGCCCTACTTTATTATTATTATTATTACTATTTAATCTAGAAGTTATCGGCATCCTGCTTTAAGACAGATGCGCAAAGTGCGTGATGTAACAACGTTTCAACCTTATTTATTATTTGAAGTATATTGTGTAATGACTTGTGTATCTTTAAACGTTAATAAATGCTCTTATTTGTGTTCGTGTAATCACTTTATGAATTTATACGTAGTTTTTATATTATGACGCAGGTTGCATTAAAATAGTGTTTGAGATCTAAAACTTGGATGAATTAACGTTGCCCCACAAGACTCGTAATTACGTGCCTCCCAATGAGACGAGAATTGTAACGTTTCCCGTCTCATCTGAAGAAAGTACTTCTCGTTTCGTGGGCGACGCTACTTCCAATAGAAACGCATTCTCTTTCATGACACTTTCTTTCAGACAAGACAGTCTTAACTTTCTGTCTCGGAGCCATCCTTAGATTGATCTCGGAACCATCGCGAAGCTTGATTCTGATTGATCGATGATTGGATTTGAGTGTAGAATCCCGTTCAGCAGTGATGCTATATGAGACGTGGACCAGCAGTTTAAAATAGGATTTGAACCACACGAGCACCCGCCGGGAATCGAACCCGTCTCACAGGCCAAAAGCGCGTACGATATCTCCACAGCACAAACTTGAATTGAAACCTCTCATTTGCAAAACACGAACGTTAACCACTACCTTGTTTTCACTCGGTACTGAATATCTTACTAAAGCTATTTCTATATCTTATTTCAACCGAGAATAGTATGTGATAACGCCTTAACACTGAAAAGAACTCTGGCTTATTGCCTAGCCAGATATGTGTTGACCACTGATCAGTAAATTAAAAAAAAAACAATTAAAATAATAAGTAATCTTTAAATTTTGTTTAACAATTCTTTGCGGGAAGTAGGAAATAAAAAAAAATGAATAACAGCAGTTCTGGGCTTTGATTACCGTGACAGAAAAAGAAATGAAATGAAATAAAAATGAAAACTTTGAGTTTCAAGTCCCACAATTATGCCCTTTGAGGCTAAGGGAGATGAAAATTAAAGCAAGTGAACGATGATGGGAGAATTGGTGGAATGAAAAGTGAGAGGAAACGGGAGTACCCCCAGAAAGCTCAAGGACATGATGTTGTCCACCACAAACTTACCTGGCCGGGATCGAACCAAGGACCCCACACACCAGAGGTAAGCACTCTATCACTCAACTACCGTATTCCCCAGTAAAAAGAAAAGACAAATAAAAAAGAAAACCAGGAGAAAAAATTAAGTTTGGATGGCCAACATCTACTATTGAACCCAGGACATTTCTCAAATCAAAAACAGGCGATTCTACTACAGCCTATGCAAAACCACATTGTAAAATCAAACTGATAATGTGATAGTTAACATTATTGACACTCTTACATTTAATATAATCACATGTCATAACATAAACTTCACGTCGACATATGCCACGTTCTGCATGATGAAATAGAAGAAAGCAATTCAGCAAGCCATTGCATGCATATTAAGCAAAATGACAAAATCACACATAAGTGCTCCTCGTGCTCTAATATATTACAAAATTAGCTCATTTAACGCCGCTTGCAATGAATGGGAGATAGTACACGAGATCATGCATTTACCGGTCCAGCAATGAGAGAAAACCGCGCCTCTGTGACGTGAGACTGTTTTCGTGTGGCAACCGGGAATTATCGATCCGTGGATCGGCTCATTCAACGTTCGCCGTGCAATTCTCGGGAGATTTGAGGTTAAATCAAATAAGTATTTCATTTTTATAACATAAATACTCTACATTACTTATCTACAAATGTATTACATTACAGTTAAAAAGCGTTAAGCGTTTAGAATCATTTCATCAACGTCTTCTCTGTTTTTGAGTTCATGACACATGATAATTTTTCAACACGTTATTCGGATAGTTTAACATTGTTTTATATTGCAATTAAATTATACACAGAAAACTGAAATTATCGCACAATTAATATTATATTTTTACTAAAATCATCTACAAGAAACGTCAAAAATAATCTGACGTAATATCCTGTGGAAGTTGAATGCTCACGCCGGTATATTAATGTAACTTAAATAGCTTAATTACATGTCGTAATTGACAATAGCACATATCAAACTACAAAAAGCATGCATTATATGACTCTTACCTTGTATGTGGTTGGCATGATGATACATTTCTCACTGTACCACAGAGTATAGAATTCTTCACGTCTGGGCGCGATCATGACCCACCAAACAGTGCAGCAGACGACACTCTCCCGCGACGCTCTCAACTACACGCATGCGCAGTAGCTACTGTACAGCCACATTGGCGGGAAGCGAAGGGAAAGCTGGTTTGCCAAATATAGGGGGCGCGACTGAAAACGCGCAAATCACGAGTGCAAAAAAGACTAGCAATCTGATATCATTGAATTAACAGAGAACATAGTGGCGCGCGACCTTTTAACCTAAGATGAGGGGGAGCGAGGTCAAATCAGTTAGGATATTTTGTCGAGCTTTGACCTGATCGGGAGTTCAGTTTGATTTTAATTAAAAGCTAACTTTAAGCGGATGAATACGACAGTTTCATTGGTTCATGACTTTTTTTTCTTCCCTCTTAAATATTTTGATTTGTTGCTAAGTTGCATGTTGTATTGTCATTTACTCACCTTCCCTAAGGGAAACATCCTCTACGCCCCCTGACTCCATGTACCGCAGCTGTGAATCTGAGAATAATTTGACGCGGGCACAGGTTGACCCTAGCAGTATCCCAAAAATAAAGATTCGTAGTCACGTGGACCAAGCCTTAACTTGTTGTGTCGAGGCTTAGTAAACAACAACCAGTTAGTGTTCAACACTTCTTTCTGATGGCAAATACAACTCTTTTCTTCGCATGCATCCATTGTTTCTTAATTCACTTTCAAGTCGCCATTAATTGTTACAAGTACTACTTAATCCGTATTATGAGAATATAATCAGTTGATTAATGATGGACATTTTCACCTTCTGTCTCTTATTCGATAGATATCTCTTGTATACAATTACAAAAGAGCATGAACTATCGGGAACCATTCTCAAATACGCAGATGTTCTTTCGTTTGTTATGATGAAAAAGACATGATTGGTGTTATATAATAATAGGAAAAGTACCTCAAGTATTATTGAGAAAAGGATGAACACTATTGGTCAAAAATTAGTCACTCTTAAATAGTTATAAAAAAAAAACTCAATCAAAATAACGATGTTCTTTTGATCCTTAAATTTAAAAAGCCATCCCATTGAGATTAAGAAAACAGCCCAATAGATGTGCCCTTTGCTTACATTTTAAGCCTCTAATATCCACCACATTACATGTACGTGTTTGTAATTTACATTAAAAGTATTTCTTCAGATGTTTCGAATTTTTTTCTTGCATTTCTTCTCTCTCTCTCTCAGTCTCTCTCTTTATCAGTTGAATTACAAGCTACTCAACGCACTTAAAAACAAGTGCTGCTTAAAATGTCAACAAAATTTATGTAGTGCCAGTTCAATGTTTCGAAACCCACTAGTTTTGATCAACAAGAAACAACATAATTTCGGCTACTTGACAATGTAATATGTTTCTCAAATTGACGCAACGCAAGTGTGCGTATTTGCATAAATAGAATAAGAGTAACATTTTACAAAAAAGAGTTCGACATCACATAACATATCGTTCATTTTATGCAAGATTGAATATCAATATATATATGTGGGGGGGGGGGGGACAGACTTAAACTGATAGCTTCAAATCGGTCCCTGTGCTAGAGTGCAATCTACTATCGGTTGTCAAATGCACACATGAATACATTGCAATATACGCTTTTCTTGACAATTCTATAGTGATCGTGGCACCTGGAGAAAGAAATATTTGTCCACGTTGAAACACTCAAAACTTAGTTAAGATCATTAATTCAGCAAGAATGTTGAACAGTTCGGCAACTTTATCCATAAAATCTGAAGTTAGCAGAAATTTGAACTTAAGCTTTAGACAAAATTCTAAAATACTTTGCAGAGAAAAGAAAGCAAGAAATGTAACTTTAATTAAAAAAAAAGAATAATAATGACTCATTTACAATTTTATGTTAAGTGATAATTAGAAGTTCAAAAAATATAATTTGTTTCTAAGAGCACACTCATTTTTTTTTTTTTTTTTTTTTTTTTTTTTTTGAAGAAAAATTATTATTTTTTCAATAAATCATTTCACAGCCACTGAAAAAGTGATATTGTGACTATGCACTTTTCACATGTGATAGGGTCTATGTAAATACTGTTACTTACGTGTAGACCTAAATGTTTGTAACTTTATATTAAAATGTGCTACATCTGTTCGATTTATTAACTTGCATGCACTTTTTAACCGTACACATATTGATTGTGTTCAATTTTACCAGAAAAATGAAGTCTATAGTAGTTTGACAAGCATTTTCAAAAACGAAAAGAAAAGAAAAGAAAAAGAAAAAGAAAACAGCATAATGAAAGATCTTGCAAAGTAGTGTTATCTGGAATACTATTCCACATTATCCTCTACCTATTACAAATAACTGTTGACATTGCAGTCTATATGTTTATGAGTATCGTACTGTAATCGACAAACTCAAGTATAAAAAGAAGTACATGGCATCTACTGATATGTTTGTTGTATTTAAGTAGTGCATATGAATATTAAAATATATATATATATATATATATATATATATATATATATATATATATATATATATATATATATATATATATATATATATATATATATACAGGGTGTTTCAAAACAACACCGATAACGTTTTGGAAGTGATCCCTGACACCAAGATAACACAAAAACTATAGACCATCCTGGATGCACAAATGCTTTCTTGCGGAGTTATAGGCTGCCGAAAAGATGAACTTTAAACGTCCATAACTCCAAAACTATGGGACCTATCGTAGCCGGGTCAAGACTTCACTTAGGAACTAGTATATGCCCTATCCAAATATTCAAGTTTCAGAATCCTGTGGTACATCAGCAAAAATTTTTATAGAGGTAGTTGGTGAGTACTTCAAATTATATGCCCGTAGCCAAACTCCCTTTATAAAAACTGTTGCACGAGTACCTTAGGATTCTGAAACATGCGTTTTTGGATAGCGCACACACTAGTTCCAAAGTGAAGTCTTGATCCAACTACGGTAGGTCCCATAGTTTTGAAGCTATGGACTTTTAAAGTTCATTTTTGTTATGTTTTCGGCAGCCTATAACTCCGAAAAGAAGGATTTGTGCACCCCGGATGGTCTATACTTTTTGTCTTATCTTGGTGTAAGGAATCATCTCCCAAACGTTGTCGTTGTTTATAAACACCCTGATGACAAGTTGATAAAAAATACTTGATAGCTTACACTTGCAAGCAGAACCCACAAAAATATACGAAGTTTAAGAAGAACAAGTACAATTACTTCATGGTGTACGAAAGTTTACGAGCAGTAATAACAAAGGAAGTCCACTCTGTTTCCTTTCCTTGAAAGACACCGCATCCATTCTTCACCTGATTTGTCCTCGGAAAATTTATCAGAGTATAAGGTACACTGAACACTATCCTTTGCCTTTTCGACATTATCAATTTTGTGACAGTCATCGGGTTCTTAATTCTGAGTTGGAAATGAGAACATCTCGCTAACGGTTGTTTATAAGTTCAAGACTCGTCTTCAGATTACTCCTTAAAGGTGATGTAGTCATTACTGCTGCAGATGATTTTTGTTTACCTTGAGTTGAGATTGCTATACGTACTCTATCGTACTCGCACTCCGCTATATTCGTATTTGGACCCTGCATCATTTTCCATTTTCATATTATTGGAAGAATCCACACCAACATCGATCGTTTCTTACAGGGTTTGTATGATAAGTAATGAGACCAGGTCTGGAAACATTGTTTTATTGATCTGATCTGTACAGGGACTTAAAAGCTTTCGAAGTACTCTCCTCTTGCGTCGATGCACTTCTGCAATCGATGTTTCCACGCTGCAAACGCCCCCTGGAAGTCAGCAGCCGGCATGTCCTTTAGAAATGTGGTCACGGCTGCTTGGATGGCTGTGACGTCTGCAAAACGGGTTCCTTTCAAGCGTGGCTTCAGCTTCGGGAAGAGGAAGAAGTCGGCCGGGCTCACATCTGGGCTGTAGGGTGGTTGTGGAAGGACTTCCGCCCCAATCCGGGTCAAAAAGGAGGTCACTAAGAAGGCGGTGTGGGCAGGGGCATTGTCGTGATGCAACTTCCACCGGCTAGCGATCGCCGGTCTTTTCCGCTTGACGCTCCTGTGCAGTCTCTCAAGGACTTGTTTGTAGAAGGCGGCGTTGACGGCTTGTCCTTGGGGTACAAACTCCTTGTGGACCACCCCCACATTGTCAAAAAAAACAATCAACATTGTTTTCACCTTTGACTTCGACATTCTGGCCTTCTTGGGGCGCGGGGACGCAGGAGTGTGCCACTCCGCGCTTTGACGTTTCGTTTCAGGGTCGTACTGGAACACCCACGACTCGTCACCTGTTATGACGTCATCTTCAAAGTTAGGGTCACTGTTCATGAGGTTCAACAGTTCCTGACAACAATCAACACGTCGTTGCTTTTGTTCGTCAGTCAACACTCGCGGCACCAGTTTCGCACAGATTTTTCTCATTCCCAATTGTTCCGTCACAATCTTGTGCACTGTTGTGTGGTTCATATCGAGTTCATCAGCAATCAATCTCAACGATAATCGACGGTCTGAGTTCAGGAGATCCCTCACTTTTGCCACAGTTTCGTCCGTAGTCACTGTTGTCGGGCGTCCAGCCCTCTCCAGATCCTCAACGCTTTCCCGGCCGTTCCGGAACGCACTGTGCCAACGAAACACCTGGGCTTTGGATAGGGCTTCCTCTTTGTAGGCCTCCGTGATGAGAGAAAGCGTCTGAGTAGCCGTTTTCCCCAGGCGAACGCAAAATTTGATCGCATAACGCTGTTCGATGGAACCCTCCATGTTTGTTGATTTTCCGCCGTGACAAGAATGTTCACAAGGGCTTTGTCCAAGGCTTGTCCGCGCTCCACTAAGGCTCGGAGCCAACTGACGCGCGGTGCGTTGCTTTGCTCGGACCCCCCCCTACATCCTCCATCACCGACAAACCCGCTCCAGCGACACGCGCGCCGCGGCGCGGCGAGTCTCATTACTTATCATACAGACCTTGTATGTCACACTTTCCTTAGTTACAACAATAATTATGACGTACATTCATACAAAAGAAGTTACAGTACAGAAGTGAAATATACATTCCATCAAAAGTTTACTATTCCTTACAAATTAGATTTCCTTCTCGCAATGCTACAATTACACAAGTAGCCAGATCAAGATGTCATTCAGTACAGACACTGAAACACTGGTATTTCACATTACCGAGGTATTCCACTGGTATTCTCCTGGTGCTACTGGGAAAGAGAGAGAGAGAGAGAAATAGATAGATAGATATAAAACATAAATCCTGTAGATATTGGTGCAAGTTAGCTGGGAATATGGGGCTACCAAATTCCGTTTGTGCCCACACCTCCAAAGGTCGTCCATACATCGTTGCTTGAACAAGTTCGTTTCTGTATGAGAATTCTGTTCTGAGACCTGTAAAGATAACGGTTTGCGAAAATGCAAAGCAAAACTTGCGTTTAGTTTGTGATAATTGGCATAGCATATCTTGCGTTGCGTAGTCATCCGCAGATTTTGCGAAGACTGGTATTCAATGAAGATTCTGGTAGCATAATTCAGACATGTCAATACGTACTGTAACTGTGAGTGGAGTTATTGATTTCAACCAGTTATGAAACAAAAATATAAAATGTTACGCTGGAACCTGCTGTGAAATGTCATCACTATACAATAAATTCTAGAATATTATACTATACAATAATTATATTTTGAAATTCGAAGACCAAACTCCGGAAGGTTATTTCTTATGAGTACATCAAATGAAAGAAAAAGGTTCTAATAAACTGGATCGAAAAACAACAACAACAGAAAATTAACTTTAAAACTACGTAGCTCAAGAACTATGTGACATATCGTAAGTGGTTCAAGGAATTACACGGAACTATTTAATATGCACTATATCTAAATATCAACGTTTCATAACCCTTCGGTACCGGCCCAGTGAGTTCTATAGTGGAATTTAGGATATGGAGAGACATTTTTAAGTAACAATTGAGCATTCGTTTTGCTGGTAACAGAGGATTCTGAAGCATGAAATATTACAAAATATTAACTTTGACTTGATACATGATCTAAATATAGGAAAGTAGTTTTATAATGTAATTTTTGATATGGAGTAGCATATGATTGAGAAGGAGTGTATTTTGTTTTCAATATTATCCTCACATTAATCAATATAATAAAAATTGATAAGGTTATTATTATTATTATTATTATTATTATTATTATTATTATTATTATTATTATTATTATTATTATTATTATTATTATTATTATTTACATTATGAAATATATCACAGGGGTCTCACCTTTCCTATTGTAGGCTCAGGAGAGTGTTAATTCGCCCCTGGGGTGGGGTGGAATTTCGTATGAAAGTGAATGTGATCTGCATAATCATGAGATAACTGTGAGGAATGTAAGTTAAACAGATGTTGCAGAGGTGCATAATTGTATCCCCCAATATGGGATTGTGAGCCAAGAGACTTAAATTTATGTACGTCCATTTCCGAATTCGTTCCAACTGATACAAATGAGGAGGATTTATTCGATTGCGTAGGGGTCATATAGGATTGTCTACTCGAACGTGTTAAGCTATAGCGGCGATCATGCCATTCAATTGTTTATTTAACATTTTGTTTATTTGAAGTTTTAGCGTTCCCTTTCAGTAGCGAGGATGTGTGAGACGTATACCTTCAGTTTAAGATGGAATTCGAACCACGCCGTGCGGCGTTTAAATTTTAGTGCTCTCCAACCGAAAATTGAATCAGGGACCATCTGCACCAGAGCTGCAGGCGCTAGCCACTAGACCAACGGGGACAGTAGCTTGTCGTGCAATTAATATTAACTGCTGATAAAATCTGTCAAGAGCTGAGGTCCATATGAGAAAATCGGACTTACATATTTATTATGTGTAAATAGTACGGTCCGGGCATGGAAATGCCAAAGTTATATGCGTTAGCCATTTTAGAAGATTTACGGTGTTAGCTGCTCTTTCACTTTTAGATTGATTTATCCAAAGCAAGGTTTGGATCTTCGAAGTGTATAAATATTAAGAGATAAATATTTTGCAAGTTTCTCTAGGCGAGTCCAAGTTCATGGGTGTCCTTTGCGGGACAAAAGAAGGGCGATCGTCCCATTTGGCACTTCAGAATATTTTTCTTAAAAATAAATTTAAAAAAAAAGACATGACTAAAATAATGACTTTTTCTACTCCATTACTCCTATTTAAATGTAAAATTTTCATTAACTTGGCCTGTTTCTATCCCAAGATTTGGAAGAATAACACGAAAAGCTCTGAAACCAATTACCTTTGTACGTCTTTATTTCTGTTCCTTTTTCTTCCTTGCTTTCATTTCATGCATCAACGACGAGTTTAAATGTACTTATTCCACAACAGTTCTCAATATCTAGGATGTGAGAATTCTATATTCAAATATTTATTTATGGATTCAGTTAAAAGTCTGTAAAATAGTTTACTTCTGCAACGCAGTATACTATACTCCAGTCCAAGGAGATAGTGATTTTTCTTGTTGTTATTGTATAGAACTTTAAAGTCCAAATTTCTTTAATTTGAACATTTAGTACAGTCGGATGGTGCGGATTTTACTTGTAAATCGTTTTGGAAAAGAGATAATTATCTACTGTATTTCTTGAATAGTGCAGACCGAAACAATGTTTAACTTCAGGCTTTTGTCCTAACTAAAGAAAATTCTATAGAGGTATGTACAAAATTTTCCAATACAGAAAGAGAGATTATTTGTTCTATAAAAAGCATGATTGCAAAAAAAAAAAAAAAAAAAAAAAAAAAAAAAAAAAAAAAAAACTTTTTAAAGTCCAAATAAACAGGTATTTAATACTGATTTCCATTGAGCAAAAATGGTAAGAGATACAGAGATTCTGTTTTCTACAATCGATTCAGTGTTCCAAAGATAGGTTCCAACTCCTCCGTTAATTCTCAATTCAAATCAGAAGTGCTTCAATTAGTCATTTCCGGTTTCAACGTTTATCGCCAAAGAACGAAAACAGTAACAGATAGCGAGGAGCGGCTTCTTGTTAACGGTTCAGCGTCTCGAGACATCATCTCATAACTATTCACAACACTCTACCAAAACCGGAAGTGGTTCAAATTTACTATTATTTTTGAGTTCCAATATGATTTACGTAGAGCAAGAACGGTAAAAAAATGCCAAGAAGTGAAGTTTTGCAATCAATTTAGCGTTCCAAGAACCATTTCATCTCCTCCATTAACTCTCTATTCAAATCAGTAGTGCTTCAATTAGTCATTTCCGGTTTCAATGTTTATCGCCACAGAACAGAATCGGTAACATATACCAAAGAAGTGGACGATTCAACGTCTCAAGAGAACATAACATGATTTACTCTACCAAAACAAAGAGTGGTTCAAATTGACTATCATATTATTTCCAGTTTCAATATTGATTTGTATGGAGCAGAAACGGTAAGAAATAAGGAACTTTATTTTCAATCGATTCAAATCGCCAAGAATAGAATAAATCTTTTTCCGTCAACCTTCTCTTCGAAAGTGGTTCAAATTCACAATTTCTGGTTTCAAAATTTACCACCATAAATAGAAATGCTAATAGTTACTGACAAGCGGTTTTGCAATCGATACAGCATCTCAATCATATATATATATCACAACCCGCAAGATTACAGTATATCGAAACCGAAAGCGGCTGAATTTATTAGTATATATATATTTTTTTTAATTTCAGATTTTCATATAAAAAGTTTTTCTTTCTTCAATAGGTCCAGTGTCCCAGGAATAGATTTTATCTCCTCTCTTAACCCAAGTGGTTAAAGTGAACGATTTTCTTTTTCAACTTTTATTGTCGTAGAACAAAAACAGTTAAGTTATAGCGAGTACTGGGTTTTTGATATGGATTCAACGCCCGCAGAACAGGTCCTATCTTTGTACCCTATTGCAACCAGTACTTATGGATGCACTATTTCAAGTTTGATTATTGAATTCACATACTTTGGAAGTCTGAAACGACACTTACTTTTTTGTTAGTTTTTTTTTTTTTTTTTTTTTAAAGGGAGAGTAAATTGGTTACATATTACTTGACTGTGCATTAAGAAACTATGTATGACAGGTGTGATTGAAGGTGTGGCAGAAGGTTAGACAGGATAAGATGAAGGGAACTACAGCTGATGAATGATGATTTAAAAAAGTGAAAATAGATATCAGGGAAGGCCAAGAATGCATGGATTCTTCTGCCTTTTGACAAGTGAGGTGCCAATGATACCAAAATACTTATGATGGTAGTTAAACTGTACTTTTGAGTAAAACTATATCCTTCTTTTTAAAAGCAATTTTATTATTCATTTCATAGTGTTCAATCCTTATTTGTTACATTTCCCAAAAGTCACCCTTCACAGTTAAAAAAAAAAAAAAAAAAAAAAAAATCCGTTTGTTCTCCGCAATGAGGAATAATGAGGCTAAATTAGTTCAGTGAAACCTCTATAAACGACCATCTCTTGAAGTCGACCTCCCCTCATTACGATTTCCTTCTTTCTTTTATTTTTTTTTTAGAACAGATGTATACTTTATAAGAACAACGTATTAGAAGCCTCTGGTCACTGAACCCTGGAAGCCATAGAAATATTAGGTGTCCGTTGGTTTGGAACATAAACTGATTAACACAGCCCATCAAATAGAACCAAGCACGATCATCTTTTTCTTCCCTTTAAATGTTCTTTTAGTTATTGACGGCGCTTGTGAAGTTTAGGAGCATTTCTTCAAATCCTTAGAATGTGTACGTGTCTTTGGGGTGGAGACCCGGCTTCGACTCCTGGTGAGAGCTCATGTGGTTCGGATCCTATGTTATGCTATAGGTCCACGTTTCATATAACCTCGCTACTGAAAGGAACACTAAATTCAAAGTCACACCACATCAAAGGCTTAGAAACAATTGTCTAGTGGCAAACGATTCTTCCGCTTCTTTTTTGAATCAATAATTTTAAACCACAGACTTAAGAAGTTACATAATTAACATGAACGTTTATACTAGCAATTTGATTTTTTTTTTATTTTGTCTTGATGATAAATAGTTTGGTAAGTAGTACAGTAAAGAGAAGTGTAAGTAGAGGTGTATTATAATGTAATTTATGGTCTTTGAGTCAGTAGCGTACCCAGGAATTTATTTCGGGGGGTGTCCAAACTAAATATGAAGGTATTTTATATTAAAATTTCTAAAATTGCCCCTAAAAATAGGCTAAATTTTAAAAAAGTCGAAATTTCGGGGGGGGGGTTCGGACCCCAGCCCCCCTGCGTACGTCCCTGCTTTGAGTGATAGCATTCCCAAATAAACTAATTACATCTCAATTTCACTTCTCTAATATAAAATTCTTCTAAACAAATACCAACAGAAAACATTATGTAAGCAGCAGGGTTAAAGACTTTATAATCCCGTTGTAGCCCTTCATACAAGAGCTTTAATCTCTAATTTTAAAAGCCTTGGTAAATTATTACACCCTCTTTAACAAGACCGCCTTTTTGGGCAACCGGCTTTAGGTAAAATTTTTGAGTGCTGGCCTCAAAGAGGTTCCACTGTAATTACATTCTTCTGATGGAGATAAAAATATTTTCATAGCAAAAATTTCTGAATGCTTTCTGGGTGTGCTACTGTATTCACTTCCCAATGTTTTACATTTTTGCCGTAATTATCGTATAGAGGCTGGCTTGGAGTTGATTAAATAGTTTATTGTCATCAAGTACGCTTACAAAATTTAAAGAAAATAGATGTAGATGAAAAAAAAATTAACTGTAAAAATTTATCCAAACAAAAACGTTAATTTGAACAAAATCGTGTAACAAGGTTGTGTCACCGTGTGAAACTATGATGGAGTCCCAAAGTACGGAGATCTAATTCCGAAACTGGAAATGGTAAATGAACCACGTCCGGTTTCAATACATAAATGAGATCAGAGATAGAAACTATGCTTGGAACACTGAACCCATTTTTAAAAGTTTCTCGCTATCTAAGGCCGTTTTTGTCCTATAGTGAAGAGAAAGTATTGAACAGTATAACCACTTCCGGTTTCAGGATGGGGATAAGAACAGATATTGAACCTATTCTTGGGACGTTAAATCCATTTCAAGAAACAATTTCTCCCAACCTCTATCGTCTGATTCCTGTCGGCTAGAGCTGCCACCTACTGATAAGCTGAAAGCGGAACCCGTTTATCGAACATGTGCAGATCGCTTGTTCTTCATACCCAAAATTTGTACATGGAAATAATTTATTAAGAATAATATAAAAAAAAATACACATATATTCATGAATTAAAATTTATAATACAAAATTAAATATTGCTGCGAGAGTTCGATTAAGCTTACTTTAGTTACCACCAAAATTTACTATGTTAATAATTTCAAGAGATTAAACTATTTCTTCTTCCGTCAATACACTGTATTTACTTAGTACTTATAATTTCTTCGCTGTAATTTTTATATAGCCCTACATCCATCGAAGACGGCGTTCTGTCTTATTATATCTGTAACAGCATAAATATACAAGTATGGCCACAAAAACGTTATCTTAGATATCGGACTATTGTTCTTAACAACAAAATTAACAAACCATTCTACTGTATATATATATATATATATATATATATATATATATATATATATATATATATATATATATATATATATACAAAAAAGTATACGCAACATTATATTATTTTCTTCTTCTTCAGTTTTGTAGGTACAGCCAATTAACATAAAATTAATTCTTCTCTGAATAAATAAATAAAATAAAACACATTATCGTTGCAAATTGCAATGAAAACTTAAAACAGAAAAAAAGAGGAAACACACACACACAAAACAGAAAACTCTAAGCGCCAAGTTGTTAGCGGTTAGGTGAACATCAAGTTATGAACCATTGAAACTGTGCTACAAAGAACATTAGCGATGATTTCACTGGTGTCAGCACGCAAAATTGTAGCAACAGAAACATCGATTAACCATAGCTCCTCATCGTGCGTCAAAATTTACAAATCTGAACAAGAATTTCTGTCGCATAGTTTCTAAATGTTTCGAATAATTTGCCGCTCCGCCATATAATGTGCCCATCTTACGCGTAACATAGGATGCACAAAAATGTTCTTGAAATTCAGGATGTCCGCCTAATTCGAGGTAGGTAGCAATCCTACAGTCTACAGATGAACATAGAGGGATCTACTTGATTCCATAAGACTTCCTATATTTCTATCTTGTATAGATTGGAAGTCTAATCTTGTATAGTTTGGAAGTCTAATATAAACTCTGAATTCGATATTTTTAACTTTCTACATGTTGGCAGCGTATTAACCCCATTGTTATGTAATAAGTAAAGAATTTGGAATGTCATCTTGGTATAATCTGCCTGGTAAGTAAACACAGTAATTAAAATGTTTACGCAATCGCAACGAAATAATAATAATAATAACATTCGAAATATTTGCATTCGTACAGAACAATAAGTTTTTCTTTTGACTTCTTAGAAATTACCTTGTGATTCATATATTCATATTTAAAATGTTGCACCATGTTCAAGTATAAACGAGTTATTTGAAAAAAAAAAAAAAAGAATGATAAGACATCGCAAGTTCTTTGCAATACTTTGCAAAATGTGATACGAACTCCTGAACAAATTAAAAGGGTGAGCAAGTAAAAAATCATTGTGCAATACATAGAATACTAATATACCGAGTTTTTACGTAAGCGATATATTTTGTAAACTACTTCTAATTATTGTGCATGATTGGATATTACGAAACATTTTTTCCAGGGATATCTTCCTTCTAGTTACTTTGCTGAACTACAATATTTCGTGATAGTACTATTAAAAAAAAAAAAAATCGTCCGACAATTATGCTTCGAGGCTAAAGGAGACGGTGATAAATAATGAACGAAATGATGAAATGAAGGAAGTGTGAGGAAATGGGATAACCTTGGCAAGTTTATCCACCGCAAAACCCATTTGGCGAGAGTTGGGATCAAACCAGAGACCCCACGCTTCAGAGGTGAGCGCTCTATCATTGAGGTCCCGCGTGATAGTAATATTAAAAAGCCATTGGTTCTCAACGAATCACGGGTTACGCAAGAAAAAAAAAAGTTAAAGTGAACGATGTATTATCAGGTTGTCTAAAAAGTATTAAGTCTTTGGAGGTCAAAATTGAGAATACTCTTATTGTAATTTGTGAGTAATATTACGAAACCATTTATGTATAGTTTTGTTCAACGACCTTTTGCCATTTTACCGGCAACATCATAATTCCGTATCTATAGAACCTTTGTACGTTCTGATCAAAAAAAATTGTGACACCGTCTTTTTAAAGTAACTTTACACCATTCAGGAAGTTCTAGAGACCGATACAAATGATAATCTGACGGCATCAGGTCCGGATTATACGATGGACGTATCAAAATTTCTCACCCAATTTCTCATGGGTCATTGAAGACGTACATAGTCTGACGTTGTCAGTATGGTATATGACACACTTTTTGTTTCTTTTGACTTGCTAGATACACTTGAGCTAATTGTCGACAGTATAGGTACGAGTCTATCGTTTTACTCGTGGCAGCAGCTTGTATAATTGAGGCATGATACCCTTCCAATCCCACCAAACTCATTACATAACCTTTCTATGCGTCAATGTGGACTTTGCCACAAACAATGCAGCGTATTTCTGATGTAGTTTTATCACCCGTCATCAACCACTTCAGAAATGACTTGAGTTTGTTACGTTTCGGTAATGATTCACAGAAATTCGATCAAGTAAATCTTTCTTTTAAATCAGACCATGTGGCAGCTAAATGTCGAGCTGCTCTTTGCAGCCAGTTTTATCCAAATGATTTAACACTGTTTGGTGACGGATCTATAGGTCATTGCCAATCATGACTGCTTACATGCCAGTCTTGGTCGACTTTGACACAATATTATCCACTTTGCTGAGATTGCGACTCCTGATCTACACAGAACCATTTCTCTTTACACACTGATTTATAAAGGTAAAGGCACACTGCTTCCTGTGCCTTTGCACGCAGTCTTGCGCTGCCATCTCTTGACGTGTTACAGATGTAATCTCGAAACTTTTTGATACCACCTCTTATATACATTTATTTATTTTATTCGTTGCCAGAATCACTTGTACAACCATGACACATGTAGGTCATGTCATTGTACACATTTTGTCACAAACGTAATAAAATCCATATTCAGTTCATTTGGCATAATCATTTTTCTCCAGATCATCATTATACATTTTCCCACAAGATCCACAAAACCGACCTGTCTTTTGTTTTCTTCTCCTAATTTCCTTTGAGTTGATTTTTGCACAGAACGAGTAGGTGTGTCAACATTGTCGTGGCTTGTGGCATCACAAGTTCACAAAAACCAAGGTGGTGAAGTTGAGGACATTACCTTAGCCCTTGACCTTGTAAACAATTCATGTTTCACTTTTTATTTTCATCAAAGCGTTCTTCATAGATACGTACGCATAGTTTTCTTATCTTGTTCAGGCATTTCTTTGCATGAATGCATATATGAAAGAAAATCAATAAATGACCAAATTAATTAATTGTGTATTTAACGAATGTCTATGCATGTAAACAGCAATTTTGACATCCACATTTTATCACTTTTGGATCATTAATTGACATGAAAATGCGACGAAAATAGTTTGGAGAATTTTTAAAAGTTGGCTACACTGTGACGTCAACAACTTCCTCAATTATACTTTTTTTTACATAGAGATATAAAATAATCACGAGAAGTACAATTGGTGCTACTATCTATGAGATTCCAGCTACTAGCGCGTTGCCAATTGAATAGTCACTTATTTTCCACATGTGTGGCAAAGAGCAATCGCTTGCTATTTGTTTTAATGTATAAGCAATATTGTCTAGTGAAAATTCAAATAAGGTTCCTGACTAGAACTTCCTTAAAATATATCAATTATTTAAAAATACAATATTAGTAACGAACTCTATGGCCTATGGAACTCGGAGGTTCAATGTCGCGTTCACAAAAGCTCTCCATCGACTTCTATCCCTAGCCAACTGAATCCAGTTTCTACTTTGTATTCCTAATTCTGCGAGTTGCATCTTAATATTATCCTCCGTCTGCGCCTAGGTCTTCCTAATCGTCGTTTTCCGATTGGACTTCCAGTCGAAACTTTGAAAATGTTCCTATTTTCTTCCATTCTGGTTACATGGCCTATCCACCTAAGCCTCCTAGATTTGATTACCTTAATAATGTTTGGTAAACAATATAAACTATATAGTTCCACGTTATGAAGTTTCCGTTCATTCCCCATTTCCGTTCCTCTTGAATCCGAATATTCGTCTCAGGGTCTTATTCTCGAATGCTTTCAGTCTACGTTCTTTCCTCAGAATAAGCAACCATGTTTCGAAACCATACAGAACAACAGGCATGATTATCGTTTTGTATATTTTACTAGCTGAACATTCGCTATTTACACAGCGCACAGTTCTAATCCTTTCCACTCCTTTCCACTTCCTGCTATATCTGTGCAAGTCCCTATAGCACAAGTAAAGGACAGGAAGACTTCCAAAGAAAGTGAACTGCTAGAGAGAAACATATAAATGTAGTATTTTAGTATATAGAATGTTGGGGTAAGTTTGTAGCAAACTTGCATAAGTGATAGATGATACCAAATGGAAATTTTTGTTTCTTTGTAATTCCATATCAAGAGTGCGCCTTTTTGAGGGTCCACAAGCCTTCGAAGTTGCCAGCTTACTCAAAGGTAGCCGAAGGTTTTGTCACTCAAATTAAAGCAAAGCGCCTGAAATGTCCATCAACCCGTTATACGTAGCTCCTCTACTGGTTAACATGAAAATGCGACGAAAATAGTTTGGAGAATTTTTAAAAGTTGGCTACTCTGTGACATCAACTTCCTCAATTATACTTTTTTACCTAGTGGCAGTATTAAACTAATTGGGTCAAAACGACGGCTAAAATGTAGAATAGAAAAATAAAGACAAGTTTTTCTTTTCTTTTCTTTCTTTCTTTCTTTTTTTCTTTCTTTCTTTTTTTTTTTTTTTTTTTTTTTTTTTTTTTTTTTTTTGAAAATTTTAATGAGAACTGGCAAATCTACGCAAAATTAGGAATCTATAACCGAAAACATCACGTTTCTAGCACTTGTAGCTTTTAGATCTTATTGCCGAAAGGGTTGGACACAAACATATAAACCTAGCATTTTAATATATAGAAACTTCAAATTCCTCGACAGTATTTGCAACGACGCAAGATTTTGAACTGAATAATAACACGAATTCCCTGTTTTTAGTCGACATTTAATTTCTTCATGAATATGGTTTTGGTCTGTTAATATTGATCCTAGATATTTGAAAGTATCCACTTTATCAAAAGTATTATTTAATATTTTAACGCATCCATAATTGCAGTATTACGATCCCGACGAACTTCCACGTATTTAGTTTTCCCTGCATTTATTTCTAAACATATATCCCTGCAAGCGTTTAATAAAACTTCTGCTTTTCTTTCTATTGTTCTTCTATTATCCCCTATTAAATTTACATCCTTAGCATATGCCACAACCTGGTGAATACCATTCAGTACTAGGCCCTGGTTGCTATCTTTGATTTTCCTTATATGATTTTACTACAATTTACTAATAATGTAGTATTTTTATTGTTTTTATAAATTCACTCGGGCAGCTATCTGAAAGTGGAGTACGAAAAGCTATGCACATAAACCCAGAGCACAAATCGCCCCTCTCGGGACAAAAGGGCGTATCTCATTTTTTCAACTTTTCCAGGAAACAAGTTTAAATATTTTATCAGAATTTATTCTATCGGGTTAGGTTAAAATTTAGTTTGATCTCGTAAGTTATATACCTGAACGAAGGATATCAAACTAAATTTTAAAAGAAGACGATAGAATAAATAATGAGAAAAGATTTAAACTTGTCTCCTGGTAAAGTTAAGAAAATGAGATACGCCCTTTTGTCTCGAGAGGGACGAAATGATATAAAGGCATAACAAGTGAGTATCGTTTCATGGTGTTGTAACGCACCATCCTTCTGGTCCTGGGAAGAAGAAGAATGGATGGTTACATGAAAGAAAATTGTACTTTGAGCGATATATTGTCTATTAAGACTCCTATTATTAATCAATTTCAGTATTTAAAACGAATTTTTTCTCTTTGTTAAAAAGTATTTTTTTTAGAAAAATAGGAGAAAGAAAAAAGTATGTAAAAAAGTTTGATAGGAATAATGTAAGGAGGAATTGACTGAGAAACTATATGCTATGACAACTTGAGGGAAAAAAGGTTTTGCGCGTGTTTGTTCGGTGGGCGTGGCTTGTCCCGTCAACTCTACCTGGCTCGGTGACTCAGGGACCCGTTATCTTGTTCCCTACTTTAGCTCAGAGAGGATGGAGTTGTTTTGTGGTTGCGTGTTCTTTGCTTGCTTGTATGTTAAGTAGGACATGTTGTTGAGTGAATATACGTGGGCAAATCTGAGTTCCGTGCCGGAAAAAGCTTTTGCTACTATATTGTCTTTGCGAGTTAAGCGAAGTAAAATATCACGTTTTGAGGAATAAGTTCACAGTGTTAGTGAAAGAAGTTGGCAAAGAAATAGCCTATTTTTGTGCTTGTTCAAGTTATAGAGTCAGAGAGGGAATGTGTGCATGCAAAAGTGAACCCTCAATTCGCTCAATCAGTTCTAGTTAGTGAGTGAATTTAATGTGCATTTTGGTCCTGTTTTTATTTCTTAATCTCTCTGAAGTATTTCTTTTTTTTTTTTAAAAAAAAAGAGAAATTTATTAAGGAGAGAGAATTCTTGTAGAGTAGGACATTTCTTAGTAGAGTCCGTAGTGATTGCTAGTTTGGATATCTTTTTATTCTGGCAATCCTAGAGATTTGTCCTGGAATTTCTTCTCTGTAGTAACGTGATAGCATAATTTCTGGCACAGAGCAAAGAATTGCGTACGTGACTAGTCAACAGTTAGTCAAAGAGGCCAAATACCAAACGGAAGGAAAGAAGAAAATAGGTAAACCATTGAGTTTTCTGATACTTGGTGAGTTAATACTTTTATATTTACCTATAGTAATTGTGTTTGTCAAAAGTGTGGATTGTGAGGTCGTTAGTAGTTTGTTTCCAAAGGGTTTAAAACTCGCGAACCTTTGCCTTCCAACAGTAGTTATTTTCCTCCCAGAAATTGTGGCGATTAATCTTTCTACTTTGACCTTAATCGTGAAAATAAGATTTAAACCACCTGCGGATCCGATATTTCGTTCAAATTAAGTATTTCTTTTTCAGCTGTTTGACCATATGCCAAAAGGAGAGCGTATTTTAGATATTATTTTCTAGTAAGAAAAATATAAATTTATTTTTTTCTCGAAAGTTGTCATAAGCTTGAAAGTAAGATTTTGATTCAGAAATAAATTTGACTGCTTATTATTTGGATAAATTAACTAATTAAGAATTGAAACTATTGTTAGATTTATATTCAGAAATATTTTTCATGTTTGAAGAAATTTATCAATGAGTAGTTAATGGTCGTAAAAGTCGTCAGGAGATTCTTAACTATTAAAGTCAAGTTTTGATGAGAAGTAGTAATTACTGATTGTAGATACTATTTGAAGTATAATTGAAATCGCATTTAAAGATGATAAGAATCAACTAGTAAAGTTATAATTGAAATTTCTGAGATTTAATCAAATTAATCGATAGATTATTATTATTAGGATAGTTGTATATTGCACATTTCAAACGAGTGTATATGAGCTATTCAAACGTTTTAGTTCATATACACCTCCTTACATTGGCAATAAAGTTGTTATATTTAAAATTGAAACACAGTTGTACATGTTCATTAAGTTTGTGTTTAGTGTGTTTCCTTTTCCAAAATAGAAATATTGGATCTGCAATTCCAGCTAACACTAGCAAAGTTGATTACGCGAAACTGCTCGATTCTCCTCTCCCAAGCCCTCTCTGCCAGGCTTTGTGATCTGAGTTCATATTGACAGTTTGTTTAATTTTTGTTTGTTTGTTTTTTTTTGTAAACTCTCCATGTGGATTCGATTAGGCGAGGCTAGGTGGAAGGGGGCGTTACAATTTCCGTAGGGAACAAGATTTTCATTTTAAGATCTCATATCTAGATCTTTAAGAGAGTAAGTTTATGTTTGTATTATTCTTTATGATATCTTATACATTTTCATTCCATTACGAGTTACAAAGTAAAAAGAATAGGAAATATTATTGAAGTAGAATATCCTGAAATATATTTTGGTAATTTATTTTTGCCATTAGTATTCTTGTTAAAACTTAGTTGAATTTTCAGATTCCTCCAAAGTTCTCATTCCACTTGAATTTAATATTGAATTTAAAGAATAAGATTGTAAATGTGTTGGAGTATTGACTGCTTTAAATTAAATTTGTTAGTAGATTTTCACATTTTTAAGCTGTTAGTTGACTTTCCTCGAACATTCTCATTCTACAAAAAAAAGTTTGTAATATTGTTAGGACTTTGATAAATGGAATGATAGTTAAGTATATTTATTTTGGAATTGAATTTTGCAAGAATTTTGTCCTAGTAAAGAAAGATAGTTTTTTCCTCCAACATTTTAATTCCACCAAAATATTTTTTTTGAATTTTTTGTAAAATTTATAAACATTTATAAATCATTTGATGATTATTGAGAAAGACTTTCAAATTTGTGTAGTTAAATTTCAAATTTCTCATTTTCCTCCAACATTATCATTCTACTTAGAGTTGATAATTGTATCTAACCTATATAATTTGAAAGAAATTGAATTCTAAATTGTTTATGAACATAAATTTTGAATTTTTGAGGATTATTTTTCCAAATATTGATAAAAATATATCGCCACTCCGTATTGTATTGTTTGAATTTGAGGATCATTATTTGGTCGAATACTATTGTTGTTTATGAATAATTTCAGATCTCTTCCAAGGTTTTTCGTATCAATTTCTAGTTTCTGTTCCTAGTAGTATTAGTAATTTAGTATCTGTATATGACTATTTATAAGTATTGTTTATATATTGTGCTGTTTTGCTTTGTTTATTTTTATACTATGGATAACATTCAAAGCGAAAGTGATTATATCAGCATTGACATGCCAGACTCAGAATTTGTTACTACTGATGCAACTGGTCATCCGAGTTTAAATTCTAATTTCGGTTCTTTGAGTATGAGTTTAACGCCGCCGATGCATACTAATTCAGGTGTTAGATTCTTTCCTACTCCAGATAGGAATAATTTGAATTTTTCAGTTAATAGTTCAGCGGAGACTTACGGTTTTAGTAGGATAGCTAATCCTCCTAGCTTGAATATTTCTAGACCAGAACATAGGGTTACATTTAATGAACCGCCTATAAGAAGAGAGATGGGTACTTCTCCTCCTGATTTAAATTCTTCCAATGAGAATAGATTTCGAAATAGATACTTAAATTTAGGTAATTACTATAATAGAGTTTCGAATAGTCTCAGTTCGACTCCTAGAGTGGGAATAAATAATATGCATGCTGGCAATTCTAACTTTGGTCCAAGTATGAGAAATCTAGACGGTAGAAATATTGATAGGGGAGTACAATCTCATGTAAATTTAGATGATCATCATCTAGAAGCTAATTATGAACATAAATTAATGTTGAAGTATACCCATTCTAGATCTTTTACTTATTTGGAGAATAGATTTATGAATATTAAAAACGTGAATGGTAGTGATAGCTTGCAAATTTTCGAACTATTGTTCAAAATTGAAGAAATACTAATGGAGAGCAGCTATTTATTTAACATGATACTATCAGTTTTAATTCCAAAATGTAATGGGGTTGTTTTAAGAATAGTTACTTCGGCATTGAATGATCATTTAGATTGGAATGTGTTTAAAAATAACTTACTATCTAGATTTATTACTCCTACAACTGTTCATTCATTAGTGAGTGACAGAATTTATAGAAAGCAGAAATTATCGGAACTCATGAATGAATATGTGAAATCTGTAACTATTTCAATGAATGTATTAGGATTAAACATGGAAGAATGTGAATTAGTTAGAATAATATTAATGGGAATGAACCCAAACCAAAGGAATAGGATGCTAGGAAATTATTTTCCTAATAGCCGTTTAGAACTATTAGACATAGCCGAAAGATTTATAATGAGTACTCGAGAACAAATTGAGTATAATAGAGCGATGGGAGTCAATAGTAAAAATCAAATGGTTCTTTCTAATAAGTTGAAAGTCAGTGACAATAATCAGAAATATAAGAATTTTTCAAGTAATTATGTAAAATCGAATCGAATGAATGAAAATTCCGAGGTTTCGATACCTTCAGAATTCTCGAAAGTTAATAACAATAGAGATCGTTCCAAAGTTATGGAAAAGACAGTAAACCAGAAAATTCCTTCGGAGATGGACGGATTAGTAGCGACTTTCGTTATTGGCAAGATTAATAATATATTAACAAGTGTCTGTGTAGACGGAGGGTCTAGTTTTAATCTTGTTACTAGATCTTTGGTTCGTCGCAGTGGTGCCGAACAACATATACGTACTGTGGAAGAAAAAACGGTGAATGCCCCTTCGGGTTTACATTTCTCCGCGGGAGAAGAGATTACGTTGAATGTTAACTTATCCGGATATTTCCAGGTGGTGAATTTTCGAGTTGTGGAACAGTTGCCATGTGAGTGTTTGTTGGGAATGCCTTTCCTTAAATCTACATCTGCTGTTTTGGACTACGAGAATCATAGTTTAGTTTTGAACGGAGGAAGAAAGAGAGTCCGTTTAACATTTCAGAAGAACGTGTTTAAAGGTGGATTCAGATCTGTAGATCCTCAAGAACAGCGACAATTTATAAGAAGACCAGCGAGAAAGAAAGTAATAAATCAGACTTCACAGAGTGTTTCTTCGATTTTTATTAGATCGGATTACAATTCTTCGGGATATTGTGATAGGGGAATTCAATGCGAACTTGAACTGAATGCCTTAGAAGATAAATTACTTACGATTGAAGTTCCTAATTCATCACAATTAATTGAGATGAAGAATTGGATTGAATGCGATTTGTTGAGGGCTTCCAACTCCATGGGAACTCCAGCAAATACAATTAGTGATGCATCAAGATCTCCTAGCGTGAATGGTGAAGGGTTGGAACTAGGAAGATTTCCAACCACTCATACAGAGGAAACACCTTGTAGAACAACATGTGTCGACATGGCTATGATCTCAACTGATGTTAATGGTAGAGATTTAGTTCAAACTAAGCAAGATGAAAAGGAAGATCAAATAGCCATGAAGAAGAGCAATGAAGTTGATGGAAGAAGTGAAGAAATGGATCAATCTTCGGGTTGTTTGAAAAAGAAGATTCCTTCTAAGAAGTCAAGAAAGAGAAGGAAGAAGAAGAAGAGTGCAGTTCTGGTGAATAGGGACGAGAGTCAGGAATCCAAGGTTAATGAATCCTGTATTGAAGTTCCTTCTGCTTTGAAGGTACAGACTGGACATCATCACAGTTCATCGGAAGCATCAGATGTGGATATTGAACAGGCAGAAAACTTCCATAAACTTGTTAATAGAAATAAAAAATATATCAATAAAGATTCTCACCAGGGAGAAATCAAATGTAAACGATCTCCACAGGTGAAAAACCCATCGAACACACAGGGGGAAAAATCAGATGATGAAAACTGGAAGTATCGCAATCAGGATGTTAATTCATTCATAGATTCGATTAATAAAGATTATGCAGATGTTCTCAAAGTAATAGTTGGATGCATCAAATATTTTGTTAGTCTACTCTTATTCATTTGGTCTAATCTTATCCTTTGGTCATATCATAATGTGTGGTCTAATCTTATTCCCGATTTGCAATACACATTAAGTATTGGAGAGTATACTGGCTTGAAGATGTATTCAATCGAGATATTTTATGGACGTCCTACCAACACACCTTTAGAGAACCGATGGGACATCTCAGAGTCAGATATTGGGGGTTAATCAACCCAAGAGCTTTGGCTAAATGCCATGCAGAATATGGAGAAATCGTGGAATAAAAGAAAGAAATTAATGGCTCAGAGGAGAAGAGAAGTATCCTTTGGATTAGGAGACAAGGTTCTTATTCGATCCCATGTAAAGTCATCTCTTAAAGATAAAATAGCAAAGTCTCTTAGTGACAAATGGCTCGGTCCTTTTGTAGTCCGTCGTTTCCTGACCCCAAGTACAGTATTAGTATCGGATGAAGACAATAGTTTAAATTTCTTCCGTAGAAGTCATGTCTCGGAAATAAAAGTATATAGAGAACATAGAGTTTTGAATTAATGATAGAAATGGAAGAGAAATGAAATTAATTCATTTGTGATAAGGATTATTGAATATTAACAACTATTAGTCATAAAAAATTTTTATTATTGTTAATTGATCTTGTATATTTGTATATAGTTTTGTTATTGCTAATCTATTAATTTATTTGCATTTATTTACCATGGCCATGGAATTAGATAATTTTTGATAATACTAAATGCACCTAGAGATCTCTACACTTTGAAAAAAGATTGTAAATAGTAAATTGTTGATTTAATTATTAAATGAATGATTTGCATTCAAAGAATTGTTTATAGGTATTTAATTTATTATTTTTGTAAATATGTTGTTGGACTAATAGTTTGTTTTTCTATTTTGTAGATTTCCTGCAAAAAAAATATAGATTTGTATATTTTTTTTATTCTAAGGCGTGGCGGATGTAACGCACCATCCTTCTGGTCCTGGGAAGAAGAAGAATGGATGGTTACATGAAAGAAAATTGTACTTTGAGCGATATATTGTCTATTAAGACTCCTATTATTAATCAATTTCAGTATTTAAAACGAATTTTTTCTCTTTGTTAAAAAGTATTTTTTTTAGAAAAATAGGAGAAAGAAAAAAGTATGTAAAAAAGTTTGATAGGAATAATGTAAGGAGGAATTGACTGAGAAACTATATGCTATGACAACTTGAGGGAAAAAAGGTTTTGCGCGTGTTTGTTCGGTGGGCGTGGCTTGTCCCGTCAACTCTACCTGGCTCGGTGACTCAGGGACCCGTTATCTTGTTCCCTACTTTAGCTCAGAGAGGATGGAGTTGTTTTGTGGTTGCGTGTTCTTTGCTTGCTTGTATGTTAAGTAGGACATGTTGTTGAGTGAATATACGTGGGCAAATCTGAGTTCCGTGCCGGAAAAAGCTTTTGCTACTATATTGTCTTTGCGAGTTAAGCGAAGTAAAATATCACGTTTTGAGGAATAAGTTCACAGTGTTAGTGAAAGAAGTTGGCAAAGAAATAGCCTATTTTTGTGCTTGTTCAAGTTATAGAGTCAGAGAGGGAATGTGTGCATGCAAAAGTGAACCCTCAATTCGCTCAATCAGTTCTAGTTAGTGAGTGAATTTAATGTGCATTTTGGTCCTGTTTTTATTTCTTAATCTCTCTGAAGTATTTCTTTTTTTTTTTTAAAAAAAAAGAGAAATTTATTAAGGAGAGAGAATTCTTGTAGAGTAGGACATTTCTTAGTAGAGTCCGTAGTGATTGCTAGTTTGGATATCTTTTTATTCTGGCAATCCTAGAGATTTGTCCTGGAATTTCTTCTCTGTAGTAACGTGATAGCATAATTTCTGGCACAGAGCAAAGAATTGCGTACGTGACTAGTCAACAGTTAGTCAAAGAGGCCAAATACCAAACGGAAGGAAAGAAGAAAATAGGTAAACCATTGAGTTTTCTGATACTTGGTGAGTTAATACTTTTATATTTACCTATAGTAATTGTGTTTGTCAAAAGTGTGGATTGTGAGGTCGTTAGTAGTTTGTTTCCAAAGGGTTTAAAACTCGCGAACCTTTGCCTTCCAACAGTAGTTATTTTCCTCCCAGAAATTGTGGCGATTAATCTTTCTACTTTGACCTTAATCGTGAAAATAAGATTTAAACCACCTGCGGATCCGATATTTCGTTCAAATTAAGTATTTCTTTTTCAGCTGTTTGACCATATGCCAAAAGGAGAGCGTATTTTAGATATTATTTTCTAGTAAGAAAAATATAAATTTATTTTTTTCTCGAAAGTTGTCATAAGCTTGAAAGTAAGATTTTGATTCAGAAATAAATTTGACTGCTTATTATTTGGATAAATTAACTAATTAAGAATTGAAACTATTGTTAGATTTATATTCAGAAATATTTTTCATGTTTGAAGAAATTTATCAATGAGTAGTTAATGGTCGTAAAAGTCGTCAGGAGATTCTTAACTATTAAAGTCAAGTTTTGATGAGAAGTAGTAATTACTGATTGTAGATACTATTTGAAGTATAATTGAAATCGCATTTAAAGATGATAAGAATCAACTAGTAAAGTTATAATTGAAATTTCTGAGATTTAATCAAATTAATCGATAGATTATTATTATTAGGATAGTTGTATATTGCACATTTCAAACGAGTGTATATGAGCTATTCAAACGTTTTAGTTCATATACACCTCCTTACATTGGCAATAAAGTTGTTATATTTAAAATTGAAACACAGTTGTACATGTTCATTAAGTTTGTGTTTAGTGTGTTTCCTTTTCCAAAATAGAAATATTGGATCTGCAATTCCAGCTAACACTAGCAAAGTTGATTACGCGAAACTGCTCGATTCTCCTCTCCCAAGCCCTCTCTGCCAGGCTTTGTGATCTGAGTTCATATTGACAGTTTGTTTAATTTTTGTTTGTTTGTTTTTTTTTGTAAACTCTCCATGTGGATTCGATTAGGCGAGGCTAGGTGGAAGGGGGCGTTACAGTGTGAAACTAAGACTTCTACATTATGCGAATTCAATACTCAAACTTGAAATGGTGCATGTATAAGTACTGGTTGTAATTGAATAATAAGATTAAAGATACAACCTGTTCCATATTATATATAAGCCATTACTCGCTATCCCTTACTGTTTTTATTCTATGGCAAAAGGGATGAAACCAAAAATTATTTCAACCGCTTCCTGTTTTGAATATAGGGCTAAAGAAGGAGATAGAACCTATTCTTGGGACGACACTGAATCGATTGCAAAAAGCTACTTTTTGATATCTTTTACCGTTTCTCCTATACGAAAATCAGTATTGAAACTAGAAATAACAGTTAATTTGAATCACTTCCAGTTTTCGTAGAATGTTGTGGATAGTCATGAATATGTTGTCTTGAAACGCTGAATTCCTTAAAAAAAAAAAAAAAAAAAAAAAAAAAAAAAAAAAAATATCTCGCTAGTGTTTGTTATGTGATAAACACTGAATTAAAAAAAAATGACTAATTTTAACCATCTTCAGTTTGAATAGAGCTTCAACAGAGGAGACGAAACTAATTCTTGAGACACTGAACCGGTTGGAAAAAAAAAAAAAAAAAACGCACCTTGATAGTAGTTACCAATTTTGCTCTACGAAAATCAGTATTGAAACCTGAATAATAAATTTAAACCACTTCCGGTTTCAGTAGATTGTTGTGAATAATCATGATATATATTGTCTTGAGACGCTGAATTGTTTGCAAAAAACAGCTTTTTGCTGTTACCGTTTTCGTTCTATATTGATAAACGTTAAAACCAGACATGCATAATTTGAACCACTTCCGGTTTTGAATAGAGAATTAACAAAGAAGAGGAAACCTATTCTAGGGACGCTTGATTCCAGAAAACTACATTTTTATGGCATTTACCGTATTCGCTCTATGAAAATCAGTATTGAAACTGGAAATAGTAAATTTTGAATCACTTTCGGTTACAGTACTGTGCTGTGCATAGTTATAATATGTTACCTTGAGATGCTGAATCGTTTTGCAAAAAAGCTTCTCACTATCTCTATTACCGTTTTCGTTCTATGGCGATAAACGTTGAAACCGGAAATAGATAATTTGAGCCACTTCCTGTTTGAATAGAGGGTTAAGATGCTAAATCGACTGCAAGAAAACCATATTTTGATAACATTTACAGTTTCTGCTGTGCAGAAATCGAATGTGAAATGAATTCTTTAAGTTTTACGTCCCACGATTATGCCAATTGGGCTAAAGGAGACGGTGTGATGAGAATTGAGTTAAATGATGGAATGAAGAGCGGGAAGAAACGGGAGAATCCCGACAAAACCTACGCATAGTATGTTTGTTGGTGTGGGAGATCCTGGATCGATTCCTGGCGGGAGCTCATGTGGTTCGGAATCCACGTTAATCAGTACGCCCACGTCTCATATAGCCTCGCTGCTGAAAAGACTTTAAACTCAACTCCACAACAAGCACACTGTGTTTGTCCACCACAAAGCTCACTTGGCGCGAGCTGGGATCGAACCAAGGACCCCATGCACCAGAGGTGAACGATCTACCAATGAGTCACTGCGGCCCCTATAAGAAAATCAGTGTTGGAACCGGGAGTAATTGTAAAGTTTTAACCACATCTGGCTTCGGTAGAATATTGTGGTTACTCATGATGTTTTGAGACACTGAATCAGTGCCGGATTTACGTATAAGCTAGACAAGCTATAGCTTAAGGCCCCACTCTGTTGGGTACCCCAAAAATTAAAGAAAAAGAGAACTGGATATGAGATTTCAAAATATACAGAAATATTAAAAAACAAATTAAATAAAACCTACATTTAGCAACAGTAATTTGCGTTGTGCAGGCTCCTATGATGTAAGTAATGGGGCCCCTTCTATCTGCGTGCTTCCTAAAACATCATTCGTTTGCTCATTTCTGTATACACGTCACTACGTTCTGCACGGACTGTTGCACAGCTAAACATACGAAGGGCGCCATTACCTTCAATAGCTTAGGGTCTAACTAAACGTAAATCCGACTCTGCACTGAATCGTTTGCAGAAAACAGCTTCTCACTATCTGTTACCATTTTTGTTCTATGGTGATAAACGTTCAAACCAGAAATAATTGTAAATTTGAACCACTTCCGGTTTTAATCGAGTGTTGTGGATAGTCATGATACGTTCTATTAAGACGCTGAATCGTTTCTAAAAAAGCAGCTTCTCGCTATCTGTTACTGTTTTCGTTCCATAACGATAAACGTTGAAACAGGAAATTGCTAATTTGAACCACTTCTGATTTGAATAGAGTTAACGGAGGAAATGGAACCTATTCTTGGAACGCTGAATCGATTGCAAAGAAACGCATCTCGAGATCTCTTACCTTGAAGGCTAGTTCTACGCGATGGTATAATTAAATTACAACTTTTGGTCAGAAAGTAAACGACCATTTGATGAGGTTCACCAAACTGTGTAGCACACAGATGGCAGCCTTCCAACTTGGTTCGATTAGTTTGGAGGGTCTCTCAGATATTTGTTAGTCACCTAAGTAATAGTTGGATATATAAAGGTAACCAAGAAAGTTTTGTCGCTTTTTGTGGAGACCTGTGTTCCATTAGCCCTCGCACCGAGATTTGAATGATGGAGATAAGGTGAAGGTAAGTTGTTGGTGTGGGTTGTTGCAGTTCAGTTACACCGTGAACTTGTGTAAGGACAAAGTGAACATGAGACCTCCACAGAGGGTCATAAGGGGGTGTATGCTGTACGAGTTCAAACCCCGCTGCAGCAGAGCGGAATATATGCCAGTCCTTTGTAAGGGTGTCGTGACTAAGCGGACAGAGCAGCGGTGGTTTAACAAGTTTATGGACGGTGACGAAACACGAAGACGCACCACGTGCCAGAAGACCAATATATGTACAAAATGAAGATCTTCAGGTAGCAATTGAGGCAAACAATGGCCAAACATGTGGAACTGGGACTGCAATTCAGTGTGAGTGGAGAAACCATTCGGCAGCACCTCCATCAACTTGAGAAGCACTACAAGTTGGGTCGATTGATCCCATATGATTTGACTCCGGACCAGAAGACAACGCGAGCAGACACCTGTGTTTCTTTGCTGTCTCGTTTGAGGAGGGATCCATTTCTAGACAGGATGTTGACATGTGATGAGAAGTGGGTCCTGTACGAAGCTGCACGGTGCCGTCATCATTGGTTGGCATCCCATGAATCGGTTCCAAAACAGCCGAAACCAGCACTGCACCAAAAGAAGGTCTTCCTGTGTGTTTGGTGGACTACTCGCGGCATCGTGCATTGAGAACTGCTACAAGCTGGTTGAACATTAATGCAACTGTGTACTGTCAGCAGTTGAGCCGTGTCCAGAAAACACTCAAAACGCTGGAGCCAGCACTTCTGAATCGCAAAGGGGTCCTCCTGTTACAGGACAACACTAAACCCCGAGTGGCAGAGATGACCTGAGACACCATTCTAGGCCTTGGATGGTGAACACTTGCATCCGCCATACTCCCCGAACATTGTTCCACTCCTTGGACAATCACTTTAGAGGACGCCAGTTCAAATCCCTAGTACCCCACCAAGTTCTACCGCGATGGAATCCATGGCCTACAGAACGTTGGCAGAAAGTCGTCGATGCAGATGGGAACTATTTTTGATCTTCCAGGCAGGGGCGGATCCAGGACCGACTTCTGGGGGGGGCGGTGGGTTGTCATACTGCTACTTTTGACTCCAAACTTTGGGATGGGTTTTATTTATATATATAAAACAAAGTTTCCTCTTCTGGGGGGGGGGCGATCGCCCCCTGCTTCCAGGTACGTCTTAGGTGACATATCAATGTTCGAAGGTGGTGGGTGAAAAAGCGACAGAACTTTCTTGGTTACCTTTATAAATGCCCCCACAACACTTCAATACGATTGCAGTCAGGACTTGTTGTAACTATCTACATATGTAGATGGCTAAAGAGTTTAGACGTTACTTGTGCAAATATATCCCATAGACGAAGTGTAGTGTAGAATAGAAACGTTGTAATCTTATATGCAAACCCTTGATTAATTAGATGGTCCCAGAGAAAAAAAATGTTGTGATAGGTCTTTGCATTCATATTACTAATACTTTCTATTTTTACAATCTGATACAGTATCAGAAAGAATTCTACACAATAACAGAACCTCCACCAAGCTTTACTATCGGTTGGATGTACTAATCACGCACACATTCTCTAACAAAGCGGGAAACGAAAATACATGTCTTAATACAAAAACTTACTAGTTGGATGGTATGGTGTTACGTTATTTTTGACATCCACGTTTCCACTAAAAAGTTGAATCAAGTCCTCTGTGAATCTTAACACACACATACGGAACAAACTCATCTACCGGATGTGAACATCGAATGTGAATCGCTTAATAGGCTGTCTTAAAAAAGTTCAAACTCTCACACTCTTCCTTTTATTTATTTTTTATCGAAAAAAATACAATTCAATTCAGTAAAGGGAATATTCATTATAAGAACTTTGTGCTATGAAGTATCACAGTTAGAGTGTGACAATGTATAATGAGTGAATAATCAGGTCTCTTGCATCAAGGTTAAGAATCTTTGCAAGCCTAGTGTGAATGACAAGATCCTGGCATTTAAGATAACATCTTTGCAAACCTTGTATATTGTTTATTACAGCTTTAGAAATATTCAACATGAATACACAAAACAAAACTGACCAAAGCACTAAATATATTTTAAAGTTCGTTTTAGGGTAGAGGTTAAAAAATGGTACACGAGAATTTTTGGACTTTCCCCAATCACTTATATTATCTAAGTCCTTTTAGATGTTTCGTGTTTGGTTGGTCAGATGGTGCAGGAACCTAGAAACCAAGCGTCCTAGAGTGATAGGGTCCAATGCTCTTGTTCCCAAGGAGTGTATGTAAGGTACCTCTGAGACCGTGTGTCCTAGAGACTTATGAGGTATTTCCGAGTATCGGGCATCCAAGCGACAGAATCTCAAAGACCGAGCGTCCTAAAGAGTAGTGAGGTTACTGCCAAGACCAGGCGTCCAAGCGAAGGGAAGCTCTCGGAAGACACGAGTCTTACACAATTAGTTAGGGGACGATCAACCGGTGAAGATTGATGCCTTCTGAGGTGCTGTGGCTCCTTTGATCCTCAAACGTTGACTGACTTCGTTGATCTCTGTTATTTGACGATGGTCGACGATGTCTTTTTCGTGGTTGTCGACTGAACTTGTTTACAGTCAGCACGTGGTGTTGGGAGTACATATAGAACATCAGAATATTAATAACTCTTGTGTAATAGTTGAGACAACGTAACATCGCCTTCATCAGACATGTTATGGAAGAGAGAACTAAGAATAAGAAATACGAAGTCACATCCACTCTTCGTAGTCGATTCCTTTGCTTTTTACATCCGCCTGTAAATACGTAAAAATTTTAATTAAGTGTTTGTTACATACTTTCTCCAATTATTTGCACACCTGTTCTGAATTTTGGACACTTGCCCACATGACAATTTGTTTACGTATTTAGTTCTTTTGTTTTAACTCCTGTTCTCTTTGCGGCCATCATAAGTCGGCTCCCCCAATTCACGAATATATCCTTGCAAACCTTGTGTGAATGAAAAGATCCTTGGCATTGGTTAAAAACCTATGCAAGATTTGTGTGAGTGTGTGTTTTAACATCGAAGGGAAACCCCTGCAAGGAGAACAAATATATCGCAAGTTCCCCAGAGATTGCCCTGACTGAGATTTTTGAATACAAGTGCAAAAGATCTAATATTCCGCATCACACGATTACCGTTCGTATGGAAAGGACACGTTGTTTGAGGAAAATCGATCTTCTTGACATAATAACCGATAATTAGTAAATTAATTACGACTAACCAAGGCAAACTTTGATAATAATAATAACAATAATAATAATAAGCACAACAATGCACGGGGCAGCAAATTGCATATGGCTAAGCCTGTCAATGGCAAGTTTCATGGTTCTACTGCAGCGTTCTAACCGGAAAATATCAATGCCTTGTGTTACCTTGTTGTTCTACGGAAGACTATGAGAATAATAACGAGCATGTTTGGGTCTGGTAGATGAAGGACTATGATGAAATACAGACGTTGATTCATTTACATTCATCCGAAGTTAATGTGCAACTGCATCACGAATGCGCAACGAATCCCCGTGACATTACTACGAGGCAAGCAACAGTATCTTGTTTGTCACGTAGTAGAGCAATGTGTTCGAGCGTAGTCTGATCCCGCCGATACTGAACAGATTCTGGGAGGAGTTCATTGTGGTCCCTTCCGACGTTAAATTTACGAGTCGCGCATCGTAGAAGTGTGTAAACTGCATAATTTTCGTGTACGTTATGAACTGTAAATTGTATTATACGAGAGAGGAGTATGGTGACCTCCGCAAATCCTCACACACAGCGTAAAGTGGCCATCAAATGCTGCACATCGCAGGCGTTAATCAACCGCGCCATTCACAGAGTTTACGCCTCACTATCGTCCACAACAGAAGTGTACAAGCCCTGAAACCGTGTAATTTGGCTGAGCGAAAAAGGAAGTAAAGAAGGCAATGTGAAGATCATCTTGCGGGTGATCGGTGGAAGTTTGTTGTTACTCTTGACGAGGTACAAATCTACCTCATAGACTGTGGTAAAGTTCGTGCCATTACATACAGACCTGTTGATGTCAAGAGCCGAAAGACATTCTTCCGCCAGTGCGCAGAGAATTTCCCGAGAGAGTTCATGATTATCGCTGGTTTCTCGTACAGAAGCAAACTGCGTCTCTGAAAGGTGGAGCGAAACATCAAGATAAATGCTGCGTACTACCGGACTCATGTCCTGACTGAAATGTATCAGCACGAAATCCCAATATTGCATGGATAAGACGTAAACCAGGTTAAACTGCACTAACACACGGTATTCAGCCACACGGCGAAAATCGATGAAATTCTGTCACCGTATGGAATAGGAAACTGGAATATCCTTGTCAAGAGTCCAAATGCCAGCACAATGGACGATTGTGCTTTGGGACTCCTTAAGTAGCGCTTGTTCTATCGTCAAGTCCGCTTCGTTTTCGGTCTTTGGAAAGTCTGTAAAGAGAAGTCTGCAACTCAGGCTCCTGCAATGAAAACTCCCGATGCCAGGCAATAATCAGTAGCGGTGTCCCGCAGATTGAATTCGATCGTTGGTGGAAACATGACACTAAAATTTGGCCTAATATAAATGGACCAACCTCTGTACACTTGTGCAATCCACTCTCACGCAGACTGGGTCACTTGGTCAATATAAAATCATAAATAAAAGTGCTTCAGCTGCAGGTCGAGTAGCTGAAATCAGGAATAGCTGGATCTCCTCTTGGACGCAAGGTAACGAGTCGACGTAATGTATTAACAGTGTTGTAAGTTCTTTTGTATTGTTGTGTCGGTGGGCCAGAAAATGACTGTGACAAAAGTTTCACCTCAACTTTTGTACTTACTAACTTTCACTCTGCGACCGCGGAACTAATGTACTGCAAAGCTCCCCATCGTATTTTTTAACCACTGTTAAAATATGTTAGAAATATTTTCTATCGGCAGGAAACGGGATTTTAGAATTTGAATGGCATCTTCAACCTATTTTTCTCATTTTTACTAGATTTAAGAAAAGACTTAGAAATATTACGCCTTTTTTTCTTCTGAATACACAATGTACTTATGTATTGCCATTACACGTTTTACTTAATTTGTATTTAACATTCACACCGTTCTGTCAACACTTACATCTCAGATGTTATTTTTGAACATAATGATTACTTATGTCTTGAAATGATTGTATGAATATGTGTACACTATTTTAATATAATTATTTATGCATTGAGGAATATAGCACTAGATACGAAAAAGTCTGACCCAAATGGGAATCGAACTCATGACTTACGATTAAAAGTCCCGTGCTTTACCACTGAGCTAACACGAACACCCCTGTCGAGCTTCTTCTGAAGAAATATAATGAATTTCCAAGACAATGACATTCATATCCCTTGCAAAATGCTGTTTTTTTAATTCTTGTCTTTTACATTCTACTATGGATGCGAAAACTATGTTAGCTTCTTTCCTTTTAGTGGAAACCTTCCTTTACATATGGGAACGTAGGTGACAAAATCAGCATGTGCTCACATGTATGAATAGTTTCGAAATACTGTATCTTACGAATTTCAATGAATGTTACTTTTTTCTACAGTTAATAACATTTCAATATATTTTATTATACTTGGAAGAAAAAACACACATGCACATTTTTCCCGATTGTGAAGCTTGACTTGGGGACTCGAAACTGGTTTCTTTGATTTACTATTTCCGAAGATACCTGAAGTTGAACTTAGAACATTTTTAGGTCAAAACAGCCATAATCAATGCTGTCATCCTTTCTGGAATAGAGTGTACAAGCATTCTAAAATAAGTACGGCCCCTCATGTAATTTATTCTTTCACATGTCGGCAGTCAATCTATTAAAATATTTGATGGCTTACGAACACTTGTCAAATCCCAATAGAACAGTTTCTCAACCTAAACGGAAGAGATAATTACAATCTAATACCGGAAAATATTTTTAATTATTATTTTGTTTCTTATTTTATTACAATACATCACAACAATATAGCCTACTTGATATTATTATTTTGTATTTTGCTCTGACAGGTATATTTTTTTATTTTTATACATACTGTTAAGAAAAATATAGGTTACATTTTTAACAGGTGAGGTGTTTAAAAATCAGTTTAAAATGAAAAAGGTACGATATGAAACTAATGAGAACTGCATATTGAAATACCAGAAAAATACATATGTAACAAACCTTGCATATTGAAATACAATTAAAATTGAAAGCTAATGAGATACCTGAGCATGATTCGATTTCACTAGTGCCGCAATGTCTGATTCAGTCTTCGTGACACACATTATCAAGTCATTTTCAACTGATAAGCGATTTCTTGTCTTTGTTTTAATGCTTACCATGGAAGAAAAACCATTTTCGCACAGATACGATGTAGCAGATGGAATTATTACTTTTAAAGCAGCAGATACCAGACCAGGACATTCTTCTCTCCTCTTCAGCCAGAACTTGTCCAAATCTTCGTTACAGAAAATAAGTTGCAAGGACTTGGTTTTAATCCATTCGCTTTTTAGGGGAGTTATTATATCCATTATATACAAGAAATGGATTCTATTATTATAGAAATACATGGATATCGTGAGTTCTCCGCAATCTATCTATTAAAATGCTACAAAAGCTATAAAAACGCCTGAACTCCAACCTCTAATTTTGGATTTCAAACCTTTGACTTACGATTATTTATGATTTCACGTTTAACAAAGACAATATTTTGAAGTATGTGTACTTTAAATAAATTATGATTTAAATACATCTTTTTCATATAAAGTTTATGTTTTAAAGCCATTGTTCAAAGCCTTTGTATTTTAATAAGCCTTCTACAAAATCAATGCAAATGAATTGTGCTGCCATCTTTGGAGTTCTTTTACACTATATGTTTGTGGCCAATCCTTTCGACAATGATCTAGGAAACTACAGGCTCTAGAAAGATGAAGTTTTCACTGATCGATTGCAAATTTTGCATAGATTGTCCAGTTCTAATTGAATCTTTAAAAAATATGGCCATTATTTCTTTATTATATTTTTACGGGTACACTGGAAATGTTGAAATTAAAAAAAAAAAAAACAAACTAAAACAACATATCCTACGCATTATACATTCCAACACCACACTGTTGTATATATGGGTTGAATATGCCTCAGGCGTTTGTTTCCTCGCCAAATAATACTGAAAAAGGAAGGATAACCATTTCTCCAGTCTAACGAGGTACATTCACAAAGTGTCCCCTCGGGATTCGTCTAAAATTGATTTAAATGCAAAGTTCTCCGCGGCCCAAAGTGTATTGTACTAATTTTAGCGGCCCATACGGGTAATTTGCATATTTATGGGCCTTCATATATACGGAACTCATACACCACCGTGTCAGAGAAGCAGTACTTGATCCAATTTGTTTTGCATATGCTCACATTCATGTTCAGCTACATCTAAAGAAATTAAAAGCAGTTTTGTGACCGAGCGTTATAGTAGTGTATGAATGAATTCCGGATATATCAAGGCTCATAAATATGCAAATTACCCATATGGGACGCTAAAATTAGTACAATACATATCGAGCCATGGAGAACTTTGCATTTAAATCAGTTTTACATGAATCCCGAGGGGACACTTCGCGAAGGTACCTTGTAAGATAAATCTTTATTTTTGGAGTGTTTTGTCCAATGAACACCATATATAACAGACATTATAATTAATTATATATGTAACGTATTTGCTTATTACATACTGCATGCAAGAAGGGAGAAAACACTGGTCATACATGACTTAGAAACTCCAACCGGAAGTAGGTTTAAATTTTGCAAACGGTGAAAGATAGAGAAAAAAATCTCCCCTTTGTGATACTCCTTGCCGATTTATATATATATATATATATATATATACACAAAGACGTCTTTCACTTGTGTCTGTAAAGGGACATCTACAGATATTGTGAGAAATGAGAAGGAGATATATGCGAATGATGCGCTGTGTAGAGAGCGCAGGTTCAGCTAGTAGGTATATTAAAACTTCCACACAAGCTTATTGCAATCCAGAAATTAAAATTGGTCGCTTGCAACAGAATGTGATAAAATACGGGTCATGATAGGAATTAAGTTGAAAACCACTGGACTTTCCCTCTTAATATTAAACCGCGAAATTAACCTCCCCCCTTTGAAACTGTTGATATGATTTTATGAATACCTTCACACCTTATAAGCTACTAGGCGAAGTTTGTTACTTAGAATTGAATTACAAAGAAATACACCGTGTATAATTTTATTGCAATTAGTACTTTATTTTTAAAAAACTGTAAAATCCTGACATGCCATGAAAAGAAAAATTTATCGAGAATTACATTGACTATCAACTGTAATTCCATCATCAAATCACATTAAAATATCAAACTTAAAAGTTAAATTAATACTAATAATTGATATAAATCAGTCAAAAAAAAGGCAGTGATAATTTGAGGTACGTTTCAGCCTTCCCTTTCACCTTTTGAGCAAAAACCCATTAATAAAACAAACAATAAATAATTATTCTCTAATTTCATCAGTTATAAATGGGTGCTTAAGAGCTTCTTTAGCTGATATTCTTGTATCTGGATCAAGATCCAGCAGCTTGGTCAAGAGATCATAAGCAGAATCCGGGAAAACTTCATCAGATTGATCACTGTCCGTCAAATTAACGTTACTTTTGATAGTAAATACTGAATCACGACATAAACAACCATCATAATCAATCTTTTGACTACAATAAGGACACAATGGCTCTTGTCCTGAATTTTCAGAAGTCATTTTGTCTTCTTTCAAGTAATTTCGTTTCCTTCTTCGTAATTTTTCGCACAATTTCTTTACATTCAGTGGCTTCCTAATCGTTTGGCACGTTATTAATCTCCCTAAAAGTAAAAATAAAATAAAGAGTATTGTAATGTAATAACAGAGCAACAATACATGACGTTTGTAAATTATTGCCAATCATAAACTGTATTTTCATAACCTACTACCATATTGCTTGATACTTGCCTCTAGCTAATTTCATACGGCTAATTCTTCACTTCTCTTAGTAACAAGCATTCCCCAATGTTTAATAACTTAATAAACCCGGTTGAGTGAAATGTTAAATTTAAGAAAAATTTGTCTGAATTCTTTCCATATTTGAATTTTAATGTTAGATGATGGCACATAATCATAAAGTTTTAATGAACTGATTGAGTGCTATTTCTCTGATGAACTCGAGTGATAATTTGAGCTACAGTATTAATATTTGGAGAAGCAGAGTTGTCAAAATGCAAGAAGGTAATATGTAATTCAAGGTTCTTCCAAATCAGTTCGTGAATTCAATTATTTCCATAGCTTTGAAGGTTTCTATCTAATCCTAACTAACGCTAAGCAGAAATTGATTATTACTGACATATTTACGAGGTAGAATCCAGTTTTCTTAATTACCGTGTTTACTCGCGTAATAGTCGCACCTTAAGTTTGAAGTAGAAACATTCACCAAAAAATTTCCGCGCATAAAACTCGCAGTCTACGGGATTTTTGTCTTTGTGAACGAGACTTTCTTCGACAACAGCAACAAAGAGAAAATACTCAGTGGGAAAATAAAGCGTACATCTCTTGAACTTTTATGCAAGTGGATAGTACAGAGTTGGTCTTCGATAACATCTGACACTGTATCAAAAAGCTTCAAAATGACCGGCATATTCAATGCTTTGCACAAAAGTGAAGATGCTCTGTGGAACAGTTACCCAGATTCGTCAGACTCAGATATAACAGACAGTAAAACTTCGGATGAAAGTGAATAGTACTTTTCGCATATGGACAGCTCTGACACTAGTACGTATGTGTTTCTTCTTTGTGGTGTCACGTAGTTGTTATGTGTTACCTAATTATGTAAATATATCATTCTATTGTGCCATGCAAATACAACTTTTTTTTTTTTTTTTTGTCTCCCACGAATCGGAAAATTACGAGTTTCATTTTTACAAGATTTAATATTTTACCGTATGTAGGCTATATTTTACTTTTTATGTTGACACAATGCTATATGTATCAAGATTCAATGCTCGCGGAATAGTCGCAGTTGGATTTTCGTATCAAAAAATTGGTACAAAATGTGCGACTATTACACGAGTGAACGGTAACTTAATATATAAAATTCATACTTAAAAGAATAACAATAGTTTCTTTATGAATGAGCAAACATTAATATCACAAATATCTTGTTTTTAGTAAGAAAATAAACCACATATATTATTCCAAATTATATTACTGACTACTAATATTTCTTCATGAAATTATTCACTACTTATAATTCAATATACTCCAATTTTCTTAATTCAACTTATAAAACAAGATCTTGCCATAAATCAAATGATACATAATTCTATCGTTTGTAATTATCATGATTTAATTATTTTAAGTAGAGTGGACCAGCGTTTCTCAAACTATTTTCGAGTTAGAAACACTTTCATTAGTCAAAGTATTCTCCAGACATCCTAATCTTATTCAATTCGGATAAGCATATAACAATATACTTCACTGTTAACTCAAATTCCATTTATTTTACACCACTACTAGCTAAAATGCCCGTACTTCACACAGGAAGAGTAATGTTTATGCAAAATAAAGCGAAAATACAGAACAGAGTAGAACAAGTAACGGCGAGCAACACCTTCAGCGTTGCTCTATTTGAAATGTCCGTTCTTCGCACATAGTGCATAAGTTTATAGAAAATATTATTATTTAAACTCCTTCCTCCCGTAGGATACATACTACCTCTGTTGTGTAGGCAACCAACTGTTTTAATTAACAAAAATGCTGCCTAATATGATAGTTGTTGTTAAACGTGATCCCCTTCTCACCCTTAAGATTGTCTTATCCCCACAGTACTTTTTTAAAGTCATTTGTGTGCAACATTTGTTAAAATTGCTCGAGATGTTCAAGCTATGCTGGAACATCCATTCATCCACTTATATATAAAATACACATTAAGTTTATATATAACTTACAGCTATCAAGAATATTGTAAATAGTAGTAGGGCAATAAATGTCATAAAATGCCAGTCCTCCGCGAGGGAAAAAATGTTTATATAATCTGTTATTCTCAACTATAGTAAATGATACGCAATTAAGTTGAACTTCATTTTTTCTGTTTTCTCTATACTAATGCTGAATCTAACAGAACACAAGGATAACCCTCAAAGACCACTTCCAGTCTGCAGACCAAAGTTTAAGAAACGCTGCCGTGGATCATTCGACTACAAATTCCATTCCTCTCCTTTCTTTCTTGACTTAATCAGTGACTTAACAGCAATTAAAGTATTGAATTTCGTCATATTAGGGTTAAGAGTTGGAAACTTCTACATTTTGATTTGTCTCTTAAAGCCTGTCTGTATCAGATATGCCCTCGGAAAATATGCGAATTATACTTCGGCACCACCCCTGCCGCCCTCTGACGGAGAAAACCCTCCTTTTGCTTAGGGAAAAGAAATTAATGATCTCAACTGTGTAGCTAATTTGTCATTCAGTCTTTTGGTCTTGACGAGTAAAGGCCGTAGGCTACTTAGAACGGCTAATAAGGCAGAGCACAGCGAAGTCCGTGAAATAATTCATTGTAGCACCGCACCTAACACTTGAAAGATCTCGGCCGCAGCAACTTGTCCCTCCTGCTTCGAAGGAGGTACAGGAACACACACATCAACAGTGGCGCCAGAAGAGGCACAGTTGAAACAGAAAGGCTCCAGAAGAAAATAATATCAGTAATAAGATTTGGAACTATGAACCAATAAACAATAAAAGACAGCAACTACTAACCCAATTTCAATGCAGCTTCCTTCACTTTATGAGATCCAAAAATTGTCATTATTTCGGCCAATCCAGTAACATCATCAGGAGCTCGGAAGAAAGGATACGAACCACTTAAAATGCAGAGAAATATCACACCAGCAGCCCACATATCAACAGCTGAAAAAAGAAAAGTTAAAGTACTTCAGCATTAAAAGAAAAAAGTAGTTAATAAAAATTATCTTTCACGCTGATGATTCTTAAAATATGGATTCTCAGTAATACTGTCTGAATTGAATCAATGCAAGCCTAAATTCAAAATGAAAAGTGTTTACGGGGAGGTGCCTCATACTTAAAGCCGCCATTAAGAACTGAGAGATGGACTCCTAAAGATACTGTGTTACACAACCTATAGAATACGAGGAGATTTTATTACTAGAAACTAAATTTAACAGACTATAATGAAAATGAGTATATATTAATTTCAGTTATTATTAGCTAAGTGTCTTCTTTTATATTTTCTTGTTTCTCTGTTAACCTTACATGAGCTACATCTTTCTCTTATAACCTCTAACAACCACTCTTCTGAACAAAGAAATATGAGAGCTGCATGTTACGCACGGTACTATCCTCAGCTTTAGCTCGAGTGTCTAAGAAAAGCTGATCAAAGTAAAACACAAAATGATCACAGGCGAAGCTACAAGCAACAACATAAATATGTACTCGGTTGATCTAACAGTAGTTCAAGACATATCTTGTATCTGCGTGGATATAAAGAAAGGAAAAAAAAAAAAAAAAAAAAAAAAAATCAAGAAATATTTTGAAACCTGACAAACATTTTTTCTTATACCTTAAAAATGTTCTTGACAAACTGTTGTCAGCTTTATCACTGTGCATGAAAATGAAATAAGAATATCCCAATATCTGAAACCTACTACCTCGTCTGGTCTTGTGACGTCAGACATAGTCAGAGAAGTAGCCTCTTCATATTACAAATATTTTCCTCCATCCTTCTGCCTATGGCTGTCCAGCGTCACGGGTCATCAAACGAAATATTAGGTGTTATAGATTTTTTTTTCTTTTTTCTTTTGGAAACCATCAGTGGAAGACTTTTATTTTCACTTCATTTATAACTAACTTCCGTGCGCAGTCATTCCCAATATTTAAAAATAATTAGTTTAATGTTCTGCGATTATGTCCTATAGCCCAAAAGAAACGAATGCAATGGACGTAATGTTGACGTACTTCCGGTGTCATTTGTTTGCGGTGAGTTCCAAACAAGTGTGCTACATGAGAAATGGTTATGTTTTGAGTTGATTTACGAATATTATAATCAAATAAAGAATTGCAATTTTTGCATAAATTTTCGAAAGAAGAAACTTATAAATGTGAATTATATGCTGACTTTATGGTTTCTTTGCCTTGCAGCCATATTGTTTGGAACCGAAGTTTTAAAATCCTGCATTCAGGTTGTCACCGTAGTGCTGAAATTACTTGACTTATCCGTAGAATGATGGCAAACGTAGAAGTTTAATTCAGTTTTTTCTAAAGGAAACCTTTTGAAAATCCAGGACTGAGAAACCAGTTTAACAACATCACTGTTGTATAGGCGAGAAAAAGTATACTACCTTTTCATTCACTCAATGAGGGCGCACCCTCATCCGTAAGGCATGCCTGAATTCAACACTGGGTGGAAGAACTGATAGAATGAAGGTAGTAAGGGAAGTGTCTGCTGGCACTCGTTCTGGTCACTATCGAGGGTAACCTTCTTATGGACCGGTCTTTTAAGTGTGGTCAGACTACTAAGTGACACTTCAGAACGACTCCACTAAACTGTCAGATCCGCAGTCATCTAACTGCACTATCTCTCACGGACTAATTTGCTCCCCTAACGAGTGGGGTCCTACGGAGTGATGACACCCGAACGCTATAAGGCAAGCTCATCTTTCCCTTGAACACAACTCTAAATTAGTGAATCCCTGGTGTGACTACAACCTGCAAGAGTCTAACCCAAACCAGGAAGCCCAGCGTGATCAGGGAAGGAGTTCGAATCCTGTCTCTGCCCACCTACTTGTCATCCAACAATCTCCAAGAAACAATGCGCAGACGTCCAACCAACCATCTCCCGGACCCAAAGCCCGACGTACTCGCCCATTTGAGAGGTATCCCAAAGGCCTCCCTCCCATGGTAGGAAGGACAAGGTATCAGGCCCTATCTACCTCATTTTACCGAAGAGGGGCACCATACATTACCAGTACCAATGGATGATACAGTCCATCTGCACCAGGTAGATATTCCCATTTGAGATACGTAAGGAATTTATGGAATCAGAATGTAGGAGAAAATTGGAGATTCCGAGAAAAGCAAGGACATCATGTTGCGCAGCATTATTGAACCACTAACACCTCGCACAAAACCGTACCCTCATTCTTTAACTGTAGTTAATCTCATCATATTACAAAGCAATATTCGACGATTCGACTGAACTTTCCATCTGCCCATTATACTGCTTTTATTTGATTATTATTGGCGAACCTATTGCCAATTCGTAAAAACGTGTGATGAAAAAAGTCGCGTTATGCAACCACTCTTGGTACGTTACCTGTTGTTTGTTTGGGATACTTCAGAAGGACTTCCGGTGGTCGAAATCCTGGAGTGCCAGCACGTGGAGCAACCGGGATCTTTCTTTCCATGCACTGCGTACACACACTTGCCTTCCCATAGCATTTGCAATTGTCTACTACCGATTGTCTTTTAGTCATATTAAAATTTGTTGGTTTTGTGAACATCACTTGAGAGGATGGTTTCTGAAGGTCAGTACTCTGAACATGAGACTTCACCTGAGAATTCTGGACTCGAACAAAACTTGAACCAAATCTATCTGCAATTGAAGTAAGTGGCTTCGGAGCCAAAATCTGAAACTTTTCCATTGTTGTATTAGCTCCGGAATTATTTTTTAAATTTGAAGATGACAAGGCACTTAAAGGCTGACGTTCATTCATAGTTTTCAAAGTACTTTGTCCCACATTCAGTGACTGGAAAGGTGGTTTCTTAGACTGAAGTACGTTTTCTTCATTGTTAATTCTTGGCATCAGAGCATGTCTCTGCTTTTTGCTATTTGGCTCATGTTGCTTCTTATTTACCTGAGAAAAGACAAATAGTTAAGCTGATTATTAGGTATTTCAAAGGTTACAAGAAAAGGAAGGTTATTTCAATAGGAAATTTCTTGAACTCTATAAAACAAACATACTACATACATACAGACAGAAAATTCTCAGATCTGGATCTACAAGCAGGATACTACATGGATACACTTACGGATGGTTAAACTACGAATTGTGTTGTTTCAAGTTTCAAACAAAGTTATTATTTTTAACTAGAATAATTTTCTTGTTGAGAGAAAAATTTAGTAACTATCATGTTATCGAAGGGGTGAAAGAATAATCTGATAAAGACTAAGATACAAGAAAGTGCATCAGAAACTACTTATTATTAAAGCAACCCAAAATATAATAATACAAGGTAAAAAAAATATTCTGGCCGTTTTTGACGTCACATTAATCATGCGCTCAGAGAGAGGGAACTAAATGATGCACGTGCCTACCAAGCGATTGGAAGTTAGTCTCACTATCGACCTTCAGTAATACAGACACGCTGCGCACATAATTTGTCTAGTGTCGAAGACAAATAGAAGTATCGAAGAAGCTTGTCCGGGTGTGTTTATTGTATAAATTTAAACTGGACCTATCAGTTACCGCATCAAGTCTCCGCATGCGGCAGGCACTTGGGGAGAATGCAATGAACGCTCGCATAGCCAGGAATTCCGTTCGGGAGATGAAAGCCTTTCAAATGAATCTCGCAGTTGACGACCACATGTATTGAATGACGAGGCTCTGAAAGCAGCTATCGAGGACAGTGATCCAACGTGCAATACTTGCAGAAAGGTTCCATGTTACCACTGACACAGCCAACTGCACTTGCATGGGATAGGAAAGTCAAACAAGTTAAGCAAGCGAGTACCTCACACACTGTCGGTAGCTAACAAGGAACAAAGAGTGACAGCCTGTTTATCCTCGCTTACTCGACATCTGAACACATCTATCTTTGATCGCTTGCTCACTGGTAACGAAAAGTGGGTCCTCTATGACATTCTCAAGCGTACCAGACATTGTCGCCACGTGACCTGCTCTTCACACACAACCACTTGTGCACCCACGAAAGGTTATGCTTTTGTATGGTGGAATCGTCGGCAAGTGGTGCATTACGAGCTCCTTTCACCTGGTAAGACCATCACTACTGACCTCTACTCTCAGCAGTTACAAAGGGTGCATCATGTATTGCAGCAGAAGAAGCCGGCATTGGTGAATTACAAGAGTAGCCATTTCTGCACAACAATGCCAAGCTACATGTGGTAAAGAGGACCCGGGATACCTTTCAGCAACTTGGCTGGGAGACACTGTGCTATGCACCATATTCACGGGACCTTGCGCTAACAGGCACCTGTTTTATTTCCTCAACAATCACCTCCGTGGGAGATCCCTCGCAAATGAGAGAGACGTGCGCGGAACGCACTCACAGACTTCTTTTCATCCACGATCGCCGAGTTTTATCATAAGGGTATTGTGCAGCTGCAGAAACGTTGGCAAAAGGTGTTGGATGCTGATGGAGATTACTTAGAAACCTAAAGGTACGTATCGTTCACTATATTGCTATTTGTTTATCACTGCTCTAGAACGGCAAGAACTTTTTTGGCATCTTGTAATAATAATAATAATAATAATAATAATAATAATAATAATAATAAGAAGAAGAAGAAGAAGAAGAAGAAGAAGAAGAAGAAGAAATATGGTTTCCATTCATGATATTAGTTGTCTAAAGGTCTAGATAAAACTAGTTTTACAAGTTTAAGAGCACAATATGAAAAAAAAAAAAAAAAAAAAAAAAAAAAAAAAAAAAAAACCCGCAATTCCTGGAAAATTAATTGCTTGTTCAATTGTTAGTCTAAATATTTCAACTATGAACTAAATTTATTTCCAGAAGAAATTAAAAGCCAGGCGTTCTAAGAATGGATATTTGAATGAGTAAAAACTGAATGTTTCATAACGTTCCACGATTATGTCCTTTACGCTAAGGAAGATGGATAATTAAGGAAAGTAAATGATATTAAAGAGAATTGGTGGAATGAGATGTGGGAGGAAACAAGTATACCGAGAAAAACCCACAGACACGATGTTACAGAGAAAAAAAAGTGTAGTTCTCATATATGTTCTACAAATTGTGTAGTTCTCAAAGTTCCAAAAATTGAAGAAAACGAATCAAAGGTATGAAAATTAAAACAGAGGTCACGAAAAGGCTAACTAAACAATAAATAGTAATACACAATTAGAAAATAACTCCAATATAGTACAGTGAAACCTCTACTAACGGACACCTCTATAAAGCGGACACCTCCCATAACGGACATACTTTGTAATCCCCAAACACTGTAATAGAAAAAAACATATTGGCAAACCTCTCTAAAACGGACACTCTCTAGTACGGACACGGACAGTCTTTCTTGTCTTTTATAAGTATTATTTACCTCCGTATTACGGACACTTTCTCTAGAAACAAGTTGAAAGTGCAGTAAAAATACACTTTCAGTAATTCATACGTATGTCACCAAGGAAGAACATGTGGGTGTGACAACATTTTGCCTCCTCAGCTGTCTGTTCAGCAACCCAGAGAAAGGGTATCTGTTTCACAACACCCTTATATCCTTTGCTTGCATTCCACTCCTACTCAACCTGCTTCAGAAAAAAAGTGATTGACAGTTGCCTACTGTTTGGAATGACACATCATTCTACTGTCCCGCTGGATCTCTAACCAAACATAAGACAAGTTTGGTATTCTTGACCACGGGTACGCATATTGATTTTTTAAATAAGTCATTGCTGGACTGCAATTAACTCACAAATTAAAGCAACACACCGAAAACGTAGTAAGTAGCGGTAAGTGTAAAATGCAGAGAACATCTTATTCCCATGTTGTGCCTCGAGTTGGATGGCGCAAGATAATGCAGGTACAGTAACATTTTGGTAATATTTATAAATACGTGATTCATGCAAAAATGTTTTCTTCTAATTGCATACCACCTTGTTTATTAATTTATGTAAGAAAATATTGAAACCTCTCTAAGGCGGACACCTCTCTATAGCGGACAATTTTTGATTCCCCACGGCTGTCCGCTTTAGAGAGGTTTCACTGTAATACATAACAGAAAAAATGTAAAAAGACAAAATCTCAGAGCACGTCAACTATTCCAATCTCACCAACAAATGTGGAGATACGTTCACTTAATACCGCATTATACCCCATAATCTCATTGGATGTTTAGACAGTCCTAAATGATCTCTGGGGTCTGAGTATTCCGGGCATTTTACACGAATGTGCCGAATACTCTTGGGACGATACAATCTTCACAATACGGTCAGCAAGCGCAACACACTAGATAGAAATATGTGAGATGAGTGTCTGATATACAGTCGAGGAATGATCACTTCATCTTGACGACTAGTATATGACGCGACCACATCTGTCAATTTCCCACAGTAGGTTATACAGGGTGAAACTTATTTCTATTGGCCTGGTTCCAATCCGCTTGCCAGTGAGAATTCATACGTCGAACAAAACTACGGATATACGAGCACGAGTATGTTCCAATGCAACATCTGCCAACGCAGTGTTCTTGGCTGCTGTGTCGACACATTCGTTTTCCCGAATGCTAACCTGGTCCGGCATCCACTAGTCTGTGAGGGACGGGACAACAATTAAAATCAAATTGCAGTATGTAACGTTTAACGGTTTCATGGTTAGTGCACATTTTGAATAAAGAGCAATTCCATCTGCTCCAATAAAGAGCTTTCCTACATTTCATTAGCGCTTTGCACTAAATATATATATATATATTAAAGTCTTGTCAGAACACACAATAAAATACAATGGACTTACAGCATTGTTGTTCTCACTGTCCTCGTCTAATTTGCGTTTTTTGAATTTGTTCGCCACACTCTGGGGAGTCCACCTGGTAGATGTCGGTGTGGATACTTGAGCTAATCCAAAATCTACTAGTAAAAACCTACAACACAAAATTACATTAATGAAATCACAACACACTTTCTATAAGTTTGTATTAGATATATCTGTAAGAATGACATTCTTGTTTCACATTTCAAATATTATTAATTATTATACTGTGGTTCCTAACTTGAGGAGGTGCACCCCACTGGATGGGCATCAAGAGCGAGTTACGGGGAGAGGGGGTGCAAGCTACTGGCAGAAATAAAGTAAATTCGTAATTACAAATATTACGAATGTTGTAACAAAGAGGCTTCAATTACATACCGCACAAATATAAAATAACTACTGAGTACGAACTGTGTTTCCATCCAGAACAAAGCTGCTCTGTCATGATTAAGTAAATTTTTCCTGGCCCATGACACCGCAAGCACTATCATTTATGTATAAGCTTGCTTTTTTTACTGTAAATATTTTCTTGCGTATATTGACAGGAAGTCAAACTTTCTGTATTCGAAATACAATCTAATACTAGTATCGAACAATTATTAAACCTAACGATAACTTTAATATCTTTGCATTCTGAACACACTTAAAAACATGTATAATTTGATTATCTACAATCTCCCTGTTATTTACAATCAACAAACCTAGCTTATTTCCAGTTGAATTTGAACTTTTTTTATTTAATTTGTTCTTTTTCCTTCAAAGCTTGGGTTTTAACTCCTTTGGACGTTCCACGTGTATTTCTAAAGATAATCTTCTCTTTTCAACCTTTTTGTTATCATCATATGAATCTGTCTTAATTATTTGTGGTGTTTCTCATATCTTGTGGAAAAAAAAAAAAAAAAAAAAAAAAAAAAAAAAAAAAAAAAAAAAAAACCTGAAACAGCAATTTCCCTCACAGCATATTTTGAAACATTTCCCTGACTCGTTATGCTTTTCCTAACTTAGAAAGTCAGTGTGAACCCTGTATACTTGAGGGTTCACAAGGAAGGGAACAATGTAAACAACATTGGAAACTACTATTATACACTTGCAATATAAAGACACTGTAACTTACGACACTCGACAGGACACCTAAAGTTGAAAAACATCAATTTCCCAACTATTTGTTCATCTTCTTGTCAATGATTACTAAATGCACTGAATCAATTTAAAGACGAGATGGAAGTGGCAGTATCTCAGTATTAGAGCGATCCTTCTGATACGAAGAAGGATCCCTAGTTTCATTCCAAGCCTTTTGAGAATCACAGAAATATTAGAGATACTAACATGGGTTCTTTATTAAATTTACTCTCCAACTACTTCTAAATATAACTTAGCAATTATTCCTATCAAATGAACTCTAATATTGAAATACTAGTGGCACCGTGAAACACATAGGGCCATAGTAGCAAGGTTGTTAAGGCTCGGGTTCGATTTGGATTTATTCTCTCGTTAAAAACGTGGCTCAGGGGTTCTTCTCACCCTCTCAAATACGTACCTGAGAATACTAGGAGTAAAGGCGGCCGAAGTATACAAGAAGGTCGTATCAAACGGCTGACTCGCTTTAACTACAATATATTCATCATTGAGTAATTTTTGGTCTTTTCCACTGTAACCATTTCTGATATTCATATGGCAATTGGTTCATGGAATCGGTTTTGGCTACCCTACCCACACGATCAGGGCTAACCCACCCATTTGTTAAATGTAACAACGCTAGAAATAATGTCGCGAAGAGGGAAAAAAAAAAAAAAAACTAAGATGACAAATTTGCATGAGGTATTATTCTTCGTTTCTGGCGATTGTGTAGTACAGTAGACTCAATATATTGGAAAACCTAAGCCAAAGTATACGAAAAAGTTGAATAATATGGTAACATTCGGTTGAAATTTGGAAATTCTCAGTACTTCGAAGATTGTAGGAATTCTGAGAGGAAGTTAAACTGCATTAAAACGAGAAAGCTGTGAAATGTAGCTCCATACCAGACTGGAAAATAGTACTCAAGGAAGTTCCTGCTTTTCGCAAGACGACTAAACTGATGAGTTACAAATTTCAGTGAAATCTCTGCAAGTCTAACCATAATTTTATTTCAACGTAACAGAGAATTGTATCGTCACTGAACCTTAGAACGAACACTAAAATTATAATAAAAATTAACAGTAATAACCATTTAATTTCGTCGACATAAACATTCCTGAATGTGCATTCAAGTGGTGATTCCAGCTTTCTTTGACTCTGAAGAGTTATTTGAATAGGAAAAGGCTCGGTAAAAAAGTTTTGTTTTATTTGTAAGTTGTATGTGAAACAAAACTGCTGCAAGTATGATACTGGATAAAAAATAAAGGCAACGTTATTATACATCATGCCTGGCTTTATGCGCAGAAGTATACCTGTTACAATCCTTTTAATGTAATTGCCTCCCATCTCTATCACCTTCTGCCACACATATGGAAGGCGTCGTACACCGTTAGTGCATTACTCTTTGTTAATGTTCCGCAAGGATCGCCATATATTACGGATGATTGTTTCTCTTGTGACGTAGCGCTTCCCGCGAAGTTGTTCCTTCATTTGGGAGAAAAGTTGGTCATGAAGTCTCTGAAAACATTGTTGTACAATGCAATGCACTTGATCCACACACGTCGTTCGTCTTTCTGAACCTTCTTCCTCTTCACGACACTCCTGCTTTTGACTGAATCACACACAGTCGTTACCACTCGCCACAATTAATATTCACCTCATATTTCCTTATCAGCTATGGAACTCATGTAATGCTAAGACAGAACCCTCTGATAAAAGGACGGTGTTATCACTATTAAATTTTATTCAACTTATGCAAATAAAATGATATAGGGATGTGTGATTAAGATTTGTTGTATAATTCAGCATATTTGCAGCAGGATTTTCGATTCAAAGAAATTTTCTCCATTCTATTTATTCCTTGAAATCAATAGACAGCAGCTGGTAGTCGATTTATACTCAGAAAAGTCTACGTCAACGAAATTAAGTATTTCCTTTGATTCCTGTTGAAAAAATGTAATGGAAGTAAAGTATTTTCCTCAAATTCAGTTATTTCTTTATTAATAAGATGAGATTACAAACACAATTAACTTACTTCTTATTTTGGCGATCGTAGAGGAAATTACTTGGTTTAACATCTCTATGAATAATGTCAAATGCATGAACTCTCTGCAGTGCAATAAATAAATTCTTCATGTACAGTCTCGTTTCCTCTACACCCATTTCACAGACATAGTCCTGTAAAATAAGATATCAATTGTTATAAGCGTCTATAGCTCAAAGAAAGATGAACAACAACTAAATATGCTATGCAAAACATAAAACATTACGATTCGACATGAATTCAACTGAAACACAAACGTATCTTCCTGACAAACGTATTTTAAATTGAAAGAATATTTTCAGCTTCCTGAATAAGTTCTAGAACTGGTAAGTCTACATTATACTCATAAGCAACTAAATTAAAGATACCAGGCTAGTAGCGTGTAGCCCCCTGTTTTTCTTAAGATGGCGACCATGCTTCGTGACATGAACTCCACAAGACACCAGAAGCGTTTGGAATCCATATTGATCCACGATTCCTCCACAGACACGATTAATCGACGATTGCTCTTATAATCCACGAAGATTGGTCCGAGCAAGGTCCAAGGTACACACATACCTTCCAACAGCTTCCCAGACATGATCAATGGGACTGAATTTTGGGCTCCTCAGTGCATAGGCAAGCATCTTCACATCCATGGAGTTCTCATCGAAAGAATCACCCACAATTCTAGAGTGATGGGCTGGAGCATTGTCTTGCTACAGGTACAGGTCGTCTGCAGGAGTGGAGGAGAACAAAGGGGTGAACATGAATTTCCAGCAAGTTCATGTAACTTGGGTTGGTGCGGAACGTTGTCAGATGCACCGAGGGTCCTATTTCATCCTATGCGAACAATCCCCATTCGAGAATATCACCACCACCGGCCTAAGCTGTACACGGATGGTAACACAGGGATCCATTGCCTAATGTTGTTGATAACGCATTTGTACCCGGCCATTGGTGTGTACCAACTGCTACCTCCATTCATTTGTTCAAGAGATTTTTTTTCCATACTTCGAGCAACCAATGACGATGTTCCTTTGCCCATGTCAGTCGTTGTGTCCATTGTGACGGGTGTTGAGCAGAGGTAACTTTGTGGGATGCTTGCTTCTGTAACCATGGTGAGAAGATGGTCCTGAATTGTCACATATCATTGTAATGGTTGCTCACATGTCATTGTTGTTCAGTATTGAATTGACGAGTGATCTGATCAGGGTTGGCTGGTTTAAACCAAGGTTTAAACCAGCTGGTTTTTTCAAAAAAAACCAACTGGTTTAAACCAAAAAACAAAAAAAAATGTTCGCAAAAGTGTAAGTGTTTGTAAAATCTTAATGAGCACACATTTGTGGGTTATCACGTTTCACTCCCGTATATTATTCGTATTATATTCAGACCTAAATTCCCCATTCATTACTCAAAAAGATTATACTACAAAAGCAACTTTTGTTTTAAAGTTTATAAATGTTTATTTTGTGATTTTTTGTAGTTGTTATTATTGTCATAATTGCAATCGAAGAAAAATTCTAAACATTGTTTCGTTTCAATGTTTACTATTCATAAAATACATCGAAAATGCCGTACTTTTTGTGTGTGTGTGTGGGGGGGGGGGGTCATACAGACCCCACGAGAGGCATTTAGTGAAATAAGTATCTTTGGTATCTATTTATGTATAAATGAGTCTGAGCCAAAGTGGACTCAAATAATTCGTATCTTTATTCATTTTTCTTATTGATATGCAGGTTAACTCGGTGTATTTCTTTAATTTGGACCAATAAACGTCGTTGTTAACTAACTTGAACTAAATTAGTTCTTCTGTACTCCGTAGTATATTGAAATTGTTCATATGTAATTCTGTGTAATGGTTTCACTTGTGCAACTGTTTATCTTTTTGTCCTTCTGAAATGACTCTTGACAGTTATATTAAGAAGCATGTAAAGATCAGTACAACGTATTTTTATCAGGATTCCTTCGTGAGTGAGTCAGCAGACGTATCGCATTTGTGGCCAATTAGTCCTGGTTACGAGTTCAAATGGAAGACAATTTCTCTCGGATGTAACTCGAGAAGTGGTTTTTATTCCGCTTTAAGCTTATGTGACCCCTTCCAGCATAACCCGGTTGTTGCATAATAACATCAAGGCGAAACAAACTTATTTCTGTCCATATATGATATGAATATATAGAGCAAATTATTTAAACCATAAAAACCCGGTTTAAACCAAAAAAAACGGTTTTTTTTGGTTTTTTAAATAAAAACCATGGTTTTTGCCAACCCTGGATCTGATGTACTGTGGCCCATCTACCAAGCTGGCGGTTGGCGACCATTGTAATCAATGTGACGTACAACATGACACGTTAACCATGGCAGCAGCTGTGGTTTGCTTGGAATCCACGTACTCACGATATAATCTTGATATGATCACCCTTGAAAAGTCCACTGCATGCAGGACTTCGGAGATTAAATGGCTCATACAGGGCTCATAGCGGTATGGTCTCTTGTAAATAGTTGAAGTGACCACAAGCACACAAAAAATGACCAAAATCTCATCATCCCCCTTTTTCCTTTGTCAATTTCTCCATCTCTCTGTTTGTTTGTTGTTTTGTTTCATCTTTTCTTCTTTGAGCTTCCTCCTTTCTTAGGTTTTCTAAGTATGCTTTGTAGTTACGGTAAGCAGACTTGGCAGATGTAAGAAGCTTCTGAGTAAGTGGAACCAGTTCTGGCCTATTTGCGAATTTCTTCATCCAAGACATTATATTTAACTTAGCATTGAGAGCATTCATCACCTACTCTTAAGAAGAACATACAAAAAGCATAACACAAGACGAATATGATGAACCACACAGACACAGCGTTGAGCGGAGCGTTAACTATTACGAGAGAAAACTAAAAGACTATTATGATAGAAGAAAGAATAGACACAGAAGGGTTCTCAACTCCACCTTGAGAGCTTAAGCATCCACCAACCATCTACTGTGCTTTAGAAAGAATAAAAGCTGAAGTGAAAATAAAGCTGACTGTTTCACATGTGGCAGCAAGTACTGAAGCTTTCAGAAGAGTAATGTATAACAACTTTCTGCCTTTTTCCATTTATTTTTATAATATTTTTCTTAGAAAACTGCCAATGTAAACATAAATCACGCGAAAAAGTCACTTTACCTCCCAAAAATGTAACTTTTAGTTATATATATATATATATATTAAAAAAAAAAAAAAAAAAAAAAAAAAATGACTCGCTATGAGCCCTGCCCATACCTCTGAGCCCGACAATCTGGCTACGATCAAATGCCAGCTATTCTAATTCAATTGCTCATGAGCGTAATTAGAACAGGTATTAATCGGCATATCAGACATATTGGTCTTAGCCCTTTGCAGCTAAAATGCATTTATAAATCACAAGACACATTAGTCTCCCATCTGAACATGTAAATTTCTGCTTGTTAATTTAATAATATCGAATCTCATCCAATGAAGGCAAATAAAATTGCTGCGCCAAAGAATATTTTGAATTAACGGGTTGAAGAGAATTAAGATGGGGAGGGGGAGGATGGGATTTAGATTTCTGGCCATTTAGCCCTTCACGTTTTGAGGGATGACGTCCCTCGGCGAGCACACAATCCGGGGAAAGGGAAGGAAGAAAGGATTGGGGAAGGAAGGAAGCGGCCTGGGACCTCTAAGTTAGGTACCACCCCGGCATTTGCCTGGTGTGAATGAGGAAAACCCAGGAAAACCTCATTCAGAGTGGCTGGCCTGAAAAAGCGTTTTACACTTTTTTCGACCGAGTGTCCCCACCGGGAATCGAACCGGGGACCGCTCGCACCGGAGGCGAGAGCGTTAGCGACTACGCCACGCGGGGCCACTGAAGAGAATTAAGAGTCGGTGGATTTAATGTTCTAGCAAAAACACGCTACTATGGCTAATTCTATCAAGACATTTTTCTCAGGTGTTCTTTTACATTGTGCATCCAACTTTTTAATGGTTTATGGAACATTTCTGGGAAACCGTTTATACATTTCTCATGTATCGGCATTTTCGGCCTCCAAGACAATCTAATCATATCACTATATCTGATAATGAGCATGAAACATGTTATTATTATTAATAATAGTAGTATTCGGTTTCTTTGTAACAAATACAAACACATATATTCAAATAAAATCTGAGGTTCACTTTATAACACACAAGGATCAAGGGTGCACCTTTGTCAATGACTTCCTTCTTTACTACAAAAACAGGCCGTGCCACACCGTACTTTTGATCCGCGAGTTTTTGGCAGAAAAAAATATTCCTGTCTATCCACATTCGCTGTGCTCTCCAGATATAGCAACATGCGACTGGCTTTTCCCAAAAATTAAAACCGTGCTTAAAGGAAAACGTTTTGGCGCCATTCCTGACATTGAGAGGGTAACGACAGAGCAAGTGAACGCCCTACCAAAAGAAGCCTTCCAGAAATGCTTCCAGCCATGGAACCAACGTTGGGATAATTGCATTGCTAGCCAAGGACAGTACTTCGAAGGAGATTAAATCAAATTTCATGTAAGCTTATTACTTATATTTCTAACAAAATTATTCACCGTATTTTCTGATTACACCTCGTACATTTAATGTTAATCTCTATTTTAACTCTCTACTAAAACATTAGTACTAGAAAACTACTACCACTTTCGATTTTAATATTAAGATTTACGTTATGTACACTCATACTGCTAGTTAAAAAAGTAGAATAACAATATTACTTACAGTAAACTTCTCATGTGGAAGGTAAGGCATAACAAATGCTACATGCTCTTCGTGCCGCAGACACAAATCAACTCCAACTACATTGTCCTTTCCTCTAAAAGGAAAACATCAATATTAACTAACATACATGTTTATAGTTGATCTTATAAATGCAGTTACTATAAACAGGAAAAAAGCCAGAAAGGGTCTCTTCATTCTAAGTTAAATAAATTCAGTTTCATACGTATTGCTAGTACGTAAGGAATGAATTGGAAAACAACTGTAGTTTTTAAAATGTACCCTAGCTTACAATGGTATGTGTAATTACATGGATAATCTCAATATTATAAACGCTATTCAGTAAACGGATCTCAGAATCAGTATTAATCTTAGAAGGATCATTCGCTATGTTTACAGATATTTATAAACGTGAACGACAGCATCTTTACAGAATCTCTCAGTTGTTGCTTATCCCATAGCACCTTTTGTCAAATACGCGTATCCTATTCTTATAACATCTCATCGGCATGCGAAAGAATATAATTAAATTTCTCACTAGTAAAACAATTAATTATCATTATATATTTTACGTCCTAGCAATAAGATTGTGATATATTATCAATTTTACTCGTCGTGAAGACTGTTTAACTTTTAAATTTTGGCTCCTACATATATAATATTAAAAAACGGAATAAATCAGAAACAATGTAGTTAAGCTTACCCAATATCTTTGAGACACTGCAGTTCTCTTTCAATACGTGAGGGGTGACAAGTTGGCACAAGCTGTTTGATCGCAAATTTTCTTGGAGTTGAATTTTGCTTCAAAGTTGCCAGGAACACTGAACTGAATGTTCCTTCTCCAATTTTATGATGGATATCGAATAATTGATCCAAATATGGAATCCTTTTTTTCAGTTCAGCAACACTGGTGTTTTCTTCTGAAACAAATTATAAAACATATGATGCAACAAAATTGGCCAAAACTTAAGTTAACTTAATCGTAGATCTAAGAGAAGACTGAAAATCAAGCGCTGACATGAAGAAATTGCTACTTCCGCGGATGATACTAAATTTGAGTTAGAATACAAAGACGTAAGAATTCCAGATTTTAATATTACCAAATTTTTTCTTTCTCATTTTTAAAAATAAACAAGGCAACCTTCAAACTGTACTACACTCTTCTGTTGTTTATAAAATAAGCACACAACTAATTCTTAATTCAACAGACAAAAAATACCTGGAGTAGGATACTCTGCTTTTAGATGGCAAGTCAGAAACACGCACAATAATAATAATAGTACAATTACGCAGATGGTATATATTGATTACACTTAATTCATGTAACTTTATTTTATTTTCTTATTGCGGCCGAAATCTAACTTTTACGTCCCACGATTATGCCGGTTAGGCTAAAGGAGACGGTAATAATGAGAAATGAATAAAATGGTGGAATCAAGAATAAGGGAGGAAACGGGAGAACTCCGAGAAAACTCCGAGCACGGTGTTTGTCCACCCCAAAATCTACACGGCGCGAGCTGGGATCGAACCAGGGACTCCAAGGACCGCTCTACCACTGAGCCACCATGTCTCCCTTATTGCGGCCGAGTTGGCTCACGAGGAAGGTCCATAAACCGTGAGAGTTGAATTTTGATGAAAATTTGTGACAAGATTCAGTTCGTGTTGCTAAGTAACGTAGTAATAGTCACTCGATGCGCAAATGCTTCGTTGAGCTGCTACACCGACGCCATCTTGAAATCCTGTAGGCAGTGTCCAAGAATACCCTTTTCGCACAAAAATGAAAAAGCTTATGATATATCTGACTTCAGTATTGTAAACCAAGGTAAATCATCTATATGTGAGAGTACTTTCAGTGCATGACCGCCATCTTGAAAGGCGCCATATTGAATCGCCGTCAAATATGATAAATGGCAAGGGGGTCATATGGAGTATCAAATAGCACTGGAATTTACTCCTGAATTCATTTCCGTAACCAAAATTTAGATATCTGTTTTCACTTCAGAGTTAAGAGCCCTCTTGCCCACAGAACATATAAAAACTGTGCGAGTTAAACTTGTGTAATGGAACACGGTCGTGCGAGCACTTGCATGATTTTAACTAATGCAGTAGTTAATGCAGTACAATAGCAACTGTACCAATCAGATCTTGAGACTAGTAAGAGAAATCGTTAATTAAATTGAAATTTCTGTAGTGAAAAATGGAATATCAGCATGCTACAAGTTATACCTATTTCAAAGTGCGATGGAATAGACTGTTGGTCGATGAAACGCGTGCCTCATAGTACTGACAAGCACAGAATACCAAAGGGATTGTTCGGATATATATTAGAAAAATTATATAAACTGGTACATATTAGTTAAACGACCAAAATGTTTCGGATTCCACTATAATCAGTAGGTCCACGTCTCCTTTAGCGTCGCAGGCGTGTGGGACGTTGAATTATATCAAACCAAAAATCTCTTTTAGGCAATTTTACGTGGTTCATTATAGTGTGTTAAGTTTTATTCTCCAATCTAGAAACCTTACGCAAAGACCATCATTGTTGCAGAATATTGCGTTCCTTTCCAATACTCATATTTGACGACCTATAATTTACCGTGCATATTACGAAGTTAAAAACTTTCATGTATTTATTGACAGTTTCTCTAAATACAATCGATTTATTGCTGCCGCATTGAACAATGAAGGAGATTTAAATTATCAGTTCACAGCCAATTCTTAGAAGATACACCTGGAAACTTAGAATTCACTTTTCTTGTGTCTGTTCTGCTATTAGTGATAAGAGAATGCATGCACAACTGCTGAGAATATGTGGCAGTAAAGATTATTACAAGATTCAATTCCAAGTTGCAATCCATGAAACAAGCCTCTTTTTTACTTTTCCCTTCAATATAAAATAATTAAATATCTGCATCTTTCCACCTTTAACGATAAAACACTTGCTTATAATAAGGGCAAGACTAGTTTTCATATCAAAACTGTGATAAATAACTGATTGTAGCAGGTGTTCACATGTTCGGTGTACAAGTTATATGGCAGAATTTTCATAAAGAAAATGCATTCTGTTGTGTATCATCAATTTTGTGCGCCAGTCCTAAAGGACAGGCTTGCTTATGCATGGCAGAAATGTGAGTACGTAACAGGAGCAATAGTTGGTTCATTTACAAATGTTCTGAAGACTAGTAGAAAATAGTGTCTGTGGTCATGAAGATTGTGACGAAAATGAATTTGTTAAGTGTTTGCATTACGTTTTGGATCTCCATCATCACAATTGAAGAGCAAAAGGTTAGTAGGTTAATATTTGCTTATGTGCAATAGTTTATATTATTTTTCTAATATTTTTGTATTAATTTTCTAATAACTTCAAGGCAGATTCTTTAAAACCATATGTTCCGTTACACCTAACTTATATTACAGCATTTAAATGCTATGCATAATCGCAACACACACAGACTCATATATATAGCGATTTTGAAATAGGTATAATTTGTTACAATGCTGCTATTCCATTTTTCACTACAGACATTTCAATTTAATTAACGATATCTCTTACTATTCTCAAGATCTGATTGGTATAGTGGCTATTGTAGATCAAATAACTACTATTGCATTAGTTAAAATCATGCAAGTGTTTGCACGACCGCATTTCATATCACAAAATTTACTTGCTCAGTTTCTGTATGTTTCTGTGAGCGAGAGAGCTCTTAACTCTGAAATGGAAACAGATATCTAAACTTTGATTACGGAAATGAATTCAGGAGTAAATTCCAGTGCTATATGATACCCCACATGACCCCCTTGTCGTTTATCATATTTGAAGACGATTCAATATGACGCCTTTCAAGATGGCGGTCATGCACTGAAAGTACTCTCGCATATAGATGATTTACCTTGGTTTACAATACTGAAGTCAGATATATCAAAAGCTTTTTCATTTTTGTGCTAAAAGGGTATTCTTGGACATTGCCTACAGGATTTCAAGATGGCGTCGGTGTAGCAACTCAACGAAGAATTTGCGCATCGAGTGACTATTACTACGTTACTTAGCAACTCGAACTGAATCTTGTCACAAATTTTTATCAAAATTCAAATCTCACGGTTTATGGACCTTCCTCGTCAGTGATAGAGCTCACCTGTGCCTCGTGGAGTTCTGGTTCGATCCCGCCAACTGAAGTTTGTAGTGGACAAACATCGTGCGCATCGGTTTTCTCGGGGTTCTCCCGTCTCCTCCCACTTTCCTCAGTCCACCATTAATCATCCAATTCATTACAACCGTCTCCCTTAGTCTAGGTGCAGAACGTGGGACATTAAATTAAAGAAAAAAATCATTATCTTTTACACTTACGAACTGAGATATAATTTAATGAATGTATCAATATTATTAGTGAATCTGATTATAAACTTCTGTTAATTTTGATGATAAATTTTACTGATATCTGTTGAGCAGTAATGCCGGAAACTGTTGTATCTTTCTTATTAACATTTGGATTCTACAACTTAATGAATATAGAAAATTATTGTATTGAGAAGAGGTCTTACAAAGAAAATGACAGTTGTAAATTAGCCTATCTTGGGATCTTAGATGTGCACACTGGGCTGAATAAGTATTTAGTATATTCTAATGTAGCAGAAAATTCTAGAGAAAAAAATTATATGCTATTCTACAAATACTTTACGAGAACCAGCTATTTAGCATGTAAACTTAATGAAACTACAAAATCAATTAAGATATTTAGTTAGCTAATGGTATATGAGCAATTGACAGACTGTATTCATACTTATTTATGTTCAGTCTTATGTTTTAGTCTATTGAAGTAAAAAATGCTCGACATAATATTCATTACGCATTTTGAAGAAATAATGAAAGAATAAGAAATATTTATATTAGTATTCTGTGAAATTGTTTATTGACTTATAACGATAATGATTACAGTCTATACATACAAGAGTTGATCAAAATACTAAGTACCGCTGATAGGAATTGTGCAGTTATTTCTTGGAAAACTTGTTATAAAACAATGTTGTTGTATAATGTTTCGCACTAATCTTTTGATTTCATGCGTGTGAATTTTATATCTCTTTCTCATTGTGTGGGGCATAAAACGTTATTTATATTATTCTTGTAGCTGTTTGGTAGCTGAAATAAGTAAACTTCGACTTCCTTTTTCTAGAGAAATCTACTCTTTTGTTGAATTTCAATAAATTTTGCTATAATATACCGTAGAATCACATCATTTCGGTTACGCGGTTTTGCGCATTTCTTACCGAGAGCCAACTCTCCTAAGATATCCCGTGTGTGCAATCTGCCCGGTCAAAAAATTTCTACCTGTTCTATACTCAAGACGTCTCTTTCGTTTGAATCATCTTTTAAATCATTTCCTTCGTCATTCTCGAGAAAATAGTCTACAAGAGGACATGAGTGGAACAAGTACAACCCACATGTTTGTAGAAACCAGTATTGGAATTCTGAGGTAAGGTGTAAGTGTAGGCGAATATAAATTATGAATTAACGTACGGATGACATGTTACTGATAATAACACTGTAAACTTCAACAATATTTATTTTCGTTCCCTGTAATTATGTACTTACTTGTACTTTTTAAAGAGATGGAAACATTTTCGTCTTCTAATTTTTCATCAATTGATCGATCACCACTAAAGTCAATCTGATCGTCGGGTTGAGCTGAAAAACATCCTGCTGTTTTGTCTGGCTGTGTATTACCAACTTCAGCTTCTCCAGGTTTACTAACGTCTGTTTCTCCAGGCTTACAGGTTTGGATTTGGTCAATGCCAGGCAGAACTTCAGAACTTTTAACAGGCCCATCAAAACTTAGACCTTTATCTGCAAAAACATCCACTAGTAGTAACCTCGGAACCAAAGCCATGCTGGTCCTAGCCTGACTGTCACATAGATTCTGAAAGACCAGAATGAACATATATAATCGTTGAAATAAAGCACAAAGTCTTTATGTTACATTTTAAACACAAGCAGCTCTAATAGTGCCTTTCATTTTTATTTTATTTTTTATTTTTTTACAGAATCATAAAAGGTGTTCCATGAGTTTTACAAAATTATCTACGTCCTCCTTTTTTTTTTTTTTTTTTTTAATCAATGTAATTGATGGTATCTTACAAAACTACTCAGGCATTCAGGAATTAAGAAGCTCAAGATTGAATTAAAAGTATTGAACATATTACTGCGAGAACATTATAAAAGTTATTTTTTTTTTCAAAGAAGAAAAAAAAAAAGCTACAAGTCACACCTATTGACAGAGACGCAAAACCAAGCTGGCTACAAAAATTACGGAAAAAAAAATTCCCTGACTTTTCCCAGCTTTCCACATTTTTTGTAACTTTCTCTGATGTGTTATTAGCCATAGAGACTTTCTCAAGCTGGTGGAAAAACAAGACCAATTAAAACATGACAACGATGATACGTAAGAAATATACCTTCCCCCTGATCAATTAGAACACTGAACACCATTACAGCGAGTTTGACTGAACTCGAACCCAATTCACTGAGCACGATTTCAAAACAGATATATTTTTTCAATGGTATTCTTCTGGCTTAATATCTTTTGATAAATACATATTTTAAACTAAATTCTGAAATTATGTGTGTACTGACAAACACAGTTCAAGAAATTATGATCACACTGAGGTTATTATTTCAATTCCAAGTGGGTATTTTCGGATTTACACAACTTTTTTTTTTTTTTTTTGAAATTCCAACAAACCCTTTGTGGTAGTTCTCCCCCACAGAACTCTCTAAGTGACGTCACCTGCCTTGGCTGACAACAGTGAAATTTTCACTTGTAAGGGTTTGTTGGTCCCCGGATTATTTAATTTCGGATATTCTTCCATAATCCCTTTAATTAAATGACCCAGCGCCCACACCTGGTAACAATACTACTATCCTTCTATTACTCATTACACTCAAATTACAACCCCTAATTACCATTCGCTACTCGAAAAACACTCACTTCTCTTGCTACGTAGGCGTATCCATAAATTCCAGGACAATGCTCATAACATGCAAACCGCTTGCAGTTCACGAGTTTCCCGCTAGAATGTGTTGCGGTGGTGTCTTGTGAGACAGTGTGCCGAGTAGCGTGGTTTGAAGTGAAAACGTTTGAATGTTGCACGTGTTTTCGTGTGTGTTGCATTAGCGATTTTTCTTATATTGGCGGTATGGTGGAAGTTGAAGAACAAAGGGTGTACATCATATTCTGTGTGGCATTGGGTAAAACGTCATTACAGGTGATGGGAACATCGTTTATGCTTACGACCCAGAAACTAAACTGCAGTCTTCTCAATGGAAGAGTCCTGGGTCTCCAAGACCCAAAAAAGCACGCATGAAAAGAAGAAAATTGAAGACGATGCTCATCTGTTTCTTTGACCAAGAGGGGATCGTACATCGGGAATTTGCCCCACATGGAAGCACGATCAAGGTATACAGCATCGTTTTCCCCCAATTAGATCTTACTACTCTATTGCCAGTGTTTCCACCCAAGAATGGCGAAAAATTGTTTGAAAAAGGGAATTTTATAGCAGAATTCGAAAATGTTCCCTCCATTATTTTCCTCTTGTATGCAGTACGTGGACAAATTGTATACCGTCTGAAAGCCTGTTTCAGTAGCTTTAAAACGAGGTATAATACTTAACGTAAAACCAACCACAGGGTGTTCTATAAGCTTTCACACGGAACTTGAGAAGTGCAAGCGGCAAAAACTTACTTTCACCCCTATCTCCGAAACGAAGGGGATTAGACCCTATGTTCATATAGGCATTTTGGCTTAGAATGACCTCCCTTATTACCTCCCAAAGTCTTTGCATTTCCTCACCGGACACCCTATATATATATATATAGATAGATAGATATAGATATATGTTATAAAATTGAAAAGACGGTCGGGGAGGAGGGAAATATATAAAAATAAATAAAACTTAATAACCCTTGAACCACCAGACCGGTATCGATCAAACTTTCAACATGGATGAGGTTCGGGCCTGGAATGGGTTTTATTATTTCCCTTTAACGGCAGAACTCAGAGGAGGTGGAAAGATACAAAAATCTATAAATATAAAAAGTGAAAGTGACTATGTTTGTGACTTAACTCTTGAACCACCAGACCGGTATTAAACAAATTTTCAACATAGATGAAGTTAGGACCTGGGATGGGTTTTATCATATCACTTTGAAGGTGCAACTCAGAAGAGGGGAAGGGGAGAAAATAATTACAAATGATCGAAAATGACCTATATCAGTGTCGAATCCATAGTTTTCGGGGTTGCTGAGATGAACAGTGACACTTCTGATGCCATGCCTCGCAACATAGAGTAGGGGGATATATAAAATCATCGAAAATGATCAATATTAGTGTCGAATTCATAATTTTCGGTTCGTTGAGATGAACAGTGACACTTCCGACGCCGTTTAAATTCAAGTTCAGAACAGCAACTTGAAGAAGAGATAAAAATGACCGATATCAGGGAGCGCTTCAGTAATAGTAAAAAGTGATGGACTTCAGAACTTAGAAAGCATATAAAACGTATTGAAATAACTTAGAGAATCAATATGTATGTCAAATTGTAGCAAAACACCAAGTTTGACTCGTGTAGTGCCATAGTATCACATTCCGTCATCACGAGCGCCACCGTAGTGCATTTTTAGAATGGCGGCTTCCGTAGCGCGAAGCGTGGTCGATATGCTGTTATTTCATGAAACGAACTCCGCAATAGCTGTTCTGCATAGATCTCGTACGGAACAAAGTAAGGAACCTCCAAGCAGGCCCACAATTTACAGTTAACACAAAATCTTTGTTGAGACCGGTTGTTCTGCTTGTCATGTGAAATCACCAGGTCGACCGCACGTTGTTGTTGCTGTTGTCAAACAAGCTAGGGAAAGCTTTACCCGTAGTCCCAAAAAATCAACGTGGCGTGTGTCTCGCGAGACAGAGATTCCACAAAAGACAGTTCACACTTTAAACCACACAGATTTACAATGCCAGAACAAACTACTGCCGTAGATAAGGTTTCTCGTGGAAAATTCTGTGTGGAAATGTTGGACTGGATAAAGGAAGATGAGACATTCCTTAACACAATTATCTTTGCGATGAGAGGGGGCTGCAAAAACCCATCAAACTACTAAACAAGTCCGTGACAGCCAAACGGACTTGTTCAGTGGTTTGACGTGGGAAGTGTACAGTTCCTTTATCTTCATGGAAAACACTGTCACTGGTATCGTGTCTCTTGATATGATGGAATATCTTTTCATTTCTCAGACAGATGAAAACGAACAAGACGTGACCTATTACTAGTAGCAAGACGGCGCACCGCCTCATTCCTCAAGGAAGTTCGAGATTTCCTTGGTATTCGCTTCCCACATCAAAGAATTATCCGTGTAGGTCCGATTGCATAGCCATCTCGCTCCCTCAACTTGACGCCTATGGATTTCTTCCTGTGCGGTTTTATTAAAGATCGAGTGTATGTTCAGCCTCTACCAGACAATCCTGCAGATCTGAGAAATAGCAGCTACGCTGCCGCTGAAAAAGTTACACCTAACCAGCTGGAACGAGAGTGAAAGAAATTGGGTTCCGGTGGGATGCTTGCCGCATCACCAATGTCAGTCAGATCAAACCAAAATGAGACTTTGACGATAAACTTGAAATTGACACCTAATTATACAATATAACGCAACTTTGTTATTTTCAGTTACAACAAAATGTAAGAGGAGAAACCGTCTCAAAATATGATGTCTTCAATCTAAAGTGAAGGAATACTTTAAATCGGACGAGCCGTTTGGGCGTACGCTCTTTATGCGCCCAATGTTAAATGAAAATGCAACATTGCCATTTACGTAGACACACAACATAAAATGAATTGCGGCATGTTGAAATGGGGGCTGGCACTCAACACGTTAGTGTAAAAGACAGTAAGTTCATTCACGTACCTTGTGGATCAAGGTGAATTGCAACGTTGCATTTTCATTTAACATTGGGACCGTAAAGTGTATACAGCCCAAACGGCTCGTCCGATTTAAAAAAGTAGTTTTCTTTAGATTGAAAATATATTTGGAGCCGGCTTCCCCTCTTATATTTTGTTGTAAGTCTGATAATAACACTTATCCTATATATATATAAGGATTACCACTAAGGATAACCACTTTTGAGACACCCTATATATATATATATCATAATTGAATCAATATATATTGATTTAAAGTGGTTACATAACATTTATTACTGCTGGATCTTTATTCAGTCGTACTTGTATCACGAAAGAGGTCATGTTTGTTTTGAAGAGCTCGTCAATATGGTGGGGGTCATGGTGTCATCTGGTTGGCCTTCAAGAGTACGACGTAAAGGGTTTATTGTTCTCTCGAAACTGCTGCCTAAAATATTTTATGGAATCCAAGAAAACCCTGTATATGTCGTCGACATAACCACTGAGTACGTGTTAGGGCTTTCTTCCTCCTTCTCCCCCCTCCCTTTGAGATCTGTACGTTAACACAGGCCGGTTGAGACAGGTATTAACTTTTTTTTTTTTTTTTTTTTTTTTTTAAATAAATAGAATCCACATTTTCCTCGAAATCTCCTTTCCAGACATATGATACGGACATACAAATGGTACCTTTCGGAAGGTTACTTTATTCTGAAGAAAATGAAGTATGAACCATGATCCTTGGATAAACAGTGGTGATACAGTGGCTGCTTAGCTGAAAGTCTAAAATTTGCCTTAAAAATCCATAAAGAGCTAAACAAAAATATTTCCTATGTTACTTTATTTTCTTTTTTTGCTCTTCAATAGATACATAGTCGACTGTATAATATTATCGCGCAAAATCAGTACCTTCCAAGTGTTGAAAACTATGCACTATTAAGAAATAACGAAAACAATGACCACATGTTTCGAACCAGCACGCTACTACAGTATTATGTAAATAAGCTTTTAGAGGGGAAATTGGGAGTGGCCCCCTATCAAATGTATGTTCCTGGGAAACCAAAAATTACTTAACACACACGAAAATACTTCCCTCCAAGGGAAGAGTTAAATCAATGGGTACAAAGTGACTTTAAGAGTTTTAAGTATAACTACACCGTGTTCACATATGGCACAAGAACTGCAGTGCACAAACTTAAGACACAAACCAACCTGCACTAGGTGGCCACTAAAAAGTACGAATGCCATCTAATCCATCAGGGCAAAATTGCAGCTGGAGAGTTCAAGCGCCAGCGACGGGATGAGTTCGTAGAGAGCAGGCGCGCTAACTAAGAACTACGATGGCTATTCACATAAACGAGGACAGTGAAAAAACTTTTTATGACACAAAAAATTATAGTTTGAATGTGGCACGCCTTGGCAACACTTTTATGATTACTTTGTACAATCCCTTCACTTCATCTTGTCTTTCTTATGGAGAACTGTGTGGTAAAGAGAGCACTTTCCATTCTGTTTTTAACTTGATATACAGGTAAAAGTTATATATGTTTTGCTCTAGATATATTTTGATTACTTACACAATCTTCTCGTGAAACCAAATATATTTCTCCCGTTAATTTTACAAATTTATTCCTCATAAAATGCGATAGGATCCAAAGTTCTGCCCCATTTCACCATATTTGGTTCAGATGCAACTCAACTCTCTTCTAGTAGTTTCCGGTCTACATTTCGAACTTCCCTCCATTACTGCAGCATACATGTCGTAGGTTAGTTAATAAGACAGCGGGTTTGATACACTTTCATATTATGCTTCATCGGCTACTTAACTAATATAACATTAATACGCGAACTCATATAGCCCAGAATTTAACTTCTTTCCTCTTCCTAATTAATCACCCTTGACCTTTATTACTTTTCTTATCCTCATTCTAACATTTCGTCTAATTCCGTTTATTTTCTGTGAATCATGTACTTTGGGGCAGCCATATGAGGCTGTTGCAGTAACTTATTCCAACACATAAGGCAAGTATTTTTATGTCATATATTGTTTTTTGCGTTATCCTAGTTTATGTGTAATATATCACTGGTGCGCTTGCTCCCTAGAGACATACTCCCTTGTTGTGCTTCTGACCTAACTTGGTTAAATAGCATTCATGCTTTTAAGTGGTTACCTAACACATGTTGATTTGGGTTTTTTGCAAAATAGTTTTTATGGCACACCCCTCCTAAAGTGAGTATGCATCAAAGAATAAAGACATACACATCAAAATTATTGTTTAAAGTACAAACACCGTACCTGGTGACGAATATATCCAGTAATTTGTAGATCCCTATTGTAAACCTGCACACTCCTCTAATATGAATGTAAGTTGAAATAACGTGCAGATCAAGTTTAGACACACCATTGGAAATAATTGTTGAAAAGATTTACACTAGGTGACGTAACACTACCCCACTTTGCACAGATGAAATTAAAAAGGGTCAATGTTCCGTTAAGGGGGTCCAGAACCTTTGACACCACTTCTTTCTATTGATTTTCGTTTGATTACATAATATAACGTTATATTAGGTTAGATTAGGTCAGGTTAGGTTAGGTTAGTTTAGGTTAGCTTAAGAGAGTCCAGTGTAGCTCTGGACCCCCTTAACGGAACATTGAACATATATATATATATTTGGCCCTTGTACTTAAATGTGTATCCCTGTAGTGCCCTAGTAATCCTCCAACAATTTGAGGTATGTGAAAATGAATGCTTCCTGGCCCTTTTCCTCTTTCTCGTTACTTTTGTCAATTTGGCCCTTGTACTTACATGTGTACCTCTGTAGTGCCCTTGTACTTAATGTATGATTGGGGGGGGGGGAATGAACGCATATCGCATGTTCCGTGCACGTTGGTACTTCTTACCGTTGCACTACGTAAAAAAATGATTCTATTTCAAGTACAAGTGGTAATAGAACACATAAGAAACGCAGATCACCCTGTATTCTCACTCCATACTGGAGTGAGAATACAACATGATTTGGGTTTCTTGTGTGTCCTATTACCTGTTGTACATGAAATAGAATCAATTTTGTAGCTAGTGCAACAGTAACAAGTATCCTCGTGCACCGGAGATGAGAAGTAGCTGTTCTTAAGAATTACCAACTAACCTGTGCTAATTGACCACTTAAAAGCACGAATGTTATTTTACTGATTCAAGCCAGGGTGAAGCTAGTGTGCCGTCCGAAGGGAGGCGGGTTAGCAACGGTAGTATACGCATAAGCGAGAGCACTGAAAACACGTGCGTTTTCGCAATGCTATGGGTTGAAATAGGACTTGCAATAGTTTCACACCAGTAACACTATACTAGTAAACATAAAATCCAGCTTTTAGTACATTGTGCAATAATACTCAGCCGATGGAAAATACTATCTTAGTCATCTTTCATATGCACTCTTTTATTTTGTGGTCGTAAAGCATTTGTAATGCCTTTACACTAACAGTGCTACTCTTGTAAACCTAAAATGTAGCTGTATTTCTAAGTATTATTTCTTCCACCTGCAGAAATTTGTTCCTTATAAAGAGCTCTTTCTACCCAGGGCATCGACATACCTTTCTACCTGTAAATTATGCAAAACGTGGTGTTAAAACTTGAAAAAAAAAATTATTCTAATTAATTACATGATACGATAAAATCACACTAGTATCACTAGGATTTAAATCCGTTTTACATAACTACGCCCTATACTTAACGTTACAGTTCCGTGAAGAGTACATAAACTTAACAGTTTAACATCATTAACAATTATATATTATTATGCAACTTGATTTAAGTGTATGTTATTAGCCTATTATTATATCTTCCATTCATAATTTCTAATATAATATACTTACTAAATAATAAAAGAACTAAAAAGATACAATCTTTAATATACATCCCGCTCTGCAAACTTTGCGCGTCCGCCAGAGCAGTGTTACCAAAACACTTCGGAAACAAGCTAGATCCTAAATGAGAGATGGAAAGACCCCCAATTCGAGCGAAAAGTCGCTAAGAAGTAGGGTGCCTCCATTAGCGGAACATATTTAATAAAATAGGAAAGTAAATGAATTCCAATAGATTAAACTGAGAATTGGGATAACCAACGGAAAGTTGCTAATGCGAATTATCCAACAAGAAATTGTTTGTCGAACCTCGTGTGAATGAAGTATCTTCTGCAGTTCAAGCGACCAGGAAGTCGTTTTCAGCGCGGAAAGTGCCTATAGTAGCTGTGTTTCATAAAATTACAACTACATCAAGTACAATAACATATTTTAGAAAAAACTTGAACAATACAAACGAGATCTTATGTTTTTTTGTGTATATTCATTCAAAATATTTGAGTCTGAATCATTGGCATAGCAATAAGGTAGGCAGGCTAGGCATTGCCTACGGGGGAAGGGAGTTTCGGTATATTCGGGGGCGTCCCAGGATTTTAACAAAAAAGAAGTAAATTATATAAATGGAACCCCAAGTTTTCGCGATCTTCCTTTCTAAACATGGCAAGAATAAAAATTCCTGCTCACTTCACTCCCAGTTTATTACATTTTCGTATCAAATTATTGGTGTTATTGTAAACTCATCGAGCTTATAGCACTGCATGATTAAGAAATGAATCCTCCTGTATTAATACGAATTAGTCCTATATTACATGTACTGAGCTTATTAATTTTAAATAAAATTCTCCTGCGCAACAGGCTTCAACAATAATGAGAAATTATATGACCTATAAAATCTGGATTAAAACGAGTTAAGTATTACCATGATTATGAGGCACAGTATTATAGCCACGTATAGTGCAGTCGCTTGGTACAAATTTCAATAAGAATATTTCTTTTCTGGATACCAGAATAAAATTTGGCATAGTTATTTAGATGGTAATACACAATAAAAAACCACCGGGACACAAGTCATAGGAGCTTCTATAAAAGGAAGGGAGGGGGATAATGATTGCAATTAAGTTCTTTGGCAGTAAGGTGATAAATAGAAAGTAAAGGGAGTAAAATTAAATAATATGGGAGCATTTACTAAATTATTGCGTTGAATTATTGCGTGTTAAGATAGAATATAGTGTCCCTGGTGGATGAGTGGCTCCACTCATCGCCTTGCAATCAAAGTGTTCCGAGTGCGATTCCCGGTGGAGACACAAGTGGTTCGGATCCTTCGTTAAACTGTAGGAGCCGTCCTTAAACGTCATCATCATCCCATGGAAGGCAATGGCAAGACCACCATGAGTTCACCTTGCCCAGGGACCTTCGGGCCAACTACCTGTCCTAGGACAGAACACCCATCATCATCATCATCAAGTAGAATATTAAAAATAAAATTATATGTACAAAAGTGTGTTTCAAATCTATTCTTTTCTATTTCGAAATTTGCTAAAATAAGAATGTAACCTTAATGAATATTCCTTCCTTCCTTTCTTTTTTTAAAAGAAATTGCGAACAATTTTAAAGAGTACTATATTTTAATCATTCTGTACTAGAGATGGAATGCTTGTCTAAGTCTAATCTATCAATAACTCGCTCACTGTATACATTGTCCATCACAAGAGCATAAGGCGGTACACTGCATGTTCAAGCTTTGACATTTGCATTTGTTCATACACATTGTTTTGCAGTAGCAGCAGGTTAATTCCGAACATTTCATTGATACTTCTGGAAGAACTGTCCATAATGGTGTAAGCCATGGTGGGGAATCTGAAACTTTAGATCCCCAGTCGGTAACATCAGGAATGTCAGGCTGACGCTGTAGACACTGTATCCAAACACTGGCTTGAAACATTGTTCTTTTCAAGTGATATCTTAAAGTATCTTCAGTGGGGGGTATATTTTCAAGGGATCTATTCTTCTGTATGATGAAAAGTATCCTTCTGCATTCATTGACTGGTTTTGTTGCGCTGATTGTGTCATACAGAAGCACTGTAAAATACTGTATCATATCAAAATCATCATAAGATAAAATGAATGAGGTAGACAATCGAATAAAGACGTCCGTTAGTTCTGGCAGTGTCTTCCACACATTCCAAGCCTTAGTTTTACTAACCCCATGAAAAGAAGATACTGTGTCACAACCCATGTAAGCATGAAAAAACGACAATGCTTCACAAGTTTCAGGACATACATTTTGTAACATTTCACAGAGTGAAAACTGTTTTCTGTTTTTCCCAACACCGTAAATAAAGTACAAATTCTGCAAGTCGAGAGCCTGCAACTCCTTCAGGGCCGTTGCAGCAATTATTATTACATCTGAATCTACTGTTGAAATTACAACATTTTTGTGGCCACATAAAACTGCATCTTTCACATATAGAAGAATTGTTGTATCTGCCTCTTCGTGCGAACAAGGAGAGAGTTGGTTGTTGTTATGGTAGGATCCTACGCAAATTACGAGGTCTTCATCAGTGCAAATAACAACCTTACAACCAACTTCCAGTGATTCAATTTCAGAAGCAAATAAGTGGAAAAGTTGCTTTTTATTTTCATCAACTTGCAAAAATTTCCTAAATACCCTTGGGAATGGTATTGTTCTTTTGATTAACATTTTTTTCAGAACCTCGTTTCAAACGAGTGTCAGGCTTATGACTTCTTGCCAAGTATCTGTCAAATACTACATCAACTCTATCAATTTCTGCAGATGAGATTCTACGGCAGATCGAAATATTTTGGTTGCAAATTCTCCAAATATTTTAGATGAACCTGGAGTAAGAGAATGTATAAGGGCAGCATCATCTATAACAATAGCCGAGCATAATGAAATACTACAGTCACTGTCATGATTCTCACAAACATCTGAAGATAAACAGATACTAATATCAGGCTTTCTTGATGGTTTGCGAAGTTTGCCAAACTCGCTAATAGAAGGAGGATATGGGTGAGTTTCGTGAGGAAAAAACGCTGTAACGTCAGGTTGTCTAATCTGACTCGCCACATACAATTTGCATAATATATTTGCGTCCTGTCTAAGGAGTGTTGTTTGCATTTGAAGTGTAGATTTTCCCTTTGTCATTCTGTTGTTAAATAGCACTAAATTACACCTTTTAATTACTGTATGAATTGATGTTTTCCCTTCAATCAACCTCTCTTGTACAAAATTTTCATACAGACATCTTCCAAGATTCCTGGCTTCTCTGACCGACTTCTCTGCATCTTTTGTTGCACATATTTTGCTAACTGCTGTTGTTAATATATCTTCTTCAAATGGGTTACCATAGTTTTTAAAGGAAGCTACAACATCTAAAACGTGTTCCTTATATCTTTTCAAAAGCGTGGCTGCTTTCCTTATGCTGTACGTCATTTTCATCACCTGCATCTTCTTCACCATCGAAAACTGAAAACTGTTCTTCAAAGTCAGATATCATTTTTACAACATCTGGCCCTGCAACCATCCATTTCAAAAGTGCAGCAGGTTTGTCAAAAAAGTCCTATTGGTCCACCAATTCCTTTAACTTATTTGCTATTTTGCTCATGCAAATGGTCATCCGCCATTGCTGAAAATGCTCGATTGCTCTTCTGACTTACGAATTTGCCTTTCATGAATTCTTTGTATATAAACGGATGGTGCATCTCCAGTTCTTTCAGTGTTTTGATGAATACTGGCAACCAGCGGGCATAGCTTGTGTGATTTAAAACAAACGTCCAGGGACATATATCTTCCAGAATAGTTTTGAATTGTACAAAATTTCCTTCTCGCACACTTTGTAAGAAAGTGAGCAATAGAATCTGTAGTTCCATAGTTATTGACCAGAAAATAAATTGCGGAGATTCTTCATTGCGCAGATTACACCATTCGTTAAAATCTAAATATGACATTCCTTCAGAGACATTGATATATTTATATGCTTCGTATGCTTCTGTTTTCAAAATATATAGTGCAGCCACTGTTACTTGGTGAGCATAGCGAGCGCGCTTGACATGAGAGCACGATAGAAGCGATTCAGCTCGTCCAGTTGATGCTACTCTAGCATCAACTAATTAGTCCATGAGATTACTGAGATTACTTAAACAACATGAAATTACAACATGAGATTACTTAAAAACACATAGTTAACACTTAACTACAATAATACCATTGGATTTACTTATAAGGTCTGAACACGTCATTCAAAATTTTAAAAACGATTTTTTCGTTGTTAATACAATAAATAGCATGTTTAATTTTGCATTAAAATGGATGTAAATATGTCATAATTCTTTATATCTGTAAATCTATTACCTTAATATTTTTAAAAGCGCGTTATTTGAATTTAGCATGCCAATGAACATATAATCTGGCCCGAAGAACGAAAAAATTGGAGTTTTTTCAGTTTGTGCCGCCATTTTGGACACCATCTTGAATTCTGTCCGATGGGGTGACCATCGGTTTTGTGTCCCGGCGGATTTTCATTCAACATGTTATAATTAATAAATGTGCCAAGTTTCATGCTGGTATCTAGAATAGAAATATTTTTGTGCCAAGCGACTGCAGTAGTACCACTGCTACACAGAACCAAGCACAAGCACCAATGGTCGGACAAACGTGGCAACTTCCCGGGACGCCAACATCAGCCGGCGCCCAAATGAGCATCCCAAAATAAATTTTCGAACGTATTTTCTAATATCACTAACAAAATGTTAAATATAGGCTAGGACTAGGTGGGAGCGGCAAAAATACACTTTGACTGAGAAAATTTTGCTCATGAATTGGACATCTCTGATATAAAATAATTTACAGATGCAAAAATGAGAAACATTTCTCGTTTTATATACAATTTGTCGATTTAAAAAAAAACTAAAAATAGAAAAAAATGCTTATAAGCGGTTTCACAAAATTGTATTATTTATTTTATAATTATTTAAAATCGTGAATCATTTTGGAAATACTGGTTACTACATTACTGTTTATTTACACTACCACTGCAAAAAAAAGTACGAATTTTACATGAATATATTTTTAATGAACAGGGCACTCTGTCCAGTTTACTTTTAAAAGACATACTACAACGATATAAAAAGAAAGTGTCAATACTGTCACACTGATAATTTTCGGTTTATGACTGTTTCTGCTCGTACGTACAAGTGATAGATGGGCTTGCATGGCTAAGGGAGGTGCCACCTAGAGATCTGCCTACGGGCGCCAAAGACTATTGTTACGCCACTGATCTGAATAGAACACTATTCATATTAGTGAAGACGGGCTTCAGTTCGAGATTGTAGTAATTTCTACGTATATGTGTTTAACAATTTTTTCTAATTAAAAAACGACGATATATATAATATTAATTATATATAATATTATATAATATTATATATATATATATTAATTTTACATTACATTATCTACGTAATCGAGGTATACCTTTTTTTTAAAGTTCAGCGTCTCATGTTATGCACCGAGGCCAATGGAGGCGGTAATGATGAAATGGATGTGTTTCAAGATCACATTGCAATTCAATGCATGTTCTTTTTCTAATGTTTTTCATTGTCTTTTCAAATATGCTATTGTTTATTAATTTCTAGAAATACTTCTCAAAATTGTTATAGGTTTTTGTTCTCATGAATATATTTAAATCAATATATTTATTTAACCATTTTCATTGTTTGAATTCTAATACTATACATACTTTCTTGAATTTCATTCTAAATGTCAAATACACCTTTAACTGTTTATAATAGATAATATACTTTTATTATAAAATGCTGTTAATTGTTTTGAACTTGTGGACACATGCCGCCTTATGGAGAGTCGTTCTGACATATGATTAGCGTCATACTGAAGGCCTGACTATTACAGCAAACATATGTCAGTTGAACTCTTTAGTATGTCACTAATAATGCGTCAGAACGACTGTGCATAAGGCCCATGTTGGCTGGAGCTAGTGGTAAATCAAGTATTTGTCATGTAAGTTCTTTGAATATTCTAAGTAAACTTGTAAAATGTAACCAGTTTGAGAATTGTTGGGAGTATTTATGAAATCTGTTGCTTTTATGTTTTGTTCTTCTAATCATTTAAATTTTTATAAGCTATGTATTGACTTATAGCGAAATCTATACAAGTTATTTGCATCTAAATATGGCAGATATTTTGAACGCTCATCTTTATTTTTATTTTCCGTATATATATTTTTATTTTCCGCTGGTTGCCAGAAAATCTACCCCTTATACCTTTGTCTATCATTAAAAATCTTATCATAGTCAATTAACATTTCTAATTTATTTTTTTTTATTATTTTTAACATTCAATCATATGGTAAATCTGATGCTGTAAAATACCAAGCAGGATCCAAATCATAAGCTTTTAAACAAACATCTCTAAATTCTCAAACATATCTGCTTATTGAAGAAAATCAGTTTTGTTATAATGTTGTGTACCCTAAGCTTTTTAAGATTGAATTCTTTACAGACTTTTATACGATGATTATGATACTTAACACATGCCTTCTTATTTTAATGTGTTTTCAAATTTGTCTTTGGATAATAGAACATGTTCCTCTAATTTTTCTAATGAATCACCATAATCATAATGATAATCACCTTTAGTAATAACTAGATCAAGTAGATTATTTATAAAAAGTTTAATGTTTCTCAAAATTGTTCTGGTTTTAAATTACTAGTTAATTCTGCTAAACTTCTTTGACATACACCTAAATAAATCAACGAATTTTAAATTAATTCCATCTTTTTTCCCTACCTTTACATGTTTTGAATATGTTTATATCTTTCCTCAATATTTGCAATTAGTTTTATATTCTTGTATTATAATCTAATTCTTTTACAAACAAGTGAGTATCATAATCAGTTAAATTGTGAATAAATAGTCGAATAAAATTAAGATTACGATAGTTTAAGTTACAATTGGTATGAACTTTACGACAGTACAAATTAGCTATAGAATTTTATTCCTTGTTAATAAACTTACGTGGAAAACTTCATCTCCAAAAGGAGCCCCTATTTTCGTAGAATTTTGTCTGATTCAGACAGGGGCCGATCCAGGGGGGGCGATCGGGGCGATTGCTATCTTATTAAGAAGAGGAAACTATCTTATTTTATATATATAAATAAAACCCATCCCAAAGTTTGAAGCCCTTAAAAGTAGCAGTATGACAACCCACCGCCCCCCCCCCAGAAGTCGATCCTGGATCCGCCCCTGGTTTCAGATGCCAATCTATATGTGGATACGAATTATTTCGCCAGCCATTTACATCACATGAACACACATTTTTCTTTATGATGTAGAATGGTAGCTCATGATTTATGCATAATTACAAAAATGTAGTGTTCATTGAAACTCCATACTCGTGAAAGGTTCGTTGGTGATGTTAAACAAAATTATCACAGTGAAAAGTGAGACAAAATTAACAATTTTTTTAAAAAAATATTTTTTTTTGTGGAAATATATGTATGTACGCCCATGTAGTGATACCACTCCATCTTGGTCCACTAGCCGGAACAAACAGAGAGGAAACTACCTTTTAACGAAAACATGTGAGTGAAGAAACACAGGCTTTTCAGCCAGACGTTATTTACACCGTAAGGAAGATGGTGAAGTCTGCATTGAAGGTTTGATTCTGAATTCGTAATGCGAAAAATGAATATCTTTATTTAATGCTCAGACTATACTTAATTCTTTTAGTGGTGTTACATCAATTAAAAAGACTTAAAGCAAGTGTGAGCGTGGAGGGAAACTAGTACGTTACCACCCCAAAAAACTTTTAGAATAAGATAGTGCGCTCATCTACAAAGTGATGGAATTTTCCATATAACTGGGGGAGATTGATTTTATCATTCCTATTTGTTATTGTGACTATTTTCACAGTGTTAATTATTTGTGTTCAGTTTAATTATTACTTCTTGTGAATCAATCATGTATTCTCCTTTGTTAAGTATACAATTTTAGAATTATGGTAGAATAAGAAATAAGTTATAAAGATTTAAAACAAGACATCGTTTCAATGGAAACCGATCAAAACAAAGACTTATCCTCCGAGTTTAAACAGACTAACAATGAGGACGAAGCATCTACCGCAACTTCGATCAGTGTTGCCACAGTCCTAGCTCTCGAGTGGGCTAAAAAAAGTATCAAATTGAAAAAAAAAGTCCGAATTCATTATTTTATACCAATGTTATACATGGTTCTATAACGCGAAACTAAAATTGGTAAAGTTCTAGAACACTCCCCCACTCTTTAAAAAATTTTTTAAAAACATCCAAATTGGAGGACCGAGAGAAACCGTGCAAGTAGATGAAACTGTTCTCGCACTTAGGATGTATAACAGAGGCCGCAAATTAAAAGGGAAAACAGTTATTATCTTAGGTATGTATTGTAAGGAAACCAATCGCGCCTTACGACCATATATGAAAAAATATATAAAACGAATGACAAATCAATCACCTCCGAATTCGTGTGTAAACAGTACATTATCATAAAATATTAAAATTGAAGATATTGCACCTTATACTCGCTTACTTCACGACGGAGGATAACATACTGTAAGAAGAATATAAGGTAAGTAAACTGACACCCGTAACGTGAAATGTAGAAAAAGTCTTAGTGACTCTTTTGAAAATGTGACAAGTATTTGTTAAATGGTGCTGAATTGTGTAGGATTGTACCAACTTTTCCACAAAAGGGGCTGAAAAGGCCAGTGTGGTACCATGTAGCGCCCCAGAATGGCCCGGTGTTCTGAAGCCCTTCAGAAGGCGGAGATTGTCTAGAAAATATTAAATATGGACAAACTAGGTCACCAGCCTGTGAAGGTTACTGACCACAGGCAATCAGAAAAACAACTGACAAGCAAATGCCCGAGTTATATAAAGTGAATAAAATTAGGATCTTCACCCCGCGGGGAAAATCCCTAACTTTGGATTTTTGAAATTCGTTCCCTTTTACGAGTAGGATGTGTGCTTTGATACCTGATTTTGATTGGTTGATAGAGATCATGTGATCTTAGGCCCTGGGATATTTGAAATTCGTTCCCTTTTACGGGTAAGATGAATGCTTGGGTACCACGATGCTGATAAGTTGATAGAGGTCACGTGATCTTAGGCCAAGGACTTTTTAAAAATTCGTTTCCTTTTATGGGTAAGATAAGTGGTTTGGTACCTTGATTTTGATTGGTTGATAGAGGTCACATGATTTTAGACCCTGGGATTTTTTAAATTTGGGTATCCTCTTTGATGAGTACTTTGGTACATCGATTCCGATTGGTTGTTAGAGGTTACATGATCTTAGACCCACCACACGGTGAATAGGTTTCATGGGGAAATCCCTCACTTTGAATTTTTGAAAATCGTTTCCTTTTACGGGAGTTCCTTGATTGTGATTGGCTGATAGAGGTCACGTGATCTTAGGTCCTAGTATTTTTGAAATTAGGGTATCCTCCCTGATGTGTAATTTGGTACTACGATACTGATTGGTTGATAAAGGTCGCATGATTTTAGACCCGCCACATGGCGAACAGATTACATGGTATAACATCATGAGTCACCCTTGTGCGGAAATCCCTCACTCATTTGTTTCATTTTTTTATGGGTAAGATGAGTGTTTTGGTATCACAATTTTGATTGGCTGATAGAAGTCATATGATCTTAGCCACAGCCCTGAGAGAAATTCAGAGTGATATGACGGCGATCCACCCTTGACCGGGATTTTAGGATTTTGTTCCATTTTAATGGTTATCCTTTTTGGTACCTTAAAGTTCCCATGGAGGGTTCAAACCCTCCTTAAATAACCCTTTTTGGTATCATGATATTGTACTGAAGTTTACATTAAATATTATCGTTCTCTTTGACATATAAGATGATTACCAGCTTTCTTACCTTGATGGAGAGACCCTGTCCTTGAATTAAAGTTCATTCAAGGAACCTTCTGATCCTGATGTAAACATTGCATAATTGTGTTACGGAAATACGGAAATAAATTAGAGAATAAAGAGGGCCCCTTAGCAAGAAAGCTCGCCCCCTTGAGTGATGCACCAACCTATATCTACGTGCACCTCCTACATGCAGTTAGAGATCTAAAGCAGCATGTCGTCTGTGGTGTCGCGCCGCGGTTTTTATCCTAAGACATTTACCGGGCAGTGTGTGTTAGAGAAAGAAAGAAGAGTAAAATAGAAGATAGGAAAGCGCGTGAAGATTTTTCACCTCACCATTGGCTTGGGTAGTAGGAGGGAAAAACCTGGGAAACACATGGAGTCCAGGAAAACCCCCTTTATCGGTCATGCACATACTCAAGTTATTTACATGGTAAACCACACTAAGAAGGGGTGGAGAAACCCATGTAAAATTATTATTTTACTGTCTGTATTTAATCTAACTTAAAAGCTGGGTGTGATTTAATCTAATTTGTTAATTGTCTGTAGTTTGGTGGTCAAGTTTGGTTAGTGGGTCTTTGTGTTATTTTTAAGCATGCAACTTGGTCCTTGGCCTCGCCTGGTCGTCATCGGTTTTCGGTGGTCGCAACTTATCCATGTCCCTCTCTTCCCTCTGTCGGTTTGGACTTGTCGCTGCTTCCCCCGTTCTGTCTGCTTCTAGTGGCTATCTGAGGTTTGGTAACATACAGTTCACCGGTTGTTGTTGAAATGGTGTTTATTGTCAAGTGGAAGATCTTTTTTGTTGTTGTAGCTATTACATCGGTGATTCTGGGTCTGTTCGCTGGTGGTGTCGTCATCGTTAATATTGAAGTAACCCACGTTACTATTTGTTGCGTCGCTCTATTAATAGCTTCGTCTAGTGCTTCAGATGTTATGTAGTTGTGAGTTACGTCTTGTTTTTGAAGGACATCCTTCTCTACTTGATTTGTGGTTTTCGTCTGTCCCTGATAAGGGCCTGTTTTCGTAAAGTTTTCTTCTGTAATGAGTTTTGGCTTCGTGATTTGAGTTGAAGCCTTCGGTCTCATGGGACATTCGCTACTTCCTGTTCTATGGCCAGTTATTTTGCATGTGGCACAGAAGTTCTTGTTTACTGCCATGTTACATGGGTCTTTGTGCGCTTGGCCACACCTGTGGCACACTCTGTCGCTGGTGCATTGAAACTTCCGGTGCCCATATGCATAACAATTCCAACAGGGTGATGGTCGAGGTTGGCTTCTTGATTGTTCTACTCTGTAAGTATTTGATTCTGTCTGTAGGCCTTGTATAATGAGCTTGTTGACGTCTTCTGGGTTTGTTGTGAACATTCTCACTAGTGGAGTTGGGCCATCTTTTGACTGAATCCTGTTTAGGCTTTTAAACTGTATGTTTTGCTTCTGGAGTTCTTCTTGCAGGCTTTTCAGGTCCTTGGTTGTGGGAAAGCCTTTAATTACACACGTGAACATGTGTATTTTCTTCCTCCTCTGGTTAGATTTTGGTATTTGGTTCTTCCCTCTATCTTGGCTGGCTTCTGGTAGGCTGCTAGTTTTGGGCTGCTGATTTGTAGTTAAAGGTTTGTTCTGGTCCTCAGAAGGGGCTCATACTTTGGTTTGTCCTTGTGTCACGTTTCCCACCTTGGTTGGTTTGGTTTTCACCTGTATGTTACTGGTTTCCACCTGTGTGTGTTTGGTTTTCTCTTCTGAGACTTTGGTTCCTTCCTGTGTGAGATTTTTTGCCACGGCTTCTGTTGTCTTCTCTTCTGGATTTTTCTTCTTTCTTCCTCTGCGTTGAACTACCTGGAACTGGTGATCTTCTTTATCAGATTTCTCACCTGAGATTTCTGGTTGGAAATGTGCTTGGTTGTCTATGTTAAGTCCATCTTGGGATAGCTCTGGAGCTGTGGGATGATGGTCCTCATAAGGCCCGGAACCCTCTTTGCTGCGGTGCTGGTTTGGTGTGATAGGCGTCAGCGACACCCCGTCATCTTGGCATCTGTTTCCTCTCTCAGAGAAAATTGCACGGGAACCGAATTCAGCTGCCCAGAAGATCTTGAGAAAGATTTCTCTCGCTGCTGCTGACTTGAAGTATACTTCAAAGTAGTCCTTCTCGTCAACTGCGCTGAATTCCCTGGGATCCATCCTCTCTTCTATAATGGCACTACAACGAGATACTTTGTATAAATTGATAATTACTTGTATTTTTGGGCAGAAAGTGCTTCTACATAAGCACTATACCAGATATAATGTTAATTTAAAAATAACAAAAGAAGAATGTTTTTAATATATAAGAAATAGACATTATTATATAGTTGGTTGCTATGTTGTTGTTGATAGATACCTAACTAACATGTACGATTGTAATACAGTCTATGTGCATATTCGTTCAACGAGAATCAACGAATAAAATTGTTTAAAACGTATCCTCGTTTTGTAATTTCAATATAAAAGATGAGAATACTAGTAAATGTAATCACGGAAGATATTTTTATGTGCAAACAATTATTACCACTCAGGATTTACTGATATTATTAGCCGAACCAGATTGACGACTACCTTTGGTGAGTCGTTTTAAAAATTTTGGTGCCGAAACCCGGGATTCTTGTAAATTCATATCCCGAAGTAAAGTAAGGGTGAATTTACTTCTGTAATAAGGTTAATGACTACGAACTTGACAAGACTTAGAAGTGGTAGAATAATCACACGAAAAATGAACGGTGAGGCCATGGAGAAAGAAACCAGTGATTGTGATAACGGTGAACAAAGTGCAGCACCAGGAATGACATTAGAAGACCGAATTTTGCTAGCCTTACAACGGCAAGAACAATGTCGAAAAGATGATTCGGAAGCCATGAAGCGATTAGAACAAAATTTGGTTCAGATGTCCAAGGAATCCAACAGACAATATGAAGAATTAAAGCAAGAATTAAAGCAGACGATGGAGCAGAAGTCCGAGGAATCCAACAGACAATATGAAGAATTAAAGCAAGAATTAAAGCAGACGATGGAGCAGAAGTCCGAGGAATCCAACAGACGATTGGAGCAGAAGTCAGAAGAGACGAAACAATTTATTATACAGGCGATGAATGACATCACCGCGCAGTTTGATGAAAAGTTAAAAAGAATATCTGAGGATTGCCAGGATAATCAAAACCATCTAATCCAAGAAGTCAGTAGTGTAAAAAGGGATTTGGAAGTAATAGAATCTTCTGTACAGCAACAAAAGATTCAGGTCACGGATAACTCCAACCAGATACGCGCGAATACTCAGTTGATAGCTACCTTACAAGAGAAAATCAGGACACTACAGATCAAGGACAACACATACCACAACGACATGGTTAATGATCGTGTAGAATTCCCTTGTTCACAAGAGATGACTTCGCCTTCACCCGTATCTGATGAGGACATTATTTTGGAAGAAATTCATCCGAGGAGTGCCGATGTGCAGAAAAGAGATGGTGCAACTACACATCACGCCATAGGTAGGAATTGTCACTCAACAAGAACACGGAATGATAAAAGGAAGGTAAAGTTAAGCGTAAAGATGAGTGAAATACGTGCTATGAGTAAGTTCAGTGGTAAATGTAATGAGAATGCTACTTCTTTCCTAGAAAAATTCCAGGGCGAGTGCAATATAATGTGTATAGATAAATCACAATATATGAAATTAATCCCTCAATTTATTACTCCCACCATGTTCTTTATGGTTTAAAGCAGTGCGAGATCACGTCAGTACGTATGACGAGTTCAAAGCAGCGCTAATCGCAAATTACGAAAATGACTTTTTGCTCGCAAATAGAGATGCCACGATTAGAAATCAACATTTCAATCCTCGTTTGCACAAATCTGTTGTCGAGTTTGTTGTAAATACATACAATGAATTAAAGGTCGTAAATCCATTGCAATCGGAATCTAGAATCATAGCATCAATTCGAAATTTGCTACCGTTTAAGTTACAACAGATCCTGTTTTCTACCCAATGTATGAGTTTTAACCATTTATTAATGCTTGTTCAATGCTATGAAACTCAATACCATGCTCTGAATCAACAAGCTGGAGTAGGTAAAAGTAAAAATAATTCAGATCATTTTGTACCTGTTCGGAATCTAAATATCCGTAGTGTGAACGACACGGAACACAACCTAAACCGAGTAAATTCAAGCCATCAGAACGATCAAAATAGGCAAAGGTATGTTGGGAATCCGCCTAACCTAACCAATCGTGACAATAATTATGTCAGATCACTCAACCGAAGTAGGCATAAAAGTAATCGAAATACATGGCAAAATTCTAGAAACGCTACAAATTCTATGTATAGACATAATCGTTGTTCAAGAGATGGCACTTCATATCAAAATCAGAATCACGACGCAATACATGTACAAAATATTGCGGAACCTAATCATGATAGTGCAGTACAATGTACTCTATTAGAATCATATGCTAGTACAAATTTAAACTGACTCTAGTTAATGAAGTAAGGGTTAAACTCATACCAGCTATAGATTCTTGTGAGCATTTATTTTTAAGTTTATGTGTTAATATCAATAATGAAAACAATTCTTATGACTTCGATATACAAGCACTATACTTGATAGGATTAGTTAATGAACTCATAAATATTTTATCACATTTGTTTCAACAAATGATAATTTTCAAATGATTTTAATTCTTTCTTGTTAATATGAAAGAGTTATAGTTCGATTCATTAAAAGCAAAGGTTATTTATAGTATATTTGATTGTGTGTTGAAACTTAATTGTCAAAGATTATGTTAAGTATATGATTCATTCTATTAAGCTAATTATTCGACGACTATCCTCATGTACCATCTTATATGTTACTTGAATAAGATTCTTCTTTATTCTGACGCCTAATTGATACAATGCATACTGTTGAATATCATCTAAAGTAATTAATATATAATACGCCCTTGATCATGATGACTCATGTTTTAAATGTAATTGCTTCTTACTATTTTGAATTCGTACCCTTCGTTAATTATATAAATAAGCGACGACGTTTTAATAATAAAATATATATTATGGTAATAAAAGATAAATGATAATGAAATGAAAGATTTATTATAAATATATTTATATGAATGAAAATAAATAATGTTATATATACATACGAGGGTCGATCAAAATGTATAGAATATAATTAATGGAATATTGTTCTTATAAACGGACCAGTGGTTCTTAAATATAAAAACCAAGCTCCCTTGTAACTTTTATATTCAGTCCCATCGTCGGGCGACATTTTTATACAACGAGATACTTTGTATAAATTGATAATTACTTGTATTTTTGGGCAGAAAGTGCTTCTACATAAGCACTATACCAGATATAATGTTAATTTAAAAATAACAAAAGAAGAATTTTTTTAATATATAAGAAATAGACATTATTATATAGTTGGTTGCTATGTTGTTGTTGATAGATACCTAACTAACATGTACGATTGTAATACAGTCTATGTGCATATTCGTTCAACGAGAATCAACGAATAAAATTGTTTAAAACGTATCCTCGTTTTGTAATTTCAATATAAAAGGTGAGAATACTAGTAAATGTAATCACGGAAGATATTTTTATGTGCAAACAATTATTACCACTCAGGATTTACTGATATTATTAGCCGAACCAGGTTGACGACTACCTTTGGTGAGTCGTTGTAGCACACACGTCTTGTTCGGAAAATCTGCTGTTAACATTTTGGATGAACACCGGTGGCACTGACAGCGCCAGCAGTGCATCGGCGTCTGGCATTGGGGTCACGTTCTGCTGCTGCAACTCCTTAGCTTCACCTCTGCTGTCTCCTTCTTCGGCATAGGTTTTCCTTCTTGTTCCGTGTTGCTTTCTCTGGTTGTGCTTGTCAGCTTCTCCCACCTCATCTGCAACCTTCCTGGCAGGCGTCTTCTGTGCCCGTGGCATGGCTCTAAAAGGGGCCGGAAATTGAGCTTGCAAATGTGGGAGCTGGGAATGGTCCTGACAAGGGCCAGATGTACAAAGGTTAGATCAAAACCACTTTCAATGCATGTGTATTCTCTTTTATTGCATTAATTCCATTTAGTTCTTAGATAAAGTGTTGTTTTTGTTCTCTAATTCTAAAGAATCCTGGTAATGAGCCTTATAAGCAAGGATTATTTTCTTCTGCCGCATGGGTGTTCTAAGGCTCTCTAACCAATAAAATCAAACAATCACCACGTGCATTTGTTTACATGAGGTACTGAACGTTCTTTGAATAAATTTTAGTAGCCTTATATATATTTACGCATGGAGACCCTGTCCTTGAATTAGTAGCCTATGTCTCTGAAAGGATACATTTATTTTAACAATGTTGAAAGAGGGATCCATCTTTGTCGCTTGTAGATTTCTTTTAACACATTGTTGTGAATTTAAGCGATTTTTTAAACGCTCAGTAAGCGCTTCATTAATGGAAACAGTATTGCCAGATTTTTCTTACCTAAACTGCTTCGATTATTTTCGACACGGTTCCACAGTGCAAGAATTTTCAAACTAAAAACATTCAAAACTAAAAACTTTTTTCGAACTAAAAAAATGAAAAAATATTATCGAACCAAAATAATTGAAACAAAAAATTTCAAAAAAATTCGAACTAAAAATTTTGAAACTAAAAAAAATTCAAAAAATTCGAACTAAAAATTGAAACAAAATTTTTTCGTACTAAAATATTTTAAACAAAAAACTTTCCTACTAAATTTTCAAATCAAAAATTTTTCAAAAAAAATTTCAAAACAAAATAATTTCGAACCCCAAAAGAATTTTTAAAAAAATTCGAACTAAACCAATTTTTAAAGACAAGTTTCGAACTAAAAATTTTTCAAATCAAACTTTTTCTCGAACTAAACTTAAAATTTTCGAACAAAATTAAAAATCAAATTTCAAGAACTAAATTTTCAAATCAATTTTTCGAACGAAATATTTTCAAACTAATCATTAAACCAAATCTTGGATATATTTCCCACCTTAAATCTTCAAGATTACCATTATTTGAAAACAAGTGTTCAAAGTTTCAAGAAATACTAAAACATTTTTTTCAACTTGTATTTTAGCGAAAGGTATGTGCTTTTCTCATACAGTTTTTATTAACACAATAAATATAGAACGTAGTTAATGAATATTTTGGACGTGTCATCATCTTCGAATCTTGTAGAGATATTCTGTAAAGAAAAAGAAGAAACAATGGACTACTTTATGAAGTTCTTTTTTTCTGAAACAATAAAACGAGTAAATATTGATGAGAGAAATAAAACTTACTCGTAAATGACGGATGTGTTTAGGCTCATCTTCCTGGGCTCGGATACGAGATAACTGCATTTCTTCCACTGATGGTGTTGGTGGTTTATGAACTCTTCTGGGTACTGCATTTTTCTTGGTGTTACTGCTTTGTGGTCAAGGAGGGAAAAAGGAAAAGGAAAAAAGAAATGGTGGCCACATTGGATATTTACAGTTTTTTCTACATCTTCTTTTTCCAGTTCCAACTTCCGTTTTTTAACGTACCCGTAAGGAACCGTATCATAGGAATTGAGTTCTTTAAATCGACGTTTTGTGTACTGGATGCTGTACATTTTTTCTTCTTTGCGAGTGACGATGGTATGGTCTTTGGTCCTGCATATTTTATGAGGGATGGTAATTGTGACTTGTCCACGGCATTGATTTGTAATCATTTCCTTTAGCGTGTTGAAATTTAATTGCTGTCCTGCATCATTGTTTAAGGTAAATCCTCTAATTTTACATATATAGTTGGTGACATTGGTGTCTGGATTGTATATTTCTAAACTGTAATTTTTCGGCCCTCACTAACAAATGTCTTGATGTACGCTCGTTGTCCATAAGACTCCATCTCATCCGATAAGCATCCAAAGTACGTGGAAGGTTCAATGGTTGGCTCCCCTGGCTTTTCTGTAAATATCACAGAATCCGTGTCGAAATATGAAACACGTTCCTGCAACATTTCCAGTTACTTGTACAGTTCCAGACGTGCCTGACATGTTGTATATGCTCCTAAAACGACATTGGTGTTTCGGTTTTGAACAGGCACATGTTCATTGAACTCCCAGAACGCATACAACATGGTAACATTGATGGGTACAATTTGATGGAATTCAATGTCGGGGAAGTGAGTTTTTTATAAAATTCTTCCGGCCGATCAATAATTGTGGTCTGGCTAAAGTTTGTACGCTGTGAAAGCTTGCCCCATAAAGAGTTAACACAAAGCTTAGATAAATTTCTTCGTGCAGGATTATTTTCGATTTTGGACGGATCCAAAGCAATACCTTCACGCTCCAGGACGGTTTGTATAAATTTTGTCTTCTTCGGTGACACAGGAATTTGGCCATTCAGAAGCTTCCATTTTCGATTTCAAAAACGTACTGATGTATTCCGTGAACAAGCCACCAGTTTTCGTGATGGGGTCATATTGTTCAATGTCATAATCCCAAATTTCAAAGATTTCCACCGGTTGATATCCTAATTCCATTGCCTTTTGTATTTCGTATGATACCCATGTTCCAGTGAGGCATCGCACCTGATCGTTGTGCTTACACGTTGCTGTAGGGTCTGGGTTCATTTCTTCGGCACAAGCAGCACACAGTGGAAACAGTATGTTGTTGCATCGGTAAGGGAGGAGACCATGATAAAGATGGCGACTTGGCAATATCGTCATTTTGATCAGACCATTGACTTTATTTATTGGTGGTATATTTTCATCACCCTGTAGATAAATTCTAGGGTGTCCTACAGGGTATTTAGCACACTTATTTATGAACGGATAAAGTGAAACAATATCGAAATATTTTATTTTTTCTCCTGCTTTTTCGTCAACTTGATGGTACAGTTTCACACAATTGGTCCTTCCTCCAAAAAGCTATCTCTTGGATTGAAGGGTCTGCGGTTCATGTACGGATGATTCTTGAGATACGTTGCCATTGCTGGATTTTGTTTCAAAAACTGTTTAAATTCGCACTCCCACATTTCATGTACAATGTACCCCAATTCACGCAGTCTTGCATTTTTTCGTTGCGTTCGTTCATAACGGAATTCCATGGTGTCTTCTGGATTGCCGTAGATGGGCTGATTACGGCCTGTAGTAATTCACACTTTACAGCCGCGACAAAAACAGCAGGCATGCTCATAGACGTGCTCCTCTAACGTCTCAGGATCTTGGTAGTAGCCATCAACATGGAATCCCGCAATAAACACTTCTTTTGTCGAGCCGCATGTAAGATTTGTTTTCCTTCGGTTTTTTGAATGTAGGCCAGCCATTGCATTGCAACGATTGATTGGGTACTTCTCTTCTCCATCGATAACCATTTGCCGGTAGAATTCCAATGGTATTGGGTTTGAGGAAATTCCGGCGGAATACTAAATTGGAAGCACTTGCAATCGTTATCGTCTCCAAGAAGGGATTCACTTTGGTTTCTGCTTTAAATGACGTCATAAACGAAACACATGCTTGTCGAAGTACATTGACATCTTGAATACAATAGTTGATAATTTCCTTCTGGAAATCAAACGTGTCATTACGATGATCGTTGTACCACTGCATGAACTTGTTCCTGTCTTCGACGAACATTTCATTTGCACCATAATACTTCGTTTCTGGAAGTTGTCCAATATACGATTGATTTTCCTTGGTGGTGAAGAATAATGCGGGAAGTATCCTTTGGTTGTGGGTAAATTGAACGCTTTCGACAATTTGCTTAATGCCATAGGCAGGAAGTTCAAAGAGTCAATGAACGTCAGATTATTCAAAGTTAAACTCAGTATCTTGGTCCCATTTAATATGACGTCAGGTCTTTTTATAACTACAGATCCGTAGATCAGTTATATGCTGATGTAATGGTCTCGAGTTTGATTTCCAGCATGACAGCAATAAAACACTCATTTCAGTAACATAATTATTTTTAAAAACTTTGATTTCTATTACGTGTGCTTTAATAATGTGTTTCTGAGCGCCCCCCTTCCCGCCAGGGAATCAAACTCAGAACCTTTACATGAATTACTTAGTTAAGAATTTATCATAAACGTTATGATTTCCTGTTTATCAGGTGATTAAGATTTTCTTTCTCTTTTTTGTAGTAAATTCACGCTGCTCAATTCCGTTTTCCCTTTACATATTTTATCGCAATTGTACCTGTTTGTTTGTTTTCTCCTTTTTAACCATGGCCGAATCGGATTATACTGTTCGTAATGAATTCACTCGTCATTATAGACGATTTAATATTGAGGGCAGAATGCTTTAAAAATTCAATTTAACGCACCACCCGTAGGAACCGATATTATCCAATACGTGCATAACAGTTTCCAAGCGATGCTGGACCATTTATTAGCCAATGTCGACGTTGAGGAGATGGTTGGTTTATCGGTAATATCGCCACGCAACACCAATAAGCCATTTTGGGTGAGTTTTCGCCAAGCCCGAAACATGACACTAGAGACGATGTGGGCCTCGATTGAAAGAGTTTTACAAAATTCATTTCTCATGCACGAACCATTCACCGTTCATTTTCATCGTGTGGATATTCCGCGTGGCTATGGTCATGTGCGACAAGGAGCACTTCAAAATGAAGAACTGTTACGTAGCAAGCGAGGGATTGTACGCGTAAAAAATCAAGATTCAAGGTGTCTGGCGTACGCCCTTGTTTGCTATTGGCCTGAAAAAATACAAGAATGTAGATGTGAAACAACATACGCAATATCAACATCAAACAAAATGTGTTGTGGACCAAGAAGTCGATGCATTATGTGCAAATGCAGGAGTGAATTTGGATCATGGTGCCAGTGTAAATGAAATACATTTCCAGTCATACCTCAAAGAATATAAAATTACAGTGTACACCAGATTCTCAGGTCATGATATCATGTATGAGGGGTCCAACGATGAAAATCGCAACTCCCATAAATTTGATTTGTTTGGCTGGACATTTTGACATTATCTAATCTTTAACTGCTTGTTTTGCAACCAAGTTCTACTGGGAAGCGTGCCATAAAAAGTATGATCAGCGTAACAGACATGTGAAAAATTGTCCTGTAACATGTTCAAAATGTTTACAGAGACCACTATGCGACAAGAACCAAGTGTCGATATTGTGCAACGACTGCAATCGTCAATTTTACGGCGAAGAATGTGGATCAGGGTGGGAGTGTGATACTGCCTGGGAAAGGCGAGAACAGAAAGCAGTGTGAAGATGGACAGGATCACTGGACGAGGGAGGGGGAGAAATGATCAAAGCAGGAAGAATAAAGGGACCAATCGAGGTTAGTAGAATATGGGCGACCTATATGGAAGGAGGAAGGAATGGGAGGAGAAGTAGAGTTATGTAAAATGATGGGGAAGTGATCACTGCCGTAGGAGTCGGAAGAAACAGTCCATGTAAGGTGGCTAGAGTAAGCAGGAGAACAAAAGGTGAGGTAGGGGACGGGGAAGACGTGTAGGGGTGCCAGTATTCAGAAGAGTACAGAGTAAGGTGGGAAGTGGGCGATACAGGGCAGAGCCAGCGGGGTTGGAAAAAGGAGCCCCCCAGAACGGGTGGTTACAATTTACGTCACCGCCTACAATCCAGGGAGGGGAAAGGAAATTAAAAAGATAGAGCCAGAGATGATCAGGAAGGTGAACGTGAGGGGGAATATAAAGGTTAACCAGGGTGAGAGAGTGAACGGTGACCATTTGACATTGAACTTCTGGGTATTGGATGGGAGGAGGGTGTAGAACGTAAGGTAAGGTTTTATGAATGCCGAGAGAGAGTCCCCCTCGACCGTCTGGGCGAACATCATGAAGCCAATGGTAGGGAGGGGTTTTAAAATGGTAGGAATCTGTAAGCCAGGTTTCTTGGAGTAAGAGAAAAGACGGATGGAATAGAGATATGAGGTGATGTAAGGCATACATTTTACTGCGAGAACTCCTCATGTTCCATTGTAAGATATTAGAAAAGCATGAACCAGATGATGTTATATTGAATGTGATTGTAATAGCTTGAGTATGGTGATGCAAGATTTATAGTCGGGAGGAGAAAATTTATGTTACGATTTTTTCTAAAATAGAAAGGATAGAAGAAACAGCGGAGGAAAAAAGGTATAGGGTCTGCCGCATGTGACGGTTTCTGAAAAGCTGTGACGGTGCCGGGAAGGGGAGAAAATGCTAAAGGGGATCGTTCAGTTGGAAGAGATGGGGACGGGCAGAAAGAGAAGGTGAAGAGTGAGGACTAAGAGAGAGCTTTTTTCTAACACCGGAAGGAGAGGAAGGAGAATGAGAAGTGGAAGACCGAGAGATGACAGCTGAATATGAAAAGGAAGCAGAGGTAGGGATAGAGGACGGAGTAAAGCTAGAAGTGGCAAGAGAAGACGAAGTAGAATGGAGACGTGGATCTTATCAAACTAAACCTGCAATAATTAACTAAAAATTTAACCTACAAATTAAAGGGTGTAGTTAGTGTATTTATTATTTTAACTTTCACTTACCAGCCAAATACTTAGTTTTGATTTTTTCCCTTTAATTACAGAATCATAGGCAGCTGTATGGAAGGAATTCCAATTACGTTTTGTGTAAAATAACCACTGAACATATGCCAAAAGATTGTCATAACGTTTTCACAAGAGGAAGATACTAATATAAAGAAATTTTTTGTGAAAGGAAAAGTGACAAAAAAAAAAAAAAAAGTGCAGCATTTATTGTTGAAAACGTCGAGTTATTTGTGCTGGAAGAAACATTTTTTTTGATACTTCGGTGTAATATGAAAATTCTATTAATATTTTAAGAAAGAATCTCTGAGGAAAGTGGTAGTTCGCATTGAAAGATTCCTCAATTTTTATATGATACATGTGTACCTATATTGTTTGTTTCAAGTAATATACAGGTTTCTCTTAAGTACTATGCCCATATTTCGTTTTCATTTATGAATTTTCATTTAAAGAGACGAGAAAAAATGGACAGGAGAATATGTGGAAACACATAAGCAATAGTGATCTCCGTCTGCATAGCAATGCATTATGGAATTGGAAGTCAACTATTCATTATTCAGTTGAATGCACACTCTTTGGTTTATCGAGACTTCTGGAACAAAGTACAAACTTCTTACAGATAGAAAGAAGAAATAATTAAAAGTGACTTTTTACTCAACACGCTGTAAAGTCTTACAAGCTTGCCTCGATACGGAATGCAAATACTAATTTTTTTCTTTTGATGGTTGATTTGGAATGTATTGTCTCGTTCAATGCTGAAGCTGTATGATACGTGAACCTACAACTTAATATTGGGATCCGAACTACATGAGCCTCCAGCGAGTGATTATTCCTTGTGAACAAGGCTAAAAAGGAGTGTGCGTTAAACTGGAAGATGCATACTCGATTTCCATTGCCGTTATTACCTGTATTGTATATTGGAGTTAATTATCGCAGGCTTTCCAATGCTCCTATATTTCCTACATTTTAAGAAAACCTCCTATATTTTTATAGCATTGCTACTTCCACTTGTGAAAATAACATAAGAAAATAAGGTGTAGATGGTTGGGGGGCTTTTTGTAGTAGGGTAGTTGAATGGAGACTAGTCTGTGTTTCGTCGTTTCCTGCTCATTGTCTAAATATAATTACATCAAACAATATACAGTTAGCGCAAAAGATATTCATACACCTACAAAATGGAACAAAAAATAAACTAGTTTCGTCATATTAAAAAGTTCTTTGCAGTGGTGATTTTAAAGACTTATAAATAATTTATTTAGATGTATGAACACTTTTTGCAGCAACTGTAGGCAAATAATTCTAGAATATGTTACACATGGTCAGATCTTACCTTAAAAGCGCCAGCTGCAGAATGCTTATTTTAGATTTTATTTTACATTTCAGATAATTGTTCCAGGAAGTGTGCAGCGGTATTTCTGCGTCTTCTCCGTATCGTTTTCAGTATTCCATTGCAATTTCTGCATTTTCTAAGAAACTCGTATAAAATTTTGCAATGAGATAATTACCCATTTAGTTATATTTAGAGTGGGATGTATGTTCATATAACACTTGATGTAATTTGCATGTGCATTTTTTTTATTTTTACCTATTGAATAATTGAAATGTTCCTTTTTCACAGCTTCACGAAACCTCCAGTATTTTTTCATTAGCATTGGAAAGCCTGTTATCGCTACAAATAAGTCCTTAATTGCGTAACAGTATTGATTCAACATCAAGTGACCAAACATGAACGGGTTGTGCAATGAAATATGAATATTGTGTGTTCCAGATGTTGGGTTTGTTACTTGTGTTTAGTAAGCTAGTTCTATGCATTCTTTAATGTACGAAAGTTTTTGTTACATATGCAAATTTTAAATTTGAGTTAATAAAGATGACGTTGATAACGTAATTTTATGTGTATAAATCAGAGACCAAATATGGACACATTCTGTCTATGTACTCCATCGTGAAAGGATGGGAAGAAATTTATTCGTGGGTGTGTAAATATTGTTTCACATTTTACGGAAATGATTTTTCTAAAAATTTAATTACGTAAAGTATTGGGCTATGTTGTAATTCCATAAGGTATTGGACAATTTGGTCGCAAGTGTACGGAATATCTTTTATCCGCTTCGATGGAGCATATAGTAATATCGACACAGATTATGTATTTAGATATTAGATAATTTTGTAAATTTGCATATCTATGCCTATACTTATTTTCATGGATGTAGTAAATCCATTTATACTCTTGAATTTCTAAACAATATACATGTTTGACAGTAAAATATTTTCATTTTCACGATGCATTTTTACACGATACAGTGTGGAAATGCATCTTCAAGTGTAAAATATTTTACAATGGAAAATATTTTTTTACGAATTTAAGAAATGAAAATTTATTTACATACAGGCTTGGCATACAGATTGCGACTTTTTTGTGTGTAAAAGTACCTATGATTTTTTTTTTAAATTGTGCTTAGCATTGAGATGTGAATACAATTGGCTTTAACTTAGTTGAAATAACAAGTTATCAATATTGTTTACAGTCTCGATAGATTTTGATACAATGCTTGCAGTTTATATCGATTGTTACTCATGAGTTCAAGTGTAGAAGAGATTCTGGTTTGATAAGATTATTCCACGTAATCATCATGAAAAGAAAGCCGTGGGAAAGTGATAGAGGACTCGTAAGTAGCATTTGAATCCACCAAAAGATGGTGGAATTCCGTCTATAACCAGCATAAAATCCACCAAAGCATGCTAGAGTTTCTTGGTAGAACCAGCATATAAACCATCACACCATGATAGAATTTCTTTGTGGAAACAGCTTAAAAATCCACCAAACCGTGCTAAATTTCATGCTTGAACAAGCATAAGATCCATCAAATAAACCCAGATGATCCAGCAACACATCGTGGAAGTTGTTCCAAATACCAGGAAAAATGCAGAAATCTTTTGCTGGAAAATTTCCAGTTCATGCTGTACCAGGAATAATTTTCCAGCTTAAATTTCAACCTGGGTTGAAATATATTAATGGTCATTAGTAATGTTCTATCATTACAAATATTTTAGATTCTTATACACTTAAGCAGGATTACTTTACTATTGTATTACCCCAAAAACATTAGATTCTAAGCACTATATTAGTTCATGCGCAGATTGAGAATATCTTGACCATCATATTATAGCTTTTATTTATTTTGAAGATTTGTCATGAATCTCATGCTATTATACTACGGCCACAAATAAGCACTTTCTGCACCAAAAAAGCTCCTAATCCCTTTAAAAATATTCATATCCTATTACATCCTTTTATTTGTTCTACTATTTACTCTGCATATTAGCAATTGGTCACCTCACACCATTCCCTGAACTATTCTTATCTTAATGCTACAAAAATTGTATTATATAGCGCTTTACTTTCCTACTATATTTCTACAAGGGAAATGCTTTTGTGGTCACCGCGGTGATTTGAAGCTGAAAAAAGCTGTAGCGAATAGAACCAGACAGATGGTTAGGCTCCCGAAAGACCACCATAAACAAGATAAGTGCTCGAGAATTTTTCTTGTGATCTAGGCGCGGGTTCTCAAACCTGGACCTTCATAATATTATTTTTTGATTTAACTTATTTAGGAGCCAGACTCCTATTTCCAATCGCCTTGACTACCTGGCGTCCAGGATTTTTCGAGCCTGGACAAGAGGAATATTGGCAGAAATTCATTATATGTTACTTACGTTGTTACTTTGAAACTTCAGCTTTTTCTTTTCAATAACCTCACACGAAATAGTGTTCTAAGTATACAAACATAAGTTTATTTATATTCTTTCTTCCCTTCAGATAGGCCCGCATCAATGGGAAGCAACCCCCCTAAAATTTTCAAGGTAGGCTTGCAAATAAACTACAATATGGTGATGAACTATATGATGGTTGGATTAGCCCCCGTAACTTCTACCGGGCGCTCCTTCATTTTTGGGGTGGCTACAAGCCTGTCCTCAGCTCTGAGATGATTAATGTTTGGCATACAGTGGTACATTTGCAAAAGATTATATCGTGAAAGTACACCCTGTTTCAAAAGGAATATACGTATTACGAAGATTTATTTTATTCAAACTATCGATCGTTGCGCCTTGGCTCGGCTATTGGAGAAACGAATACATAGTCTAGTTTATATTAATAACCGCCAGATGTCAGTTGTCTTCATTTTGCTTGGTAACCGTCATACGTTTAAAATGGCTACTCCGCCGCAGCAGAAATCATTTTGTGTTCTCGAGTTTGCGAAGTGCAATTCCGTGATTACAGTGCAAAGACGTTTCAGGTTGAGATACCAAATTGATCCTCCGAATGGGTGGAACATTCGCAGATGGTATCGACAGTTTGTAGATACAGGATGTGTATGTAAAGGAAAAAGTCCTGGCCGCCCTCGTGTTCCTGAAGAAAATGTTGCCCGAATGCAAACGTCTTCCAACGTAGTCCTTCAAAATTAACTCGTCGTGCCAGTTAGGAGTTACAAGTGCCGACAACAATTTGGCGTGTTTTGAGACGTCGGTTGGTTACGAAGCCGTACAAGTTACAGCTGTTACAAATTCTGCGTCCTGATGACAAACGCAAACGTGTGGCATTTTGTAACGAGATTCTGGATGCTATTGGCAATGATAACACTTTTGCGCAATGCATCGTGTTCAGAGATGAAGCGACTTTCCGTGTTAGTGGTCAGGTAAACAAACAAAATGTTCGAATTTGGGGCCTACAGAACGCACATGCAGCCATTGAACATGTACGAGATTCGCCCAAAGTCTATGGGCCTTATGCAAAGTCGTTTTGATGTCCAATTAAAGCCATACTACGAGGTTGACTAATGCATGGTTATCAAAATTGTATTCAGGGTCTCTGATTAGGACGTAGTATTGGACGAAGTTAATCAAATGTGACTAATTAATCTAGAGCAGAGGTCAATCTTTTACCCATGGTTTAGCTTGCGACACATTTCGTATTTCATGTATTTTCATTTTTACAGACTACGCATGCGCTCATCTACCTTTCCGTAGTTGCCACATTTATTTTTCTCACCCGATGCATTGGGGTTATATAAGTTAATCATACCCAAATCAACTTTTTAGTTGTACTCAAAGTAGACTCTGAATACCAAAATGTGCACCTTCCTCAGTAAAGAGTTAGTACGCGTACTAACTAGTCTGTGACTAAACTTCGATTAACGAATTCTCTCTGAATACCGCCCAATGTGTTTTGTGCGATATCCCGATCATCTGTTTACGGCCCATTCTTCTTTAATGGAAACACGGTTAACAGTCAGCAGTATCTCGCTATGTTACAAAACTGATTGTTTCCGAGGCTGCAAGAAAACTTCATTTTTCAACAAGACGGAGCACCCCCCCCCCACTGGAGTCGCCAAGTGCGTGAATATCTGAATGAAACTTTACCGAACCGTTGGATTGGTCGTCAAGGATCTGGCGACTTACCATGTTTCAGCTGGCCTCCACGGTCACCGAATTTATACCCTGTGACTTCTTCCTGTGGGGTTTCTTTCAAGACAACGTTTATGTACCACCACTACCACAGAATCTGGAAGAGTTGAAGAACCGGATCCGTACTGCCATAACATCAGTGACGCAGGACATGCTTGCCCGAGTATGGGAAAAATTTGAATATCGATGTGATATTGTTCGTGTCGCTAATGAAGGACATATTGAACATCTGTAATTTGAACTTGAGAGGTTCGTAAATATGTGTAAAATTTCATATTCGTGTCTTAAAAGTTTAATAAATATATGCATTCGAAATACGTATATTCTTTTTGAAACAGGGTGTATTGCGTTTTGTGTTCTAACGTCCAAAGTTAAAAAAAAAAAGTCATAAAAGCAAACGTTTCAAGAGTTCAGCCTTTGATAAGTTTCGTCCAGTAGATTGATTTTTCGTATATTGTTTCACTCACTGGAACAGAATATTGTGTTCATTACTCGTCATATCAAACATTCATTATGAAAGGACACAGTGGATCAATAGTGGAGCGCTCTCCTCTAGTGTGAGGGGTACCTGGTTCGAATTCAAGACATGAATTTGCGGTGGACAACATCGTGTCCGTGGGTTTTCTCGCGATTCAGGCGTTTCCTCCCACATGACCATTCCACCGATTCTTTTATAATAATTCACTCTCATTAATCATCCACAAGAGTCATATTCGTGGAACGTAGAAGCAGAAATGTAATTTTATTTTATTCAGTAATAAGCTACTGTAACTAGTTTGTTATCATTACTGTGAAACCATAGCTATTTATCTATTGGTCTAAATGTTAACTCACGTCCTCAAAACATTTCAGCTAATTTGTAAATGTTCACATGGACTAATATAAACAATTTGCGAGTATGTTCCATGGGCCAAAGAAAACGACAGTAAGCTCGAAAATATTAGGATGAAATAATATTGCTTGCTAATGTGTAAAATAGTTCGATAATAGCACTGGTAAATTATCAGAATGCTCATGAACATAATTATCATTGTAACTTTGTGCGTCCTTGTGTTGAACTCAATAAAGAATTTAGATTATTTTTATTTGGAGAAATATTATTTCATGTATTAATTTCCTTGGGCTTCCCCCTGAACGCATAACTATCAAATCCACGATGAACTTGCATATAAGAAATTAACACTCTACTATCAAGTAACTGGGCCTTATGCAGAATCGTTTTAAAGTTTGATTAAAGTTATACTACGGGGGTAACTAACGGATGGTTATCAAAATTTTATTCAGTCTCTGATTAGGACGTAGTATTTGAAGAAGTTAATCAAATGTGACTAATTAATCTAGAGCAGAGGCCAAACCTTTAACCATGGTTTAGCGTGCAACACATTTCGTTCTTCATGTATTTTCATTTTTACAGACTACGCATGCACTGATCTACTTTTCCGTAGTTGCCACATTTATTTTTCTCACCCGATGCATTGGGGTTATATAAGTTAATCATACCCAAATCATCAATTTAGTTGTACTCAAAGTAAACTGAATACCAAAAAGTGCACCTTCCTTAGTAAAGAGTGAGTATGCTTACTAACTAGTCTGTGACTAATCCTAGATTAACGAATCCTCTCCGAATGCCGCCCATGTTTTTATATTCATTTTTTTTCTTAAGAATGAATAAAAATCGCTTCGTAAGGTCGGTCGGGGACCGAAACATGAGAATATTAATTAGATTCTTACCTCAGGCTGCAAACAATGTCAATAATATAGCAAATTAGTACACAGATATTAAAGTATATTCAATTACTTGGTAATAAATAAATAGCTTGCTTTTTAAATAAACCTTAAATTCTGTTACATTTTATTATTCTTTGTGTTATTAGCAATGTCGTACACATTTGAAAAACATGCATAGTATCTTTCGCTAAGCCGTTTCCCTAGTTAGCGGCGCAGACCTTTTTCCCTGTACCGACCTGTGACGTACAAACATGGTGGTCGTTGTTTTAAGAGCACGAGTAGCAGACCGAAATTCAATCGTGCGTCACAATGGGCAACCTTGTATCTTGAAAAGGATGCAGCAGCCGCGCAAATGCTATTGAGAAAACTTCATCAGTTTGGATTAACGAATCTATCCACAAGCTATGTAACAGATGGGACACACACATATATATAACTTATCAATTACAACAAAATGTAAATGTAAAATGAAAAAATCTCCAAATATGATATTTTCAACCTGGATTTTTAAAAAAAATTAGACGAGCCGTTTCGGCTGTATACTCTTTATGCGCCCAATGTTAAATGAAAATGCAACGTTGCCATTTACCTGGACCCACACGATAACTGAATGAAGTTATTGTTTGAAATGGGGACTTGCCATAGACATGTTTGCGTAAAAGATAGTAAATTCACATTTATTGGGTGAAACTGGGTGGTTACTTATGTTGTGGGTGCAGTTAAATGGTAACGTTGCATTTTCATTTAACATTGGGCGCATAAAGTGTGCAGCCCAAACGGCTCGTCCAATTAAAAAAAAAAAAAAAAAAAAATTATTCACTTTAGATTGAAAACTTAATATTCGGAGACTGTTTCCCCTCTCAGCTTTTGTTGTAACTGATAAGTTACCTTATGTCAGGGGACTTTTGAGACACCCTGTATACTGTATACCTTTTTTGCCCTGTCTGGAGAGAGAAATTGCACTATGTGGCATGTCGCAAATAAAGAACCATACAGTAGGTCTACCATTCTTATAAATAATTACGTCGATTCTTGCCAGATGGTAACTAAAGTCGATATAGATTGGTACTAGCAAAAATGAAATCTTTGAGTTTTACGTCCCACGGTTATGCCGGTTAGGCTAAAGGAGACGGTGATGATGAGTAATGAATGAAATTGTGGAATGAAGATAGTGGGAGGAAACGGGAGAACCCCGAGAAAACCCACGACCACGGTGTTTGTCCACCACAAAGTTCACTTGGCAGGGGCTGGGAAGATTGGTACTAGCATCACTTAACACTTTCAGTCTTACTGTAGTTCCGGAACGACAGGCTGTAAACTTACGTTAAATCCGAGTGTCGTTCGGGAACGACACGTCCATTTAAAATACTAACCAGAAATGAATTTTGTATGCTCTTTTATTTGAGAAAGTAATTTTGAGTGCTTTGTAAATTATCTATTGGCGATGAAATTTTGATTCCCATGGAGGCTGAAAAAAGCTTCGGAGGGCATATTGTATAACATTTTAACTTTATTTTGGCCTCTACAATAGTGAGTGCTCTGTGGGCGTCACTTTTAGAACACACACACACACATTGTATTGAACATTTCCGAGCCATATCGGGTGAGTACGGAGCCTGACGACACACAGGAATATTGTTTGGCGATGAAAGCGTGAATAAACTTTTGCGGACACTCTCCCTCATGCCCCAATTCTCGTTCAAAACTGAGTGTACCGATCTGATTAATTGGTTTCCGCTTGGGTATCGCCAAGCTTTTGCCAAATTCAATGCGATACTGCTGTTCAAGTTTTTCTGTCATTTTACGAAAAAATGAAAAGGGTGTGTACGACTGCTTACTACAGATCTTCACTCGTTGGCCGACTGCCAGTGACTGGCGATTTCTGCAGGCGAGGAAAAAAAAAGTCACGACTGCGCGTAAGTGTCCCCTCTACATCTACACTGAAGAAAGTCTCCCGCACTTCATTGGTTTACGCGAAAAAACAAAGATTCGATACTTTTTGAACACTTTATATATATGAATTACACACACGCACATTTTGAAATGTTTAAGCATTTTAAAAACTAAGTTCTAATATGATACACTGATCAACTAGAACATTCTGACCACTTATCTAATAGTCGGTATGTCCATCTTTGGCACGGATGACAGCGGCGACGCGTGTTGGCATGGAAGCAACGAGGTCGCTGGAGGGAGTTGGCAAAACCTGCACACACACACAGGTCACCTAATTCCTGTGAATTCCAAGGAAGGGGGAGGGTGATCCGTTCTGACGGTACGTTCAATCACATCCCAGAGTATTCGATTAGGTTCAGATCCGGCCAGCAAACCAACTGGAATTCGCCCTGTGTTCCTCGAACTACTCCATCACACTCTTGACCTTGTAACATGGCACATTATTTTGTTGAAAAATGTCACTGCTGTTGGTAAACATGGAGTGTACGTGGTCTGCAACCAGTGTACGCTATGCCTCGGCCGTAATAGTGCCTTGCACGGGCTCCACTGCACCCATGGATGCCTACGTGAATGTTCCCCAGAGCATAATTGACCCGCCGCCAGCTTTGTCTCCGTCCCCCAGTACAGGTATCAAGGAGCTGCTCCCCTGGTACACGATGGATTCGCACCCTCCCATTGACATGATGAAGGTATCGGGATTCATCAGACCAAGCAACGCTCTGCCACTGCGCCAAGGTACAGTGGCGATGGCCATACGTCCATTTCAGTCGTAGTTGCCGATGTCGTATTAACATTGACACATTGGTGGGTCATCGTTAGGAATGTTTGGTGCACTGTGTGTTGAGACACGCTTGTACTCTGCCCAACATTGAAGTCTGATGTCAGTTCAACCACAATTCGCGGCGCCTATTCTGTTTTACCAGTCTGCCCAGCCTACGACGTCCGACATCTGTAATGACAGGGGCCGCCCAACCCCTCGACGTTTGGACGCCATTTCACCTTGGTTTCACCATTTGTTGAAGACACCACAGCACTCCTCCATCGTCCGACAAGTCGTGCAGCTTCCGAAATGCTTTTCCCAAGCCTCCGGGCCATTACAATCTGTCCTCGATTCAACTCAAGATAGATCACGCGCTTTCTCCATTCTACACACGGCCAGCGCACGGTCACTGATACTACATGCACCGTGAGTAGCAGGCATTCCTCGTCAGGTGACGCTGCTATCGCCTGGACGGGTTTATATCGATAGTAGGTAGGTGGTCATAATGTTCTGGCTGATCATGTATAAGCTAGTACTGTAAATAAATTTTGAGTTTCGCGTCCCTTTCAGCAGGAAGGCTATTTGAGATGTAGACCCACAGCTTAACGTGTAATCCGAACTACATGAACTACCGCCGGTAATCGAACTTCGGCCTCCCACTCAAAGGCGCGTACTCTAACTGCTTAGCCACGAGATAGCTCTCTACAGAAATTCATTGATTGTACATTATCTGTACTAATAGGACGAATCAGAGCATTAAATTTGACTTACCTGTCGTAACATATTTGAGGCTGCAAAATCTTCACAGGATGGTAATAAATTGTAAAAAGAATAACACATGGCTCGAGCGGGTTCGAACCCGAGACATGTCTTGCAATTGCCAGCCTAATCCTTATATTGCTCGACCAAACCGGTAAGCAATTAGGAGTTCTAATATTAGCTATTATATAAAAGTGGATGTTTATCACATCGTAACTACTGTACCAATCAACCACAACGCCTCCCGCTCCCCAGAATATTAAATTGATTAAAATATGTATCATGATTTAAGTAGATCATCCTACCTGGGAGTAGATCATGATTTAAGCACAAAAAGCTAACGAGCTCTTCAAGTTAGGAAATTGGAACTTGATATATGAACTTTTCATTAGAAATGAAGGATTTATATTCAAACATTTTAGAAAATCTCTTTTTTAAGGAAAACATTTATCCTTGTAAAAAATATATGTATGTATGGATGTGTTACAGCATAAGTATAACATCTGGAGCAATTTCAACCGAAGTTTATACGCACAGAACTTAGTGTAGAAGAAACAATACTGTGCAGCTAAGACAACTAATATTCCTGGGTAGGGGACTAGAGTAAAATAATGGAATCTAGTTTTTGTCACAGAGATGGTAGATAACACTCCCAATAAAGTGAAGACGGGTCATGTCTGGTGCTCTAGGAATCGACCGGGCATACTAAGTTATATATTTCTTATTTTTCATTTTACTTGACGTTACCCGGTATTGGACATGGGTAAGAGCAGGAGTTTTTCGCAAGTTGCGAAATCGCGAAAATTTTCCGACAAAGCCGAGAGTTGGTTTTTCAACGAACTACGTCAAATTGAGTAAGGAAATAAGATATTTTGAAGTTGCGACAAAATGCGATTTTTTAAACGTTAATTTCCATTGTTAAAATACAGAAATAAAAACGTATAAATTTCCAAGCAACATTTTTCTTTTGCAACTGGCAACTCTGATTAGGCCTACTACTAATTTCCGTTTGAAGTTCATATCTGGTAGTTGTGAAATGTCGAACATTCAGCGTCGTGTTAAAACAGCAGAAATTCTCACTTTGGTGTTTTTGTAGAATACGTACGCCAAGAGTTTATAATTTTAAAAATAGTGAATAAAAAGCCTACGGTGCAAGTGAATTTGCCAGTAAAGGCTTGTATGTAAGTGATATCCAAACGTTAGTGGGTAAATTTTGTAATTCACGTATTGAATGGAAAAAGAAAGACACTGTACAAAACATATAAAGTCAGCAGGACATAAATTTAACAGAGGTTGAATGTGGTCCAAGCAGGGCAAAGCGACAAATTACATTGAAAGGTTCTGCAAATGCACAGAAGGCAAAAATAGAAACGAACGAGTTCACAAATAAGACTACCGAGATATTGCTGAAGTGCAATATACCCATAGAAAAAAGTTGACCATCCTGCATTTCGTGCGTGGTGCGGTACAGATGAAGTACATGCCTGATGAACAGGGTTTGAAAAAACCCGGGTATTTTTGAAAAACCCCAACCCACCTGGGCCCATGTGGGTTTTTTCGGGTATTTTCGGGTTTTATTGGGTTTTTTCGAAATATTTCAATCTCTTTGGGGTTAAAATGTTAAAATATGATTTACATTTCATGAGTGTCATTGTCACAACTTGCAACAACTTTCTATTCACTGCTGTTTTGAAAACAATGCCGCCATTTTGAAATTTTATATTGGATCGCCGAAAAAATATATACAGCAAATTTAGAATGTCTTGTGCTTCTACCCTCAAAATATCAACTTAAAAAGTCCGAAAATTGCACCTTGTAGCATGAATACCCGCTATTTTGAAAAATGGACGCCATTTTGAAATTTTATGCCGTCAAAATATATAAAGCTAATTTAGTTTCTCGTGCTTCTACTTTGAAAATTTCAACTTGAAAGACCTAAAATTGCGCTTTGTAGCGTGGATATCAGCAGCGGCGCAAATATGTCTTCAACATTGGGGGGACGGGTAATATGGTGTATATATATATATATATATATATATATATATATATATATATATATATATATATATATATATATATATATATATATATATATATATATATATATATAGATAGATAGATAGATAGATAGATATATGCGATGTATAAAATATTTATGAAGGCGAAAAACATGTCGGTCCCGGCGTCCTCCACAGGGAACATAAAATATGACGACATTATTATTGCTTTATAACTTTAAAATCCGACCGGCAACATTGAAAACTGTTTACAAGGGATGATCCAAATATGATCATTCCCTGTAAACAGTTTTCAATGTTGCCAGTCTGATTTTAAAGTTGTAAAGCAATAATAATATCGTCACATTTTATGTCCCCTGTGTGGGACTCCGGGACAACATGGGTAGGGGAGCAGAGTTGTCTTCAACATTGGGAGGCGGTCAGATTTGAGGCTTATTCTGGGAGGTATCAATTTCATCTCACTTTTCTTTGTGACACTTGGACACAAATCATCACATTTCTTCCTAAAAGACACATTTCCAATCGGATTATTGAGGAGGGAAGTTCCAAGATTGTAGGGGATATGCCCCCATCATCCGCCCGGGGTTTTCGCCAGTGGAGATCAGCCATTTTTTTTTTAAAAAAAAGCGCGTCATTTTGTAATTTTACGTTGGTATGCTGTCAAAATCTAAACAGAAAATATAGTGTCTCTGGTTTGTATCCTGAAAATTTAAAAGACCGAAAGTTGAACACTGTGTGGTAAAGGCAGACAAATTAACGAATATAGATCGAGTCATCCTAGGAGCCTCAGTGACGTTCGCCAAATATGAATACCAAATAGCTATATTAATTTAAAACAGACATAATTCATCAAAATGTCTTAAATAATTTTCAACGTAAAATAAATGGTCTTATTGTTGAATTTCACTTTCGATGCTTTGTGCATTCAATTACGGGAATTACCCGAGCACTTGTTGCAAGACCGTTCTTTTCCGAAAATTAATTTAAAACAATTAACAAAGATAGGCCTATAATTCATATTTTATAAAGTAAATGTTTCAAAATGTCTAAAATGAAATGAAATGTCCTCCAGCGTAAAATAAATAGTTTTATTGTTGAAGTATTCACTTTCGATGCTTTATGGGTTCAATTGCGGGAATTTCCCGTACACTTCTTTCACGACAGGTTTTCCCTGAAAATGCAGCTTGCTTTACTGTCATAGCCTTCTCTGTGTTTACTGTACATCGAAACTTCCATTAATACTGAAGTTTGAATGCAGCACTTGAAATAGTAAGCGTTACGTAGTCTTCGGAGCTCCGATGATAAGCATTAAGCTTCTTAATTTTGACAAGAATTTTTACGTTATTGCTAGTGTTGATTCTACAGAATGCTTATTTGAAGGCTAGCAACAAATGACTGAACTTAATTGTTGTTGGAAAACCAAATTTTTTAATGTTACCATCAAAGGTTAGAAATAATACTAATAGTTTTACTAATGTATTTACATATTTACTGTTAGTACCGGCACCTATGACCTTAAACCCATCAACGTATGAGGGATAACGTTCCTCTGCGGCGCCGAGTTAGGTAACACACTATTCACGGAAAGTATTTTCTATAATACAATCGCTTATTTTACTTCAAATAGGCTATAAGCATAATCCGCACATTAATTTGTTCTACAATAATCTCAAGCTAAGGTGAGGTTTTTAATTTATTTATTCATTCATTCAGTGCATTTCGAGCTTTATAAAGGTCTTATGTTGAATATTGTTGTCTATCTTTAACATCTTAACATGAAAGCATATAATTCGCCCAAATAAAGTTTAAAATCTGATAGAAATAACTTTCAATGTGATCACCTTAGTTGTACCAATAATACGCTAGCAAAAAAGTCAAAAACCCAGGTGGGTTTTAAGATGGGTTTTTTCAGGTGGGTCCAACCCGAAAAAACCCGGTGGGTTTTTTCGGGCTGGGCCCACTTGGGCAAACCCTGCTGATGAAAGACTTGTAAAAGAAGAAAGAAGTAATATGTTGTTAGTAACTGAATAAAGAATACTTCAATGTCTCCACTGTTCATGTATTATTATTATTATTATTATTATTATTATTATTATTATTATTTATATTGGGCCTACCTATATTAGAGTTTGTATATTAGAGCTTGCAAAAGAACTCACTTAGCGACAAAATGAGAAATTTTATATCTCATAATGCAGAACTTTTAATTCCAAATGCGAAATGTTTAATTTCAAATTGCGAAAAACTCCTGCCCTTAGACATGGGCTACGGCCAAGACGTTGCTCTTCGTTATTTATTTGACTCATGCCTTTACTTTCAACAAAAGTGTGGGGACGGACAGCCCCCGAAAGCGTTGTTCTTAACCTTATTCTTCCCATGTATGTCAGCTGCCCTGATAATTGACGGATTTATTTCAACCATTCCTTTCCTTTCAACGATGATTATGATCTTCGATACATATTACACTCATTCCTATACTTTTTTATAGGAGGTGTGGGAACTGCAATGCGTATCTCAAGGGCCAAAAGGGTTTCACACGTTTTTCTTAAACCCATTCTCCCCTGCGAAGATGGAGCTTTTCAGCTAGACGGTAGATATGCGCAAATCTCGTTTTCAAAATATGCAATACATGGAATTCCATTCTAACTTGTAAAATCTAACACTTCACTTAGTTTCACTATTCTTACGTACCCAAACAGATGAAGAACTGAAATATGCTACGATAAAACTGAAATCGTACGAATTAATGAATATTGAAAGTATTTTATTCTCACTTTCAATTTAACTTTCATAAAATAAATTATTCAAATTAAGACATTTAAATCACATCCGGAAGGCGATCAATTTCAGTAAATTACTAAAGAAATATATTCGGTACACGAAAGTAGTTTCAATTTGTAAATCGGTGAAGTATTTCTTCTCAAACTGCTCTATTTATTCATAGTGGTATCAAGGGGTAAAATGTGCTCGAAGTATCACAAGCTTACTTTCACATTTTATATTCTTTTATACAGAGATGAAAAATATCCAAATTAATGTTATGTTACCAACTTATCGACATACTATGAGATTACCTTTCTCCTTAGATGGTAGCAAGTTCTATTTTCTATGCATTATTGCCATTTTCCGTTTCACATGACATGCATGACAGACAACAATCTATCTCTACAAATCAAATTAAAAATGCACATTAATTATATAAATAACAATTTTATTGAACAACTTTCCACTGTTCTTAATGTCTGTCACAACTGTCATGTTTTCATTTTGTAATACTGAAATACAACCACGAAAACAACATCCTTACTTTGAACTTGACTCAATTTATTGCGGCTAGGGACAACTACACAACAGCATTTTGAGCTTACAAAGTACCAAGAATAACCAGAATCAAAGTCTTTCACAAGTAAGAAACATGGTTCTGTTCATTCAATGCAACAATGTGATGGAGAACAATTCTTTCGCTTTAACATCAGTTTAAGTGGCTGTACTGTCTATCTTTTACACAAGACTGCTGTTCCACAGTCTGTTTTAGCCAGTCTCAAATTGTTTTTCATAATATATATATTAATTCAACTCCCCACTTCTCGTTACCCTTATTTTTTTTTTTCTTGGCCATGAAATTTACATAGCCTTAAACCTGAATATATTAATTGTTGATTCCAACCCTATCTGTGTCCATTTTCACCACTTCAACCGCATTATATCTTCTGAGTGTCCTAATATATATTTTTTTGTTTTTCCATGCAATGACTTCATTGACAAATGCCAACCAACTTTCAAGACTTCACCACTTACATCCGTGCACGAAGCATCAATGAAACTTGCAAGTAGGTTTTTTTCCTCAGCTACTTGCAAGATTTATACGCACCACTACACTATACAAAAGAAAAAAAAAAGTTTCTCGCTCCTCTGATCTCGTCTCTCAAAAACACTTAAACATCACAAATTTCTTCCAACACACCTACATTTCATCACTGGAAGTCATTAACAAGGGTAATGCATTGGCAATAATGTTAAAAATATCGTGCAAAGATGTGAAAGCATCTATTTATTATTATCTGAAATATATTTTCAAATGTGCCAACAATATATCAGACTCTTTCTTCCACATTACAAAATCAATAATTAGAAAGGTATTGTACCGTTTTATAATAATAATAATAATATTAATTAAAAAAAAAAAAAACAAAAAAGGAGGGAGCACAGAAAACTTCAAAAAATTACAGAGAAAAAACTGTCTCATCTCTGTTTATGTTATTGTTACATGAAAACACACGAGAGAAATGGTCATAATCAACTAAACTTGCACAGCTCACCTCAAATTAGTCTAAATGAGCAAACGTAATCCTCCTCATTTCTTATTTCATACATCAACAGAGACTTGATACGATGCAGTTTTTCAGTGTAACTTCATTCAGCACCGATAAATAACAAGTTTTCTTAACTTGTACACTTCTTTTCCTGCATTATACTTTCGAAAGTGCCATTAAATAGATATAATAAGTGCTTTACCTCACTTAAAAAAAGAAGAGACGAAATTAGAACTGGTGAGCGTTGTTCACCATGACTGGACATTTGACAAAATACGGCAAACCAAAGATGATATGCCAATGCATCTCTTTCTCGTAACGGCGAACTACCACCCGAGCCACATATATGTTGTCCAGGTTTTACGATTATATCTGGCTAAGGAAATCCTTAGATATCATTACAAAAGCCATCACCCTTTTTTTTCCCCTTATGTTCTACACTTGACATTCCTTTAGTAAATTTGTTAAGTAGGGGCATGTTTATGAGGTCTTTACATTGTATTAATTACCCCACATCACTTGATAGCTAGTGACAAAGTTGCTTGTCAAGAAATACCTCATTTAAATAGTGATATCTGTGTATTTTCACTTTAGATACTCTTACTAATCATATCAAATTTTCCGTTAAGTTATTGGTTAACACTTGGAAATTTCAAATTTTCGCTACTAAAACAGGAACAAATAATGAATTACATTATTTGATCCTTGTGAACCCCACACACAAACAGCTATAAAGGCTTTATTCAGTCTTTTATACCTTTTTTCTTATTTTAAAAAAATCCAGAGATTACACAAAAATATTACTCAGTTGTAGCTGTAGTTTCTTCTTTTGGACTTAGTGAAGCCTCCTGGACAATTTTCAAATCTGAAGACTGAGATGTTGGCGATGGAGAGCTTATACTACTTTGCTTAGTGTTGTTAGCAGTTCCAGTATTATTATTTCCTGCGTTAGTGCCTTCATTTAATTTGGTGTCGGTGTTGCCACTATCTTCAGTTTTGCCATCCGTATTACCTTCCATCTTCACATTATGAATACCTAAAAATATAGTTTATTTTCAAGTACATTATTACCGCCGTGTTACGTAACATTTACAAAGCTATGAACAACTAAGACTAATGTTAAATATCGTACGCAATGAATATTCACTGAATGTTAAGTTCGCATAACTATAATTACAGGTATTACTTTACACAAATTTAGAGTACAATTCAGTACACACAGTGTTACACTATCATACCGAACAATATAGTATTACAATTTTCCGATTGGTTTACGTTTAGTACCAAAGAGATATATCATCAGTAAATAGTATTATTTTACGTTAGTAATTGATAATCACGTTCTTTTCCTTAAGCTAAGTCACTTACGAATATATGACATCCAAAATTAGATTAGTAGTTACGCTTATGAGTAATGCTAATTTCACATTACTAGAATAAACACAGTCTTCTTTATGTGCTGCAAATATGTGATAGTATGAAAGCTTAAAAAGATTTGTCAATGCTACACAGTTTTCTTGTTTAAAATTATACAAAAATGTACGTATATGAAAAAGAGAGAGAGAGTATCTTTCAATACATCATCATCCTGGATATTTCACAGCGACTTCTTTATTTTACTTTCCCTTCTTAACTGTGATTAAACCTTGTACTTTTGTGTATATCAGATGGTCTAAATCTTGCTCCCGTACTCAGCAAGGGGTGATACTAGATAATAAAAACAAGACTTAACATTTAACCTCCGGAGCCTTGTTTCGGCGATAGGGCCGATAAAAAAAGACTATGTGGCAACATAGCATGACATTCTAAAATAGATGTAACACAGAATAGTTAATACTTTTGGCGTAGAGTCGGGCTAACGTATGTGACTGGCAACCAATTGATCCACGTTCAAATCCCACCAAGTTTTCTTCTTTTTTGTCGGTGGTAAGCATTATTGCATGCAACTTAATGTGGCTGGAAAGTGATGAAAACAGTGTACAGAAATAGAAGTAAGCACACTGCTGTACTTGCATGTGAACGTGCCAGGTGGCTCATATCCAATATGCGTCAACTCTCTTATGGCTATATGGTTAGCGTACAAGCCACTGGTGTGGGAATCCGAGTTTTATTTCCGATAAGAGTTCGTGGTTCGGATCCCACGTTAATCTCTAGGTCCACGTTCTATATTAGCCTCGGTACTGCACGGAATGCTAAACTCAAAATCAACGAAATAATCCACTGCGCATGAGTTCCAATGTTGACATTTATATGGTACGTCAGTGTACTTATTTCTGTTTCTTCACGATGTTTCCACTTCGTTTCACTATTTCCATTTACACTTAGCTTGTAATGTTTAAGAACTAGCTAGTTATTATCATAAATACTCTCACCAAGTTTGGAGTGGCGCTGTAGGCATCCGGAGTGGTACAGTGCTGCCATCTGTGTATAAAGCGGAAGATGCATGTAGTGTGTGTTGGACTGTTCATGACATACATTGATATTGTACTGAGTTCTGATGGAGTGGGGCGATTACGAAAATCGTGTAGCAGTAATTGCACTACACAAGGTCGGGAAGACAGCAGGTAAGATTTTCAACCTCCTGAAACCACTACAAATCAGCAAGAGATTCGTGTATCGCGCCATACAGCAGTACACCGAGACTGGAACGGCAGCTGACCGCGCAAGGAGTGGCAGACCACGAACGTTACGAACCCCGCAGGTCCAGAAAGTAGTCGCAACAAGAATTCGAAGAAATCCTGTTCGAGCACAAAGTGTGATGGGTGCTGAGATGAACTTCAGCAGAAATTCCATGTCTCGTGTGCTCAGGAGTGACCTACATCTACGGGCGCATAAGAGGCGGACTGGTCACTTTCTGACCTAAACATTAATGTCACAGAGGGTCCTTAAATCAAAGAGACGGTTGCGGCGTTACGCCAACAATCTGCACAGAAAGATTCTGTTTACTAACGAAAAGGTGTTCACAATTGAGCAGGCCTATAACGCCCAAAATGACTGTGTGTATGCCACGTCATCTACTGTAGCTGCTGAGGCAGCTAAAAGGGTTCAGAGGGCACACCATCCTGCCTTAGTGATGGTTTGGTGGGGAGTGACGTACCCAGGCACAACCCAGCTGAATTTTTGCGAATAAGGTGTTAAAACATCTGCCAAGGTGTACCACGACACAGTGCTAACACCAACAGTGAAACCACTGTCTGCTACCATGTTCCCTGGAGAAAGATGGACCTTTCAGCAGGATTCCGCTCCAGGCCACAAAGCAAAAACAACCCAGGATTGGCTGGCACGGAACGTCCCCGACTTCATTTCTACCGCTGATTGGCCTTCTAGCAGCCCGGACCTTAACCCGTTGGACTACAAACTTTGGGCAGTCCTTCAGACAAAGGTCTTACATAAACGGCATCCATCTGTCGACAGTCTGAAACAATCCTTGACTCGTGCAGTGAACAATCTTCCCATGGACGTGGTGCGTAATGCATTGACCAGTGGCCGGACAGACTTCGTGCCTGCATCAAGGCCAAGGAGGAACATTTCAAAAAATGATTCGTGCGTCAGGTGTACAACATATCAATGTAAAACATGACAAAAATAAATTGCCTTGGTGTTAATACTCTGTGTTATACTCAGTACTTCATTTCTTGGTTGCGGCTTCTATTTCGATTTAAATATGTATTTTTAAGCACATAATAAATCACATTCCTATGCTATGTTATTAACCTAATGTTCGTCCAATTATATATTTAAAACCACAAATAGTAGTAGCGACACACATACCTTGGGATCCAAAGAACTGACCCTGAAGTTTGGTATGAGATGACAGGCTAGGTCGCTGCGAATGAGCATGCGGTAATCTGTGTCTTCCACCACCACTTCCTGTTACAGAGCCTGCGCTACCTCCGCCTTGTTGAAATGCTACAGGTCGCTGAATAGGTGGAGGATATCGAGAAGGCGTGGGTGGTACACCACCACGAACATTTACTGCCATCTGACCTCTTACATTAGGCTGAAGGACCTGTAAAATTTTGGTTCATATACATACAGCAGTTCCAGAAACTTAACCATTTCATGATATCAAATTTGAATAAAGGCTGTACTACATGTTTGTTAACATGCTTGACAAATGTAATACATTACCTAGAAAACTCCACAAGTATTTCGTAAATCACGACGGTTTGTTTGGAGTTCTCTCATGATACTTATTATAAAATACTTACATATGTGATGTGTAGTACGAAATATGTTAATTACTAAATGCCAAAATGTAGGCAGTATATTTGCCAATATGTTGATACTGGCATAGTAAAGAAACTGTTCCAGATAAAATTACACAAATGATGAAGGAAAAAGCTACGAAGAATAAGTAAACTGTATAAAAGAGGATGAATTAATATCAACTCGAGAGGATGAGAGAGAATAGTACATGGTCTGGACTCAAACAAACCAATGAACAGAAGTGCATAGAAACTTACGAATCTGAAATTAAGTGATCTACCAGAAATGGCAAAATATTCACGACAGTTATGAGGTTGTGAAGTAGAAGAATCCTAATTTCTTATTTGAAATACTCGAAACTTTTTGAACGTGAGTACCATTCACACTGGAATAACAGTTACAGCTTCTAAGTGATGTGACTAATGCTAAAGATCAAAATTCTACGTGCTTTATTTATACTCTATACCCAGAAATATTTGATCTGTGTAGATCAGAGAACAATGCAACGGGTTAAAAAAAAAAAAATTAGCAAGGGTTTCAATTAAGAAAACATCCAAATTCGTGAATAGTTGTAAAATCAGATATCGAAAATGATAGCGAAATAAATATTTAAAATAAGGTTCTTTAAGTTAGGAACTAATTGTAATTAATAACTTCGAAGTATTCTTAACACTATATTAACTCCCCGCTGGTTTAGTGGTTAGCGCTAACCTTTGGTGCACACAATCGCGGATTCGATTCCCGGTGTAAGGGCATTAACATTTGAACACATTGCAGTGGTTTGGATTTCACCCTAAGCTGCAAGTCCGTGTCTCAACAGCCTCAGTGCTGAAGAACGCCAAACTTCGATTTAACCAATAGGATATTACAGAGGTTGACTCATTTATATTTGAGTCAAATTTGAATGTCACTTACTTAGGGCCGTGTTTCCACCACCAGCTGTTTGATCTGTCCATCACCTCTCCTGACTATTGTCCGGCATTGGAATTTCAATCGCAGGTGACTGCGTTGCAGTTGGACCGTAAGTACTGCATTCCACTCCACATTACAGGCTTTCCACAAGCCGGAGACTGTGCGGACTCGACGGAACAGGCATCGCCTTGAGGAGTCCAAAAGCACAATATTATTTGGGCTGGTACCTAGACTTGACATGGATGACATGCTGAGATTTCATGCTGGTACATCTGTCAGGACATGAGTGGTAGTACGCAGCATTTATTTTTACGTTTTGCTCTACTTCCCGCAGATGCAGCTTGTCCCTGTGCGAGAAAACGGCAATGATCATGAACCTCTTTGGGAAACTGTACATTAGCCCTTGGCTTCAATAGGTCTATGTAATGGCACGAACTTTACCACAGTCTGTAAGGTAAATCCACGACTATCCAAGAGTAACAAACTTCCTCCGATCACCCACGAGATAACCTTCATACAACCTACTGCAGTTAATTTTTCGCTAAGCCACATAACATGGTTCTATTGCGTGCACACTGCTCTTGTGAATGACCACGAGGCGTAAATCCCTGTGAATGCTGCGGTTCTTCATTACATGTGATGTGCTGCATTTGCTGGCCATCACACGCTGTGAGAGGATTTTCAGAGGTCGCCATACGCTGAACCACACCAATAGGGGCGGGGTCCTGTTTACGTGAGGCTGTTTCTAGATGCTCACGTCGGTATGGTGAACCAGGACTGTGTATCACATATTTGTGTATAATACAATTCACAACGGCATGACCTACAAAAAACACATTACACATTTCTACGATGCGTGACGTATCGGAAAGGGTCTCAATGAACCTCTTCCAGAATATGCTGTTTCCGGCATAAGACTACGCTAGACCACGCTACTCTACTGCGTGACAGATACTGTTGCTTGCCTCGTGGCAATCTCACTGTGATTGTGTAAGAGTGGTACAGTTGCACATTCACTTCGGCTCAATATAAATAGATCAACCTCTATATAGTCCAATAGTAATTTCAAACATCCTTCTGCTGTTCCTCGCCTTGTTGAAAAAAAAAATAAACAATGGGATTTCACAGATTATTTATGAATCCTACATCTCCAAATTGGCAACTAAATGAAATGCTTGTTAAGTATAGTTATGGAACATAGTGCGGTGCAAGTAAGCCTTATCTGAACTTACCTGTGCTACAATTGTTTTATACATACTTTCATCCCTATTTGAATGTCCCTTTTGTTCTCTGGGAGCATGGTGGCTCAATGGTAGACCGCTTAACTCTGATGTATGAAGTCCCTAGTTCGATCCCCGGCCAATTAGTTTGTGGTGGACAACATCGTGTACGTAATTTTCTCGAGGCATTCCCTTTTCCTCCCACTTCCTCATTTCATAATCATTCAATTGCCTTAATCACAGTCTCCCTTTGCATAAAGGGCACAATTGTGGAACGTTAAATTCAAAGATTTTATTTCATTTCATTTTTCGTTCTTTTTCTCCAAGGAGATTAAGAGCAGCAGAAGGGTACACGAAATTATTGTCGGACTACTATATTAACACTTCGGCGAGTAATTCAAAGACTGTTTTAGTATTTAATGAAACTTATAATAAAAATCACACCAGAGATTATCACATACGATTGGCAACCATGAGAGATATATGACCGTCAAAAATGCCATCTTGATACGCAGATCAATATCTCGAAACTTGGAAATTATATTAATAGACTTAAATGCTTTAAAAAGCAGAAAATAGTCATAGAGATCTTAAAAGCAGAAAAATAATTGATTACTATTATCTGAAAAAAAAAAGTTGACTTCTGTGCCAAGCCAAAGAAATGCCTTATAAAATTATCAAATTATTATTATTATTATTTTTTTTTTATTGCGCAGTAATCAATTATCTTCTGCTTTTAAGAATTTTACTATTCTTTTCTGTTTTTCAGTGCTTTAATTATTTTCTGCTTTTTTACATGCGAAATCAAATATAGGCATTTTTAAATCCCTCTATGCGTTACGGAATTACGTGTGAACCCACACGCAGTACTGGTCTAACTTCAAAAACTGTCAGCAGATCTCGATAAAATTTAGATGAAACCTGCAAAACAGTATACAACCCTTTTCCGATTGTCGGGACTTTAAAGTTTTTTTTTTTTTTCCCTCATACATTATTTCTCTTGTGTAATGTTATAATGTCGAAACCTATCCGTCTGACTGGACTCCTGAGTCCCCTTTCCCCTCAGCATTGTTGAGCAACAATAGAAGCAACATTTATTTTTATATAGTGTACTAAATACCTCAATTTATTATATCAAATTATAATACGAAAAATATAATTCAGTCAGAAAAGGGTTAAAACTAAAAAAAATAATAATCAAAATCGGTACATTAATGTTGAAGTTACGAATGACAAATAGACACAATGAAGTCTGTTAATTACGATATTAACACTGACAGTCGTTGAGGAAATGCATGGTCTAGCTCCAAAGATTATCATCAGATCCTAATGAAATTTATACGAAACCATTTACTTTCAAACAAAAAGTAAATTAACGAAGTTGATTATATATATATATATATATATATATATATATATTGAAGCTATGCGTAATCATGCACACAATTACAGCATGAACACTCATGGTCTAGCTCCGAAGACTATTTCACCCTGATTAAATTTATCCACCGGGAAAGTACGCCCTTTCAAACAAAACAAAACAAAACCAAAAACAAACAAAACAAAACAAACAAACAAACAAACAAAAAAAAAATCGGTGGCCAATATGTCAAAGTTATGCTTGAACATCTACTATAACGAAACGTGGCAAAACTTTCGCATTGTATAATTAATATTCAATCTTAGAAGACTTTTTTTTTTTTTTTTTTTTTTTAAATATGTAATTTTAATCAATGGAAGGAAAAAGCTGATGTTTCTCTTGACCAAGAGCATACATATCACTGACACTGTAGTGAAACTATACCGGCGTAACAAGTAACACTAAGATCAGGATCAGTAAACACATATGGAAGAGGAAAAACAGGAGCATAATATCAAATCGTCAATATATTTTGACGAAAGACTCGTACTTCACCAGAGATATGTCGAGAATTCCATAGCCAAAGAAGCATTCAACAAGAAAAGGTCACTCTTAACTAGCAGCCTTAATATTGGACTAAGGAAGAAACTGGTCGAGTACTATACATGGAGCATTGGACTTTATAGTTCAGAGACTTCAACCGGGCTGACTGGTTTAAACCAGCTAAATGCTTTAAATCGTATGAACTTCATGGTGCCGTTTCCACATAACATACCATCTGCATTAGTTTTCTCGTTTTCACATTTTAATCAAGGCGTCCTATGTTTAATTCCCGGACGAACCACAATCCTTCTTTCAAGTGTAAAGAAGCGGTTCGGATGTCACTTTAAGCGAAAGTAGTCTTCTTACCTCGGTATTACAAAAGGTTGTTAAGCATAAACACACAAAACGAAACCAAATTTTATGCCCGAATGGGCCTGCGCGGTTGCATAAATATATTGATAGAAATTAGCAAAATTTATCGACTGCCTATGTAGCTTCCAACATTAACTTGGATTGGACTTTCAGTTTTTATTTAATTGAATGATATCTACATACTAAATTTGTAATTTGATACATCAGTTTCAGCGTACTGATTATGATACGTTGACCATAAACTTTTACATGCCAAGCAATAACGAGACTTTTCCGTTACTGCTTTGCATTTACACAGGATTTTCTCAATGGATAAGGCGGGAGTTTCCCGATTTATATATAATTCTGTATAATGGTTTCATTTGTGCAACTGTTTTATCTTTCTGTAGTTCTGAAATGACTCTTGACAATTATATTAACAAGTATATCAAGATCAATACAACGTATTTTTATCAGGAGTCTGAGTGCGCGTCGGCAGACTCATCGCATTTGTGGCCAATAGTCCCTCCCGGTTTTGAGTCCAAATGGAGAATAATTTCTCTCGAATGTAAAACGAGAAGCGGTTTGGATTCAGCTTTACGCTTATGTGACCTCTCCCAGCACAACCTCGTTGCTGCATAATACCACCAAGGTGAAAAACTTATTTCTGTCCATATGTAATATAAATACATAGAGCAAATTATTTAAACCAAAAAAACCTGGTTTAAACATTAAAAAAAATAAATAAATAAATAAAATAAAAATAAAAACCATGGTTTTTGCCAACCCTGACTTCGACATTACGGAAGTTAAAGAAATATTTAAGAGCTTCGAAATGTGGTGTCGGAAGAAGATGGAGAAGAAAAAACGGACAACAAGAGTAACAAAGACGTTTTAAAACGGATAAGGGAGAATATTCTTTTAGCCAGTATCCTTTGTAAGAAGGGCAATTGGATTGGACATATCTTGCGAAGAAATTGTCTTCTTCATATCACCATAGAAGGAAAGAAAGATGGAAAGAAAGGAGTAGGGGAAAAAAACACAACTGATCGAGGACTTGAAAAATAGAATATCAGGAGTTAAAAGAGGAAGCTGAAAATCGAGAAACATGAAGAAAAAAAAAAAAAAATCTCCAGGCCCAAACTGAAAATTAAGAAGACAAAAACAAACCTCATTAGTCCCAGGACGTGCCAAAAGGCACAATACTTAATGATATCAAATCCTAGACTTTTCCAGACAATAGGTAAACCACACTCAGGTAAAAAGTCAGAATTCAAAATCCTTCAAACAGGAGAAGTTTTACAATCTTACAATTGAAGAGGTGGATTCCAAAACAGCCCAAGTCAATTTTTGTCAATTTGAAGATATTGGTTCTATTAAGTTCCATTTCAGCATCTCCATATATTAAACACGGTTTCATGCCAAAACTCCGTAAATCAAATTAATTATAAGCAAAAGAAAACAGCGTTGTTTTCCAAAATGACCTCAGTCAAAGGTATTCTCTGAAGTTATTTTCTGACTAATGCCTAAAAATACTTATAAAACTCTTACTATAGATGATAATTTCACCGTTATCTTACGAAAAGTAGAATTGAGGAGACATCAGCTAGATGAAGAGAGAAAATAGAAAGGTCAACACAGGCCCTGGCCCGTTACAGTTTTCTTTTACGTAGATTATTTTTCTTACAGAATGATGAAAAAACACAATAGGCTCTTTTGGAATTGAACTCTTCAATTACTCATCCGCAATTAACAGAATATAAAACGCAAAAAATGGTATTAAGATTAGTTAGCCATTTACGAAATTATCTATCAGTCATGAATACCGAAAAATAGCACAAAAACTGAATAAAAGTAACAAAGATAAGAAGTACAACTTTCAAAATATCACTTCATAGAACTTGAATTATTTTACAATACTGACCAAATTACTCCACGATCACGTTCCTCGATATCTGCTTAATGAAAAATGAAAATTAAGTTCAAACTTGATGGGAATTACATGAATTTCTTAATATTTTTTTCCTAATTTTTGTCCAGATTGTCTTCATCCTTGCGTTTTTTCGTCCTTGCATAATACCACACAGTCTTTCTAACAAGATTTAGTGTTCTTAATGATGTTAACCACCTTAATACTATAATTAGACATTTCTAATGTTAGAAAGATAAAGAACCGCAGAATCCTGGTCTTTAATGTTCTTGAATAATCCTGATATGAATATTCCTCTTGGTTACCTAATACACACTGATAAACAGATTCATGAGCATCAACACATACACAATTCTTATAGTCTAAAAATGTTTATCTTTCTATATTAGTCGAGAGATTTACAATTATTCTGTAAACCACACTTTTTAGCAACTTTGTTCACATTATCTTAAAGTGATAGGCTTAAAAGGAATAGAAGAAATCTACTTATCAGGTTACTGACAACCTTATTCTTGGACATCCAATGTTTTCTCTGATTCCCCCCCCCCCCCTCCTCAAGTGAACAAGAATAACCCTCTTATTTACAAGACTCACCTCGTATACACAACTTTATTTTAACAACGTATTTAACCCTCTACTTACATTTTCGAAAAGTTTGAAAACGGGAAACAACTAGAAATTAAAAAAGAATAATGACGTTTTAATTTTTCGATGTCGGATGATAGTTGAGAATTTTTTTACTATCTCACTGTAATTGTTCAGTTACAAAAACAAACCCAAGCTTTTCTACGACTGCACTGAATTTCTTCTTCGGTTCTCTCCTTTAGCGTTATTTATTCGTCCATTTACATGAACAGCTTTTCGTGATAAGTTCAATTACATTCGACAGCTAAATCTTTATCAGGCTCGGAGATCTACCATTGATCAGAAGACCTATAAACAAAGTCAGTGATATTTAATGCACGGTCTATTTTCATTAAGAAGGCTATCATAGATCCAATTCCATTATGAGGGAACAGTTTTTTGATGTGAAAACCTGTATTTATTTTCTAGTTTGGCTGGAATAGCCCTACACATTTACCTTTTTTCCGGTGGATCAACAAATCAATCAACTTACAATTCATCAATTTATCTCAAATTTATAAAAGTAAACGGATTAATAACAATATTATTTACTCTTCTGATTGATTCTACCGAATCTTACGCATCAACTTACATTCATCCAACTTGACTTTTGCTCATTTTTTTAAGGCGAAATTTCACTTCGAGCAATGTTTTTGCTTTGTTTTTTACTTTTTTTGTCCACTGGTGAAACTTGCATGAGTAGAAATGCATACCTTATACGTCTGGCATTCAACAGCAAAAGACTGGATCTGCTTTTAAAAAGTTGAGAAAATCGTCGATTTTCTGTTTAGATAAATACCGCAAACATACGGACGCGGTGAAATTTATACCTGTGATAACATCGCCAATATTATAGCCGGGGTTTCCGTTTTTGTCGGCTAATCCTCTATGATACACGAGTTGCCTGCTGTCAACTCAATTATGGCCAAATCTGCAGATAAGGTCATTGTCTTTGGACGGCAGATGTTACTTGGTATTTTATCTATTACTTCGGAAAACAACTGCCGTTTGATTCTATTTTTTAGAAACAGGATTACTACAGCGTTTCTATGTGGAAAATGATCGAACTGATCTACTCACTTCGAATAGTTCATTTTTTTTTTTTTTTTTTTTTTTTTTTTAATAATTTTGAACCATACTAAACTCGAATTTTCGCTGACTGAAGGAGTTCCGACGAGATAGGATGGGTCCGAATTAATTGGGCACTGACATAACTGCAATCGTAAACACTGACGTCTAAAGAGTAGTGTAATTATGGCAATATATGTGCCAGTTATTAGTATTAGAGCCTTTCTATTTGATCTGTGCCCCTTCTGGTGCTGCAGTCGATATGTGCTTTCCAGTACCTATCCCAAAAGAGAGGGAGAAGTTGTTACGGTCGAGATCTTTCAATTGTTAGATTCGGAAGCGCTGCCAAAATGAATTATTTCACGGACTTCGCTGTCATCTATCTTGTTCGCCATTCTAAGTAGCCTACGATTTTCACTCGTCAAGACCAAACGATTGAATGACAAATTGGTAACAAGCTGAGGTCATTCACTTCTTTTCCGTAAGCAAAGGGAGAATTTCCTTCGTCCGAGGGGGGAGGGGTGTGGCCGAAGTATAGTTCGCATACTTTCCGAGGGCATATCTGAGATAGACAGGCTCTACCAAATTTTTCAGAGAAAAGGGGTGGGGGAGGAGAGAAAGATGGGTGATATTACGGATTTACATGTAACAAACACAGAGTACTGTAAAATGTGTTGGAAAGGGACACTTTCATTAAAAACAACTGCAACACAAAGTACAAAAATATATTACGCCAATCTCTGTTGTCTTTTAATTGCATTTTAAAGAGGACTTTGCATCTCTTTACAAGTTCCATATCCGTTTTTATAAGTTTAAAAAGCCTGTAGCACATACCGAAATTCCCGACCACCTGGATTGGCTGATTTACAGTTTAGCATTCCCTTCAGCACCGAGACTATGTATGAGACATGGACCTACAGCTGGACATGCGGTCCGAACCACATGAGCTCTTACCGAAAATTGAATTCCAGGTTTCGTGCCAAAGGCATGTACGCTCACCATACAGCCACGAGTACGCTCACAACATAATTCTGCTGTTTATAAAATATTTTAAAAGTGTCCAGGACTATCCTTTCTTTTGATTTATTAAAAAGCGAAAAAACTGGTTTTACGAGGAAAGTAAAAACGAGGAAGGAAAAAAAAAAAACCCTTATAGGAAGAGATTCAGAACCCTACTAGCCGTGGAATCAATTCCCATCCATTCCTTCTCTTGTTGTTACTGTTGTAACAAAGAAAACACAATCAGTGAAAATTCGAACTTACTTTTAACAAATCCGTTAAAGGCTACAAAGTTAATATCTTTTGAGTAAGCAAGACGGGTTTTTACGTTACTTACAATTACAATTCACATGGAGAAATTATTTACCTTTTTTGGCGTCCGTACTTTCTCGTGACATCACCACCTATTCTGTGAAGGATGAATTCGAATTATGGTTTTTCTGTCCTAGATTATCCTTAACGTACTTACCAAAGGTGACTGGGAAACACTCTGATAGTTGTTGAACTTCTGATGTTGCTGCGTTGGGCTCTGCTGTTGCTGCTGCTTCTGGTTTCTTGACTTTGGCGACGAGATATGAGACGCTGAAGAAGAGACACTGTTGTTACCGCTTGTTACTACTGACCCTGCAAGGCAGTTACGTTATTAATGCCTAACAAAATGCCATGCACGTGCCAATAATTAAGTGAACGAGAAATATACCAGAGGTGATTCTGCCACGGTCGATAAGTGCTAATGCCAATAATACTACACAATTTACAAATAATCATGCAAAAAATAAACGCATCCAAAAAATAATGCTATTGTGAATACGAATGCTAATGTAATAGATTTCTTAAAAATAACTACGAAAATTGAATACGTGATATAACACAGAAGGAAATTACAGAAGCATGGACACATACATTTGTAACTAGCATGTTTTTATATTTCGCGAAACATACGAGGTATACTGCGCAACGTATTCAAGAAAAATTTGGAATACAAGAGTAATTCACTCCATCTTTCGGCAAGTTATTTCATATACGTGAGGGAATCCCATTTCAATGCAAACATACTACAAAACATTTATAAAACTATTTTCAGATGTTGCATTTCTCAATGTTCTTTTCCTCTTTCTATAAGATCTGAGGCTAGCAATATTCAAAGGAAACTGAAGGTGAAAGCTGCCGTAAATAAATGGACACCGGAACACAGTTTTGCTTATTAGAGATCTATTATCTCCGTATTTTGCGTTACCAAAAGTTTACTTTACTACGCGATGAGAACTCTTATTCGTTATTTTAAAGCGGGATGCTTAAGGAACAAAATAAACAGTCCTATTTAAAAAGTTTCAATTACTTTCTGCAAATAATTACTTTCTTACTTCACTATGTATTTTATTATTATTGCTTACATTTCGTCTGAAAATCTGTAACTTATCGTGATACGATTAGGTTCTGAGGAGAGATTTTAAATTGAATGTTTTAACTGAAATTGAATAACTGATGATTTTGAAACCTTACTGTAACAGAAATTACGTAATACAAATAAGAGCTGTTTCATGAAATTGGTGTTACATATTCAATGTTTCGAACTATTATGGTTATTGTAATTATGAAGAAAATAGTTATTGAACAACGATATTCATACCAGTATTGTGTTTAAATTTACTTTAATTTCGTTTTTTTTTTTAAAAAAAAAATAAAAATTCACTCTAGAACTCTTAATTTGTTATTATTTAGAATGTAGAAATCTTACTTGCCTTCAAAACTGTATCAATTTAGAAACAGAAAAAAATCATTAAACTACTGAAAATTTGTCGTAGCACTAACGCTTTTTAGTTCGAAGATCAATATTACCAAAAACATAATGGTATGGCAATGGAAGTATCCTTTTTATCACTTCTAAGCTAGTCCTCTACTATTTAAAAAGAAAAATCTTGGACAATCAGCAGACTATATTTACCCCTATATCGATGACAGACTGCTTCCGTACAAAAAGAACACTGATTTTTTCCCCTGTAGGACTATCGAACTTTTCTTCGGTCAAAATCATTTCTTAGAAGTTAAATATTTGTATCACTTACACAGAAAGAATGCCCCATCACTGTATACATAGTACAATGTTCTACTGACAACCGAACACTACAGAACAATTATTGCCATTAAGAATTCAATCGAAAATTTAGACTCGCCATTTTATCTACCTAGGGAATTATTATCAATATCCCATAGATACAATACCATGGTATTTTAATACCATTAATTTCTTCTTTCTTACAGAAATTACTAACAGATTAAAAGAGTTATTACACTGATGCCTTCTCTCTAGAATGAGTTTATCGACATGAGAAAACGCACATTAAAACCAGGTGAGAAAAATCAGGTACTGTTAAAAATTTGAAGACGACAAATCATTTTAAAATCGTAACACGGAAAGGGAAATTTTCAGTAACGAAAATCAGTTTTAAACAACAGAAGTGAAAGTAAAGATAACTAACTGATATGCAAACAGATCAAGTAATTGAAATATAAATAGCAATTCAGTACAGTTCGTAATTTTGTAATTCATAATTCATACTTAGATCAACTTACATAAAATAATACAACATATACGTTATTTATGTGAAGTCAAACTAAATCTGTGGATAATTATTCACCAACATCAGAACTTACTTCAATTATCCACATTTCGGAAAAATCGAATTGTTTTGCAACTTCTAAATTTATTTCTGCCCCTTGTATAATGTGCTACTAACGCGACATGAAGAATACAGTACTTCGACCAAAATACTTACTGTACGTTCTATTCTACAAAGGTATACTTCGCAATAATTTAATCCGTTTCCCAAAGTGTGTCCCGCAAAATATTCGAAAAAAAAAAAAAAAAATTCACTTAAATGACACACAAACTTGGAAACATCATATGACAATTATTTGGATTTACATGAACAGTTGTCCAAGACATTACATGAAAAATTATTCGTGAATTTAGAATGTGTTTCATTTTTATGTATTTATATGTCTTAGTATGCCTATGTTCTGACGTTGAGGCGCTGTCTAAAATTAGTGATCCACGAAGGGTACACTGAAACAAAAATGCGTAAAATTCGGATTTAGGTCAAGTTAAGAAATAATATCGCGTATACGTGTTAAATCAGAAACTGGATCCGTAGATGATCATTTACCAACATCTGAACTCCCTTCGAATACCCAGATTTCCACATACAGAATCGCGTTCTGCAATTTTTAAAATTTATTTCTACCTCTTGCATAATATGCAACTAAACCGCTACAGAGTACTTCAATTTAAACAACACAAGAGTCTCAGAAACGACTTTGCATTACTAGTCGATAGTTTATCACGAAGACTTTTCATAGTTGGTGAATCTAGCGTAACGAACGCTAAGTTTACAGTAATTCGGCCTTAAGACAAAAAACGAAATTAATCTTTGACCAAGAACATTTGGTAAAAAGATAATTAAATTATACGACAGCCGCAATTCACACAATAAAAGCAAGCAAAGTAGTTGGAAATGTTAGATTTTAACTGTAAATTTCATAAAACAACGTTGATGTGGATTATATGATTTTCACAATAGCTTAAAATTTCTGCCGTCTACTTCTCTCCCAAACATCTTCAAAGCAATACAATCCTATCTTCGTGCTCCAAGTTATAAGATTTTGCAGAAATATTGAAATAACTAGTTACTCAATACAGAGAGAATAAAGGCAGGACTGTGTTATTGTTTCTGCATCCTTGTACGTAAGAGAGAACTGAAGGAAAATATTAAATATCAGAGCAAATTCTCTCTTCTTTGCTAAGTGGCACTTAAGTTCGTTGTTCTATCAGAAAAAAGTATTAATATATATATACTGACAATGATTCTGCTGCTCATTTAATCTGCCGGTATCCTGTTGACGTATATTCTTCCTCATTGCTTTCCTACAGATACAGCTAAAGATTCCAAAATACGTTACCACTTGTTTTATATGATGAAAACTATTTTTTTTAAAAAAAATCCCGAATTTTTAAATTTAATACTTTTAGAACGCATGCGAGCAAGAAAAATTAACAAAATAAATTGAAAATTAACCTGAAATTTTAAGGAAGCCATTGCATGCAAGTCTAAAATTTATTTTTTTATCATTCAGTGTTCCACACCACAGCTACACTTATATTTGCACTACATAGCTCAAGTCGAACTTTTAAATGTAAAATTAATTCGGCAAAGAAACTAACCACCCCCATAGCACTATTTCACTCCTTGAAAATAAAAATTTTAGTAATTGCTCCGTAATTCCTATCTGGCTAATTTAACAAAAGAAAAAGAAGTCACGAATTACCGTCTACAAGCTATGCTTTTAATCTGCAATTTCATATCCATTTAACTTGAAAAACTATTCTATTACAAGATTCTACGAAAGGACCATGCAATTATCTCTTAGTATTTAGTGTTCCATTCCATTCACATCATCCTTCTTTACACGCTGAATTTGAATTCAAACTTAAAACAATATGATGTAAGAAAGAAAATGTTCTCCATTCCTAAAAATCTCATAGACGGTCATGCATGTTCAGTTCACTACTATCCGACCCTCTCCCTCCCATACACACACTCCACACTGGTCTACCAAGTTTCCCTCTGGTCCACGAGATCCCGCGTTAGATTCGTGGTGGAAGAGCATTATCACACTACATTAGCTCAGATCCAACCAAGTCTTAAGTCTAATTTTATATAGTCACTACTGGCAAAGAACATAAATACAAATGAATCAGTATCTACTTGCATTTTTTAAAAATATCGTAATATCAAACATTGCACGGTTTATATGAATTACTAGCCTGCACCGTGTGAAAACTAAGTGTTCTAGCCAAACTAAATCGCGGAAAACATAATAACGGATATAATAATATCAGCTAAATATGCGATCTTAAGTCTGAAATTTATTTCGCTATACCTGCATATAAAACAAGTGCTATACTTCTTTGAGGTACATCTACATTTTAGCAATACTGGAAATTTCTTAAAGTCTCTTTACTTCAATTCAATAAGTGAGTTTCGTTTCACAATGTGAAACTATGGTAGATTTCCAAACTATGTGAATTCAATATTCAAACTTAAAGTAGTACATCTCTATAACTACTGGTTGTAATTGGGAAAAAAGATCAACAATAGATTCTGTTCCTCGGATCACTGAATCCCTATCAAAAAGTCATTATTAGCCATCTCTTACTCTTTTTCTCTATAGGGATTAACATTTTTTGACCGGAAGAGGTGATAGATGGTGAAAGGGACCGTCACGAGGAAACTATGGGTCAGGAACGGTTCCATACTGTAACTCTCCTTTGAGGTACGCATTATTACGCATCATAGACCATTTGAACTATTGCTAGATGCTTACGAACGAGTTTGGGACTAACAATCTGCAGTGATGGTTTTGCTTCGACGAAGACAGATAGTGGACTACTGCCAGCATTGGCCACCTTACCAGCAACACCTTGAGGGTGGAGGGATGGTTTCGGTAACTACCTGGACGTTGATTACAATTCAACCACTGTCCTGACCGTTTACGATTTTCGTGGAAGTGACAAACCGATGCAGAATATCTTCCCGATTATCCTGTTACTCCTTCCAGACACCGACCCTTGTTGGTAAGTTAAAAAGTGACATCAGTTGACATCTTAGCAATACGGTGGAGCTCTAGAATAAGTCTCAACTCCTCTGAATTGCACGAACAGTTTTCCGAGGATGTTTCCACTCTATTCGTGATAAGCTTATCTGAACACGCCGCTGATCGGTGGCCAAGAGGTTCAATTTGCAAGGTTGTGTAACCTGCACGAAACTTCACAACACAAAGGTCTATTGTGCGTTCATTCATCACTCCTGAACCAAATCCACTGTTTTTCGAGGCTACAAGTGCAGAAAAATCCCAGTTTAAGCTTCTAAACGAAAATCACTTGCAACTGTGTATTCTCCATGGTGCACTTACGGCTCTTTAACAACTCTCTCCTGACTGAGCACCCGTCCTGTTTTCTGAATGTGTCAGATTGTAACATCAAACATACTTTCATTCGCACTTTCTCAATATATTTGCAAAGGCTAGAGTTTTAGTATCTAAAGTAATTCCCTTTCTATGAAGCACTACAAAAATAATTTTAAAAAATCCTAATTAAGAAAAATGCAAAAATTGTGTTCAATACATTCAACTACAATCTGAATCTAGCTTACCTGACGAGAATAAAACAGAAGCTAACATATCTTGATTACTTGATGGTGATTTCAACTGAGTTCTTCCTCCTGATCCAGCACTATGATCCGTTATGTGCTGGCCACCAGACTTTAAAAAATTCCCTGGTAATCCAGTGCTACGAAAGGGCTGCGCAGCTATCTGTAGATAGCAACAAATGTTGACTAAGAACATATCAAAAAATGCAACTTGAGGAATTCTACAAATATTTGGTCTAGGAATTAATTCGTGCGGGTGGACAAGAGATGGCGCAACGAACGGAGCGTCCCACAGTTCCGTGTATCCACACATGTGTTGCAAACCCCTGTCATCGCGTATCGTTCGTAGTATAGGGCAGTGGATTAAAGCGTCAACAACACCAGTTTGTAGTTAAGTGAACATGGCGCAATTTGTGCCTGATGAAGTGTTTTTGCGGGGTGTCCTGCTGCATTACTTTAACATGCAGAAAAGTGCGACTGAAAGTCATCGTATTTTGGTGGAAGTGTATGGTGACCATGCTCTAGCTGAGCGAACGTGTCAGAAGTGGTTTGCACGGTTTAGAAGTGGTGATTTCGGCTTGGCAGACCAAGAGCGAGCTGGACAGCCAAAAAAAATTTCAAGACGAAGAATTGACAGCATTGCTCGAGCAGGATTCGTGTCAAACGCAGGAACAACTTGCAGCAGTATTAGGCGTTGATCAAACAACAGTCTCCAAACGCTTGAAAGCCATGGGAATGATTCAAAAGATGTCACATTGGGTTCCACATGAATTGAAAGACAGACGTTGAAAGACGAAAAAACATTTGCGAATTGCTGCTTCAACGACAGAGCAGAAAGGGGTTTCTGCATCGAATTATTACGGGTGATGAGAAGTGGATCCATTACGAGAACCCTAAACGAAAAAAGGCCTGGGTGAAACCAGGTGAACCAGGTCCATCACAACCAAAACGAGATATTCACTGTGCAAAGGTTATGCTGTGCATATGGTGGGATATGAAAGGTGTGGTGTACTATGAGCTGCTGCAACCGGGTGAAACTATGAATGGAGAACGTTATCGACGACAATTAATGCGTTTGAAGCAAGCTCTGGCCAGAACACGACCAGAATGGGAGAACAGACATGATAAACTTATTGTTCAACATGATAACGCTCGCCCACATGTCGCAAAACCGGTCAAAACCTATTTAGAAAATGTCGGATGGGAAGTTTTACCCCACCCGCCGTATTCACCAGACGTTGCTCCTTCGGACTACTACTTGTTCGATTGCATGAACAACGATTTGATTGGACAGCGGTTTACTTCTTCAGAAGATATCGAAACATGGGTCTCTGACTGGATCGCTTCCAAGGATGAGGACTTCTTTCGCCACGGAATCCGTACATTGCCTGACAGATGGGCGAAAGTGGTGGCTAGCGATGGACAATATTTTTCTTAAGGTATTTATGTATTTTGTGTTTGTACTATAGCTTCAATGTGTGCGTACCAACCGCACGAATTAATTCCTAGACCAAATACTAACTTTAAAAAATTAAATAAAGTAATAAAAAAGCATCCAAACTCTCCAGAGTCATTCTATGACTAGAGGAAATTTTTATGAAAAAATTATTCTCATAGCTGACCTTCCTCCAACTTTATTATTTTTTTTCTTTGATTGAGTTTGGGTACTTTTTCTCGCACTTACATTTACTTGAATAAAATAAGTAAAGAAGCGCTTAGTTGTTAGGCATATAAAACCCGTAGAACTATAGATAAAATAACTATAAAATATTAAGTGACAAAAATGTACACGTACAATAGTAGTTTTCCACAAAATAAGCTGGCTAATACTTTGTGCTAAGTTTCTTTCATTTCCAAAATGTAGTTAATATTTAAAAATAAAACCTTTCCGATGAAAGTCGAAGTTTTCAAAATTTGTTTTTTCTGTTATTTCAAAACGAGGAGGCTTTCTTGATTTCGTTTACATACTGGAAAACTCATATTTTCTCGTTTCTAATGTACTCTATGTGGCTCTGCTCCTTTGCGGAAATACTTTCAACTTTCTTTCCTCTACTTTTTTCGTTCCAATTTTTCTTGGCTGCGTCTCTTGGTAGCTTTCACTTAAACCTACATGCACGCAATTAATTAGATACAGGTATAAACACTAGAAGAGCATTCTGGTCGTTCGTTGATGAGAACATCTATTTGTAACATATACATGATACAAACTATACCAAAGACTTTGAAGCTATTTACAACACATAAAATACTATAGGTGCTTTTCTTTTGAAAGGGAGTCGGAACTACACATCTGATCGTTCTACCCTTAGGCTAAAGGAGACTTAACAGTGGCAGGACACTCGCAAGCCTAAAGCCTTAGACCGGGTCAGCACGCAGACATCATGAGTTACAATCAGCAATAAGTAGTTTCTCAAAAATTTCTGAAGTTCTATTTTGCAACAATAATTTAAATAATGAAAAAGATTTTTTTCTTTATAATTGTAAACATTTAATTTCCATACATTCTATCCCTACAAAATACCGTTCCTTAACTAAGTTACTAGCATGTTAGCATATTCAGCAAATACTCAATAGTTGAAACTAGACGAAAAATTAGAGGAGCAAAAATTAGTACCTTTCGAGTTTATTCATAAGACTGCTCTTCACAAGCTGTTTATTATGATTATACTATATTTGTCTTTGGTACAATGTTTCCATACACAATCACATTTCTTCCACTATTCTACGTCTTTTCATCTTTATTTCAAGATAGAAACAAATCCCATTTACTAGTTCTTGCTCTCATTGGGATTAAAAACACATATCCCGTTAGATTTATTTGAATAAATATGCACTACAAAAAAATATAGTGTAGGCAAAATAAAACTGGATTGGAAAATATTTAAGACTGACGAGGAATTGATCCTTGTTAATGAACAGAACTGCCCATCACATAAAATGTTGGAAATAGCTTCCGTTGATGTCTATGCAGTTCTGTGCTCGATTTATCAAACTGAGACGAGCAGAAGCTCTGCCTGAGGGATAGCAGCAATAGTTTTCAATTTTCTGATGTAGTTCTTAAAATGTGTGAGGATTATTTGTGTACACTTTACCTTTTATTCTGTCCCATAGGTAAAAAAATCACGGAGAGATCAGGCGATCGAAAAGGCCAGGAGATTGCACTACCTCTGCTAATTGTCCTGTCCTAGCCGAACACCTCATGCACTCGTAACAAGGTTGACAACGCGGTGTGTGTTGTTGCTCCAAGAGACGCAGCCAAGAAAAATTGGAACGAAAAAAGTAGAGGAAAGAAAGTTGAAAGTATTTCCACAAAGGAGCAGAGCCACATAAAGTACATTGGAAATGAGAAAATATGAGTTTGCCATTATGTAAACGAGATCAAGAAAGTCTTCTCGCTTTGAAATAACAGAAAAAATAAATTTTGAAAACTTCGACTTTTATCAGAAAGGTTTTATTTTTCAATATTAACTACATTTTGAAAATAAAATGAAAGAAACTGCACAAAGTATTAGCCAGCTTGAAAATATAAATACAGTCGTTCATTTTTTTAGAGTTGATTCACAGATGGATTGAACTGATTCTAGACATACCGGTAAGCGTTAACAATTTGGTGTTATGATGCGAAAATCAGATATTGTGCACTAAACACCAAACCTAAGAATATGCAATGGCTCTTCAAAGTACTAACACGGATTTTCTAATGCATAATGGAGCATGTTCTGTGAATTCACATACTCTGTTGACAGACTGCACCACGTCTCATCTTAAGAAATATAGAACTGAGGATCCAAACGTCCTGATTCCATTTCACTCAAAAACTACTGGTAGAACTCGACATGCGAAAGTGTGACTGAAGGCTTTAACTCATGCATAACACTAAATTTGTTAAGTATAAAACTGCAGGGCCATTTTGATATTTATACATGACAATTTCAATTTCCACTTTCACAGATAAACGACGTTGACATTTCACTGGACTTCATTCCAGGCTTTCCTTCACGCGAACAATATTTTGTGGTGTTTGAACTCTCTTCTGATAGTTATGGTTTTTATTCGCTAGAGCCCGTTTCGCGCCATTTTGCCAGCAAGCTTTGAATTGCAGACTGCTGGAGGTTTTGCCAAAATAATTCCATTCTTAAAACTCTTACTTGTGCACACGGTTCTGCAAATGTTTTTTCACGAAGTACGCTTCGCATAACCTTGACAACGAACATCCGCTATTTTAAACACCATTTCAAAAAAAAGTGAGAGAGAAGCAACTGGTTGTTGCATTAATCCCGTTACTGTTGGCCATTTCCAACATTTTCTGTAAATAGCAGTTCTGTGCATTCCATGTCAGGATAATTATTTTCCAGATTAGTTTTACTTTGTCTACCCTCTATATAGTAATTGTTTTGTGAGTTGGTGCAAGCAGTATTTATCACGTTCTACAATTTATTAGAGGAAGACATGCATTCCATGTGATATAGATAATCAGTTAGTATAAATCTATTCAATTAATGAATTCTATAAATATAGATCTGTCGAACACGTGATGTAACAGTGCAGAAAACGCCGAATTACCTGAGAGCTGAAATTTTGCAATCCTACAGCTGCAGTGCCTGATTGTGTACCATAGCCTTGTAAGCCAAACGGTGCCCCTGTTTGATGTAGTGGAGGTCCAGTGGGTGCTTGCTGTTGGACAGCTTGCAGAGTAGAACTGGCGGTCTGATAGAATCCTGTTTGTCCACCTGCATAAATACAAGTTACCAAATACTATTATATATACACACATGGGGAAAAAACTAAAATCTAGATACAATAATTTACAATTTTCTTAATTCTAAATATGAACTGTGAACCAGAAACACAAATCGTATTAAATTTATCACACATCACTAACACATTTCTAAAAGCAATATCAAATTTTATTTTTAAGTTTAATGTCCCACAATTATGAACCGAGGTTAAGGAAGACGGTAAAATGATGAGATGGATAATGATGGAAATCAAATGGGAGAACCTCGAGAAAACCCACGCACACGGTGTTTGTCCACCACAAGGTCCACTTGCCGAGAGTTGGGTCAAACCAGAAACTCCACGCGCCAGAGGTGCGCGCTCTACCACTGACATACCGCTGTCCCATCAAAATTAATAATAATAATTTAATACTACTACTTCCAAACTATGCTATGCGAGGTTGGAAGTCTTTATACAACAGTCGTCTGTCAACAGATATCAGAGCTTAACAGTATGACATTCCGAGACGCGCTTTTCTGCAATCGATTCAGCGTCCCAGGACTAGGTTCCATCTCCTTTGTTAACACTGTACTCAAATCGGAAGTGGTTCAAATTAGTCATTTCCGATTTCAACTTTTTGTTCCCGTTGAACGAGAACAAGGTAACAGATAGCAAAAGCGGATTTTTACAATCGATTTAGTGTCTCAAGAGAACATATACTGACTACCCGCAACACTATTAAAACCGAAAGTGGTTCCAATTTACTATTACTTCCGGTTTCAATACTAATTTCCATACAGCTAAAATGATAAAAGATATTGAGACTTATCTCTACCATCGATTCAGCATCTCGGGAGTAGGTTTCATTTCCTCCGTTAACCGTCTATTTAAACTAGAAGTGTTAGAAATCAACCATTTCCGGTTTCAATGTCTATGACCAGTAAAAAAAAGATAGCGAGAAGCAATTTTTTGCAATCAATTCAGTGTCTCAGGAGAACGAGTCATTACCACCAGTAATATTTTACCGAAACTGGAAGTAGTTGAAATTTACTAGTACTTTTGACTTCGATACCGATTTCCATATATCGGCCCGCGGTGGCTCAATGGTAGAGCTTTCACCTCTGGTGCATGGGGTTTCGAGTTCAAACTCTGCTCACGCCAAATGAACTTTGTGGTGGATAAACACAACTCGGGTGCGTGGATTTCCTCGCCGTTCTCCCGTTTCCTCCCACTTTCTTTATTCCACCATTTCATTCATTTCTCATCATTACAGTTTTCTTTAGCCTAGCAGGCATAACCGTGGGACATAAAACTCAAAAATTTCATTTTCATTTCATGATTTCCACATAGAGCAAAAACGGAAAAGACTCAGCGTCCCAAGAATAGATTCCATCTCCTCCGTTCACCCTCTATTCAAACCGAGTGTGGTAGGAATCAATAGTTTCCAGTTTCAACATCGGTTGTCGCAGAAGAAAAATACCGATAGAGAGAAGCTGTTTTTGAATCGATTCAGACAAGAGAACATATCACTACCAGCCGCAAAATCTACCAAAAACAGAGGCGGTTGAAATTTCCCAGTTTCAATACTAGGGCTATTTTCATAGGGCATAAACAGTAACTCAGCAAGTAATGGCTTTTAGATATGGACTGAGTGTCCGAGGAATACGTTCTATCTTTGATCTTAATCCTCTATTCAAGTAGTTATAGATGTAATTTGGAAAAAAAACTGCAACATGAATATGTAAGTTTATTGTGAAACTACGCCTAACAGCCCAGGGAATCAACATAACGTCTAAGTGCACGAATCACGCCAGGAGAAACCTCGGCGTCTTCTTCTGCACACTTATTTTGGAGCAAAAGATTTCGTCGTTTCACAATAAACTTACATGCCCATGTTGCAGGTTTTCTTTGCTGCGGACTGTACAAGTTTCGAGTACTGAATCTGCACAGTTTAGAAGTCTAACGTAGTTTCACACTATGAAACACACTATTATTATTATTATTATATAATACCAGTGAAAACAATAATGTAATAGTTTTGTCCTACTTAATAACACTAAGTTCTTGGGAAACGTTTATTCACGAAGGAAGAATGAGGCTCATTTCGCATAAGCAAAGTCCCCAGCCCATAATCGAATATTAGAATACTACGTAAGTTAATACGAAAAACCACGTTAGTTTGGCCAAAGGTTAAACAGAGGAGCGGAAATTGAGTCTTACATTAACATCATCATATCTATAATAATAAACTATTTTTTACGTGCTGACAACAGCAAAAATACAGTACTGTCTTATTCTGCATCATTTCAGCACTATAATATAGTGCAAGTGATAAATTATGATTACATCTTTAACATAAGTTATTATTAATAAAAACACTGACAGAATAGTGTAAGTCAAATATTAAAACAAAGAAATGTCAAAAATTAAAAGTAAAAATAAAAGCTACTAAGTTACATTAAAAATTCTAAAATAGTCATATTTTAGGATATGCATTTATTATAACTTGTTAAAATCCTAGAGATTAAAATATGTTTTCTATTATGTGGTTGCAATAACATGTTTACCATTGTACCATATGTTGAAACTTTAAAATCTACATGTTTTAAAATTTAATCCGAGGTACACTCATGTCCAAAATGATTGTCGCTGATCTATAATTGTCTTTTTGTAAGAATATAATTTGATAATGATTCTGCAGGGTACTTTTAATACTGATACTATGTGTATAATCGGGAAATTTATATTTGTGGTAACTTTCATAGGAAAAGAATTATAAATACGAAAATTAGAATCAGTAAAACAAAATGTTGCTAAATGGACAAGAAGGTTTTATTTTCGTTTTATTGTTTTTTTACTGCTCTTTTGACATGAAATTTTCCACATACATGTCTTTGCCAATTATAAACATACTAACATTATAAGAAATACCGGGTGAATTAGTTATCAAATTATATTCCTACAACAATATATTTATAGACATGGGACAATAATTTTGGACAAGTGTACATTGGTTGTCAAGTGACTTTTCTACAAATACAGATTCAATCAATTTTCTTCTGTCAGCCTGTCGTTCCAATTTATAATATGTTATCCAATATTAATACGTGCTAGAGTAATAGTCAAGTCCTAACTTAAAACAAAGTATTCTAATAAAACATTTTTGATCCATTTCAAGTTTGTTCACGCGACTATTTGTTAGGCAGTTCCAAGTCACCGATGCATATTCTAGTTGCGACATTACCAGTATTTTATATGAAAGTACATACAGTATATATTTGACTGACAAAAAGCAGGCCATTCATTAAAGATGCAACCGATTATTTTTCTTGCTTCATTACATACATTTTTGTATATGATCACGAAAGTGTAATGCCCTGTCAAATGTTACACCTAAGTCCTTCATTGTGTCAATAATAATAATAATAATACCATAGACGAGCTATGGTCAATCAAAATAAAAAGTTTGGACTTCAAACTATTTTCAATACGACTTAAACTATTGGCTGTGTTATATGAACAAAAGAACGCAGTAATCTGTATAAAAGTAAGTCTTTTACAACAGAAACTTTAAGATCTTTGCCATGCAGTTCAACTGTGCTGACTATTTGACCATCTGTTGTATGTGATAAGCGGCATCTTATTAAGCTTTTATGTTAAAAATTTGGCCCAACTGTAATTAAACATAGCTCGCCAAAGACAGTTTCCCAAGGTGAGTGTAGACTCATTTTAAAAGTCTTACTAACTACTATTGAAATATATATTAAAAAACCAGACTTTTATATTATATATATATATATATATATATATATATATAAAAGAGAACGTACAATTCTTTGTCCGCTCATCACGCTAATACGGCTGAACCAATTTCTTTCATTTTTGGGGGGTTATTAGGATTTGGACCCTAGATGGTTTTTATCATATCACTTTAATTTTTAATTACCAGTGTCTTGAGATAATTGACCATTCAAGTGTCCATAACGTACAAATCCTTTGTTATTAGTTCATCATAGGTAAAAATAAACGTATTTATATGCAACCCGCATGACCGTGTCACTCGGCGGGTTAACATAAATGACAGGCGATATACAGCGGAAAATAGCTTGAATCTTCTGTTTAAAATTTTTTAATTGATTTGCTTATTTTTACAGACACTTTTACAATATGCCAGCACCGGGATGACCGCAGCGAAGCGGGGCGGGTTAACATAAATGACAGGCGATATAATGTTAAGATTTACTGCAATCTTCTATGGTTTTTATCATATCACTTGAAAGCGAAAAAGTAAAAATTATCTAAGTAACAAAGTTTATTGCGTTCCGGGGTGACCGCAGCGAAGCGGGGTGAACGCTGCTAGTATATATATATATAGTGGCCCAAAAGTCGGTACACACTCCCGTACTGATCGGTCATGACATTTTATATCACTTATTGTTATCCACACAGATATTGACTTAGTTTCTTCTTTATCTATTCTTAATTTATTTTCACTTATACCTTAAGTTCGGAACAAACCAAAGCAAAAATAAATTCATTATCAATAAATTAACACGTCATACTTGATCAATGCTGGTCTGTATACCTACTGTTGGGAAACCCTGTATATAATTTAATTTGAAGCCTAGTCGCTAATTCTTATTAACAGTTGACGATAACGCTTCTGGGAAATATGGCATAAGAGTATTCGTCTAGTATTTGCATTGCGTGGCCAGTGCTCATCAATTTCAGTAGATTCTTTCACAACTTGTATTTAAAAGAAAGAAAAGAACTGAGAATGGAAATTTAACGAAGTAAGGATAAAAGGTAGAAGTATTTACCTGCTGAACCTGAGTAAAATGACGTAGGTGGTTGAATTGCTTGTACTACACTGCTCTGAACAGGGCCTGGACGCTGCACCATCTGGGAACCCGATAGATAATTCTGGTTGACGTTTAGAACTGCCTGACTTGGGTCATACTGGATATAAAGCTGAAAAAGAAATTTTTTCCTTTAGTCACAATGTTTTAGTGTTTTCAGTGGAAAATCTGTATCTAATGAATTTTTGCACATACACAGATACAAAATAGATGTTTGCTCGCATTTTAGTGCCAAACATATTAGTAACCTAAGTTCTTCCACTTTACACTCGACAACCTGAGTTGATGGAATATCATGTCCACTCTGGACTAACTGTGGGACTCAATGAAATAATCTTGTGAAACATGCCTCTGAGATTAACGTACTTACGAGATTCGAACATTCGGCTTGATTATACCCATATATACCAACTGTTTGTTGTAAAGAAAATGAACGACTCTGGTAGCGGAAATGTGCAATGGCTCGTTAATGCTGTTGCTATTAAAGAAGTTGCAGTGCATGTGAGGAAACAGACAGCGATAGCCTGTTTATTAGCCATGTCCAGGCTACTCTGGGATGATTTTGGCTATCGAGCTTAGCGACGGTCAATGAGGCACTTTTCGTTGTCGTATGTGAAGGAGCAAAAGAGGAGGAAATGTGAATGCCTCCTGCACCGATATGCAAACAACGAGCAGGCAGACTATCTTCAGTGAAAAGAAAATTGTTCACCATTGCCAAAATGATACGAATTCTCTGGGAAGCTATGGAAAAGGCTCCGAAAATCCAGTGTCAGTCATGATGTGAGGAGTGAGCCACGCTTCTTTGATGCTATGAGTCTCCATTTGTATGAGAAATGCGTGAAAACAGGCAGTCAGGTATACAAAAACACTATCCTGGAGCATATATAGCAAAGGACTTTACTACCACTTTGTTTAGAACTCCCTAATAGAACTTTCCAACAAAATGTTGCTCCTGCCCACAAGAGGAATGTACCCATGGGTGCCTAGAGCACGATGTGCTTGATTCAAATTCACTGATGACGGCCTCTAGAGCCTTACTCGCGTGGATTACAAACAGTGGGTAGAGCTTGAGGGTATTTCTAGAAGACCTGCCACGGTCGAAGCACTCTTTATTGGTTACAGTGGCGAAATTACATCTAGAGATGGTATATGGTGCAATAGACGTGTTGCCCGATAGACTCCGAGCCTGTGTGCATGCTAACGGATGAAATTTGAAATATAATCGGTTCAAACTGTTAAGACTATGTATGTTTCACATCTTTTTATGCATACTAAATTTCATCTTTTACCATATCGTTGGTTTCACTTTCTTCCTTTGTAACAGTATTTATGTGTAGGCTAGGTACAGTACTGTTTACAAAATTCCTGGTCTCCCAACTCTTTGGAATCTCAGTTTCTTCATTTACAAGCGGACATAAATCAAATAGCTATACTTTATTTTTTTAAAACTATTTCACGATCTTCATTTCAAGTCAATATACTAATTTGTGTCCTGGTACGGTTAAGATAATACGATCTTTTAAAAAGGTTGGACTTAATAGATACAGCTTTTTCCAGTACGGAACTTATAAATATACATCGAATTTATAAGTTTCGCTTAATTACTAACGTTGCTGAACTTTAGTTGTAACAGAACTATAATAATAATAATAATAATAATAATAATAATAATAATAATAATAATAATAATAATAATATTGCATACTGGAAATTACAGACAGAACTGCCCACTTACAATTTCCATACAAATAACATGCAAATAACAAAAATAAACATAATACATTATAAAATACAAATGATACATACACAGAAAAGGAAAAAAAAATCATGCATAAAATAAACATGCTGTTACATAAAAGAAAATAATACTCTCAGCTGATAGTGAAATGATTATATAACTGTCTTTGTATATTACTAAAATTATGATCAAAAATGTCAATAACACTGGCAAAATCATTGGCTACTGATAAAATTTTATACAAAGGAACATCATTGAGAAACTGAATGGGTTTAAATATTTTCGGATTATATTATTTCTTGTCGCTGTCCTTATGCCTGTATGTCATAACCTAAGTTTTTTTTTTTTTTTTTTTTTTTTTTTTAAATAAATAATTCATCTTACATGAACTCCATTACTTTTATTTTCTGAACAGAAATTCTATACAGAAATTAGAAGTTTAGTTTCTAGCGTACAGTATTAACGGTTTCCTTATAGCTTAGTTTGTCTCCTGTCTATCCTGTGGAAGCCCAAAAGCAGCATCATCCTTAGTTTTCATTATATTTAAAATATGTAACCATAGATCGTAATGTTCGTGCTTCACATCTTATCATTAACTTCAATTGCCAGTTAAAAGTAAAATAAATAATTAAGTTCCAGATATAATTATTAACATCATTAGTTATCACACTGTACCATATACTGTTACAAACTATAGGTTGAAAATAAACTGCAATTTCACAAGGAATTAATCAGTTATTTTAAGAGCATAATCATGGGTCAAAGTGAAAGTACACGAACTCCTGCATTAAAATTTGGAACAATCAAATATCACCAATGACAAAAAGGCACAATGAAACTGATATTTAAAAGCTTTCGAAAGGATTCACTGATCTTAACATACCTGAGACGGCTGTGGTGCAGAAGGCAGAGCCGTTCCTAATCCGCTTTGCTGATACGGTCCAGCTCCTTTGGTTCCGATTGCGCCTATCTGCTGTGACGATGGTTTCACACTAGCGGACATCAATGAATTCGACGTTGAGGATATCAGCACTGTGCTGGGATTGCTTGTTACATGCTGTGATTGACCAAATGGCCCTGTTGTTGCCTGCAAAGAAATTTACCTCAGGATATTTACGAGGAATCTCAATTCTGCTTAACAGAGTAACTGACATCGAAACTAGAATACTTAACCAAGAATAATTAAAAATACACAAATAAATTGGATTTGAAACCACTATTTACGTGTATTTTCTCTTACGGTATTTTTTTTTTTTTTTACAGTAATAGTTCGTGGTATTGAACTGAAGTATAGCGTCCCTTTCAATACTTATGAGATCTGAACACACAAGCACCCATCGAGAACTGAACCAAGGTCTCCCAGGCTGAAGGTGAGTAGGTTAACCATGTTGAGTAATAGTGCTAGTGTCAATTGGTTAAGAATTCAAGTAGAATATTATAGTGTAATGACTGATTTTTCTAATTTGACTCTTACCGGGTGCATCAAAAGTTCATCCTCAAACTTAACTTATTCATATCTGGTTCGTATTCTCTTTCTTTTGTAATTTGATTTTTATCACTACACTCTTTCGAGAGGAGAAGGTAATAATGGTGAGGGTAATGACGAAAGGGTAAGAAATGCGAAAATTGTTGCGGATACAAGCTGCATCATAGAACAAAGAATGCACTTGCTACATAAATTCAAGACACTGGGTGTGTCCTCAATTTCAATGGCCATGACAGTATATGGAAAAGTGAGACTGTTTTGATGGCTTGTCCTGAATGCATTGCTGGCTCTGCACGACAGACTATTTCAAAAGTGCGCGTGCTAGCCAATAGACTAGCGGGAAGAGCTGTGCCCAAACTCACGAAATCGGCGCTCACGAGTTCGGAACTCACGCTCACTCGACCTCAACCTCACGAAGTGAAGGTGAGGTTGAGTGAGCGTGAGATCAGACTGGTGAGGTAAGCGTGAGGTCGAAATGAGTTTGTGAGCGTGAGGTTGAGTGAGGTTAGGTCAAAGTGGTCACCTCTGGTCCCCTGTTTTGATTCAAACACTGGTTCACACGTTTCATCAGGTTGGCAGCAACTTTACGAAGATTAGAAGTGTTAATGTTCTCAATAGCACTGCGAATGTTCGTTTCCAGGTCTTGAATAGTTCGAGAATTGTTCTTGTATACCTCTTGCTTTAAATAGTCCCATAGAAATGAATAGCAGCGTTGCCGGGTGCATGTAAATAAAAAAATTATCATGATAATTTCAAAGTTTGTTTTTCATCGTTTTCAGGAATTGCATAATGTAGACAGATCTTTGACACACCTTCTGATCCACTGAAACATCAGCAGGGTTGCCAATTCAGTGTTAATTTATGAAAACTACAATTTCCCTGGTTGCCCCTTACAGAGGCTTCATCCGATTAGTTACCGGTGGAAATGAAAATTCTTTTTTCTGATCCATAGTTTTCAGGCCACTCCAAGTAAACAAACTGAAAATTAACGACAGAACATCCATACGTATGAGTTATGAGTCAATTTACATGTTTTGCAAAACCTTCGGTTACATCTGGCAACACTGTCAGGTTCCTAGTGTACTTCAATCGTTGCTTCCTAGTTTAAAAATATATGCATGAACAAAGCTTAATTTTGGTATAACCATTATTTGTGTATCACTTCTGGTTCAAAAGTTCTACTATCCCAAATTCCGGGTTGCATTGTATACTGGACACCCTGTACATATAAATGCCTTTAATTTGATGTATATATCATTATGTTTGTGCATATTTAGGAAGAAACTTCTTTGAAATCCTTATAAATGCGTAAAATTCCAAGCAGATGCTAGTAATTTATATTTTATATATATACACACACTGATAATTCAACTACTACTTCTCGTCTAAATTGTTGTACGAGCTACATACTTTCATTGTAAATCATTAAATCCCATACCATCCACTCCCTCTTAATACAACCCTTACAAGAATCCTCTTGAATTATTTAAATTTAATAACACAGTAACTGCATTTGTAAATTTACAAATTTCTGATATATATATATATATATATATGAAAGAGCTCATACAACATTTTGAAGGAAAAAGAGTTAAGAAATCTTCTATACAGTACATTTTATATATATTTCTTAACTCTTTCTCCTTTAAACTGTTGTATGAGCACTTTCATTGTAAATCATCAAATTACATACCATCTATTGCAAAAATTTCAATATCACAATAAATCTCTCTCAATACAAACCTTACAAGAAACATCTTCCATTATCTAAATTTAATAATATTGGGCTACATCTTCCCAATAAATTAATCAATTATCGTGCAGTTTACCAGGAAATAAAGGAATCTATATAAAAAAAAATATAAACTAGATATAGATATATATAAACCGGGTTTCGCCAGCAAGTATTTCGCATCCGAGATTTGAAATAATAGAAAAAATGTCAAAATACGCAAAGTAATGGAATTTTTGCTCCTTGGTTTCAAGAATAATGAACTAAGCTAATTAGAGAAAAGTTTTAGATGCATGACAAAGTAAACCTGAAAAGCAACAAAAATAATCGTTGTATAACCTAGAATAAATAAACAGAAATAATATGAGTCGCGATTCGATCATTGCAAAGATTCGAAAGATTAACTGGAATATGAGATTAAATTAAGACATTACATATGGTATGAAACTGAGTGACTGAACTACGGTATTAAATTGAATTAGTTAATATTTTATAAATGAAACAAGCTTAGTGGAATTACTGGCCCGCATTAAGAGGTGCTCTTCTAAATAAACTCGACAAATTTATTACTTTTCTTGGTCTAGATACGAACAATGAACGTTACATTGATTTCATGCAATGGAAAACTATCATTTTACACTACTATTAGTTTGAAATACTAATTTGATAGTTTCATTTTAAACTCTACGATTTTAACTTGGATGTTACTGGAGAATGCCTCCAGCTGATATTAACACGAAAATATAAAGCACCAACGACGAATGCGTTACCACACCGCTATTTCCGAGCTTTAAAGACAACCTAGAATATTCTTGATCAACATTATTAACCACAGCAAAGAACGGAATAATTTACAAAAGAGCTCTCGGTACTTACGAACATAAAGCCTGTGCACAAATATACGACCTGCTGACAACACTAGCGCAACAGCAAGTTAAACAAAGAATTACGGACCTTTTTTTTAAAAAAAAAATTAATGTATGTAAAACTTCGGTAGGAGGAATTTGGAATTATAGGACATTAAGGAAAGAAACTGCACTTCGTGAGGTTAATCTCGTTCCAGTCCTTGTACCCGAATTAGTCAAAATAGTATAGTAAAATACACACCTGAATGCGATACTGAGATAATGAAGTAGGGTACATATCTGGAGCAGCACTAGGTGGAGGATGTGGAGCAGTCGGAAGATACATGGACTGCTGATTAAATGCAGAAGTCTGACCTAACCCTTGTGACATGCCGTATGGATACTGAGAAAACTGCGAACGTGCTTGACCACCGATTACCTAGAAAAAAATGTACACAACCATACATAGACCGCGTAACTACAGACAAGTAAAACCACACTGATCAAAATTCGTTCAATTTTCTTTTCCTTGCAATAAAAGATGTGTTCATTACTGCTATTATTTCTTAAAGTTATGAAATGAGTACGAATATTTTTTTTTTTTTAAACTTAAATATTATGATTGATTTCTTATATTTAATTTATATTTTTTACTACAAAATTGTGCAAAATTAATGTCTTTGCTTACTTGCACCAAATGCAAGCCCGAAGTTTTAAAAATACATTTTCTTCACTGCAATCTTACCTGCGCACTTTCTATTTGGAATGGTCCATACAGACCTCCTTGGCCTGGAATCTGCTGTGAAGAATTGAATAATACTGTAGGTGGTGAAGGTATTGCTGACAATCCTCCAAATTGGGCAGCAGCGGCAGTGCCTCCTAGGGTAGGCTGAGGGAAAGGAAAGTTATTTCCATTAAATTCGCAACTGTTCACTATATACTTAAAAGTTAGTCATCATACTTAGGCAAACTGAAAATCAATGCTACTGAAAGATGTTTCATGAAATTTCCTTAAATTATTATTGCAAATTGTCAAGGTTCTTAACCTATTGCTTCACAGAATTCTACAGCGAAACTACTTTCGAAATATTGTTCAAATTTCATTAAAAAACCTAAGACTAAAAGAAGCAATGAAAATTAATTTGTACCTTTACGAAGTAAAATTCATGAAGTTGGGGACAGTAAACACCAAGTGAGGCTCGAGATCGCAGTTGAAAGTAATTTTGACAAATGTATTCTACCATCTCTCTCCTCTATGATCATAATTATTTCTCTAAAGATCAACAAAGCAGCGGCAAGCGAAGACAAGTTCTTCCATTGTTAGTAGTGATGCTGCTACTGCATAAGAAATATGAATTTTAAAGAGCAGCATCCACAAACAATCTTGTCAGTGTTTTAGGGAAAAGCCTTCGAAATCTTCACAATATGAAAATACGTATGGAGTACAGCCCTACAGCAGTATCAAAAAATTGCGTTTGAGAGGATATAGAATCCATCCAAGATAAAAATCGCTCTGGTCAAATCCGAGACTGCAAGGAAGGAGGAAAATTAACACCATATAGAGTAGTGTTTGCATCATTAAAATAGTTTCGGACACTGCTGACAACATTGACCATCTGCTCGCGCATTTTTAGCTAAGGATATTAACATGCGACTCGTGTGTGAGCATATTATTCCTCGTTGTCAACGATTCAAATATTCCACCTATTCACCTGACTCAGTCTCCTGAGTTTTATACATTTGTTTCCTGGTGGAGAAAATTTGAATGTACTTATGTGTCAGAAAATTAGAACTTGAGCTGGCACGAAGCATCACGGAAGGATACAATTTAGTTTCCAGTCCCCGAACTTCTAAATCCTACCTCATATATGCAATGCATGGTTTGAATTTGGAACATCTTCCTTTTTCTTGTATTTCTTTTTTCTTTTTCCTCTTTCTTCACAACCTCAATTCGTTACTTTTGTAGACTGAACAAACTATAGATAAGGCTGAAGTTAAGAATTGTTAAATATACACTTAATTATAAAACTAACAGACCTGATAGCTAATATGCCCGGCCTGAGCACTTGAAGTGTTGAATGGTGGGGGAGACAGTGGACCATTGTGTCCAATAGGAGATGGGCCTGCAGATATCACTGCTTGTTGTTGAGGTTTCACCTGGAATAAAATAAGTAGGGCACTGAGGTGACTATCACAAGTAATTCGTGCATAAAAAATTACTCATTTTCTTTCAAAACAAATGAAAACAATTAATTATAATCTAGAATTATACTCCGAATTGTAAAGTCCATGCACAGTGTATCAGTTTCCTCTGAGGTTTCAGAATTCAATAACAAGCAATGACAGCTGAAAAAATCTTAAGGTTTGTTTTTTGTTTGTTTTTGGTAGAAAAACAAGACCGAATGGTGGGTTCTAAAGGAATTTGTCACACTGGATTGTCACACTGGTGTATTGTGTTGATCTATAAACGATACAGTGAGAGGTAAATTTTTTGTCAAAATTTATGAAAACGTAGAACTTAAAAAATAAACAGATCAAAAGTCAGGAAAGCAACTGCACGGAAATAAATATTAATAAACCATCTTATGCTTTCTTTACCTTGGAACCGAAAACGCAACCTCTAGATCCTTTTATTTTTATTGTCACTGAAGTGTCGATATTACTTGACATTGATTATTTCGCATACATATACAGATAATTTTTTTCTTTGAAAACTCATAAAAATCGGTCACGTCCTTGTTATTACTACTACTACTATTTAAGTTTGGAAACTCCGAAGGAATTATATCATGCTGTGCTACACTACATTTCTCCATATTTAATGTTCACTTAAAAATATTTCGCATTGAACTGATGGCACAATAAAGAATAACAACTTTATCACTATCATAACGATTACATTAAAATTTTCTGAAGGTTAAGAAGCGATTTCAGACTATTCAGAATCTCTTGAAAACAAAAGGGAGTAAATGGTCCGAAACCTGAATAAGATTGAAGTGGAATACTCAAGTGAATTTTATCAACTCAACATCTAGCACTTAATACGAACAGACGAAATTACGAACAAATTACTACGAACGAACAGGAATTCATCAAATACATGTTGGTTTTCTTTCACCAACTGAGATCTTGATCTAGGACCAAAGAATTTCGCTGAGTAAGATTACCAGAATATAGCCTTCTGGGTAGCCAGATTTTGAACGAAGTAACACTAGTTCTGTATACTTAAGAAGTTACATAAAAACTACGAAGTAATAAACGTAGGAACAAACATTATTTAATTTCCATCCATAACTAAATTAATTCCAGTTACACCAAAGTACATAATTTATACTTTGAAGAAGTTTTTCCGAACAAATACACCATAAATAACCTGCTAATATCATTATATATATATATATATATATATAAATATAAATAATAAATGTACCTCTTCTAACCCATACTTTTTACAGAGTACTTTGTGCCAACGATTGAATTTCCTGTATGTTACCTTTCCGAAACAGTGTCTTGCAGTGTTAGAATTACAAGCTGTAGGAAATGTACGAAAAAGCAATTCACAAAAAACTAACACTATTTATGGAATTCTACTTGCCTGACTGCTTTTTTTTTACCCCCTCCTTCCTCTCTCGCGCGCGGAAAACACGATCAAACGCTCACACTGTTATGCAATAGTATAAATTCGCAATTTTCTGCACCCAGTTAGGGACATGAGAGTATGCTACAAAGAGGACGATTAATTTCACTAGTTTTAATTATTTAAACGTGTTGACATTGTTCATTTATTTATTTTAATATCTCTCTTTTATATTCTATTATGAACATTCTTAATTTGCTCTAAGATTTAACTGGGTAGATTGATTTAAATAATGATTTTAATCAAGATTTAAATTACTTGATTCTTTTAAATAAAAATAGTTTATTTAAATCAAATTCCGAAATAAATAAAAATAAAAATAAGTAAAATTCCGTTTCTGTTCTGCTATTTCGATTATGGAAGATAATAATCATAATACAATGAGATACAAATGTATATAAGCACAGTAGTATGAAAAAGGAGTATCATGCAGAGGATGATTAGGAAAAATCCCGTTTTGAACGGGTAACGGGTGAACCCTGCTTTCTTTTCTTCGTAACACAGGGTTTTTAAATCGTTAACTATGCAAACAGGAAAATCACCACTTAAGACGAAAATCATTTTGTGTCCACGTCTATTTGTTTATTTCCAGATAATAGGGGCGTATTTAGAGGGATTCGATCCCCTCTCCGAAACAAAAACACAGACAAAAGAAATTAAGACTAGGCGAAATTTACGTATCAAATACATAGAAGTTCCTAGAAATCGAAATACAGCAAATTTTGAATGCGTTACAATATCGAATAATACTTTTGATAAAGTGGATACTTACAAATATCTACGATCAATATTAACAGACGAAAACTATATTCACGAAGAAATTAAATGTCGACTAAAAGCAGAGAATTTATGTTATTATTCAGTTCAAAATCTCTTGTTGCCGCGAATTCTGTCGAGGAATTTGAAGCTTAAAATATGTAAAACGGTAATCATGGCTGTTGGTCCGTATGGTTGCGAAACATGGTCGCTTACCATGATGGAAGAGCACACACAAAGTACTTGAGAACAAGATCCTGAGACGAATATTCGGATCCAAGAGGAACGGGAATGGCGGAAACTTAGTAACGAAGAACTACATGATTTACATGGTTTACCAAACATTGTTATGGTCATCAAGTCTACGAGACTCAGGTGAGCAGGTCATGTACTCAAAATGGAAGAAAGTAAGAACGCTTTCAAAATCTTAACTAGAAGACCAATCTAACAATGACCATTAGGAAGACCTAAGCGCAGATGGGAGGACAATATTAAGATGGATCTCGCAGAAATAGGAATACAAAGTAGAAACTGGATTCAGTTGGCTAAGGATAGAATGGAGAGCTTTTGTGAACGTGGCATTGAACCTCCGGGTTTCATAGGCCATAGAGTTAGTTACTTAATTTTAGGCGAAAATAATGTACTTTATTTGTATTTCGTACGGATAGCTAGTTCCGATTTTTTTTTAATGCCCCTGACAAATATCAATAACTTTCATGAAAAGAAAAGTGTCATGTTTATAAATGTTGCAGTACTTTTTCCTTAATGCTTAAGAAACGGTTTGGGATATAAATAAGTTAATGATTGGGGATTAATTCAAAATTAAACCCTAATACTTTTACTTAAATGGCATAATTAACATTTAATACTAATTCCTAATGTTTTTTCTTAGTTCGCGACTTGTATTATACGAGGTGAAAGATTTGATTTAAATTTTAAAAAATCGATTTAAAGAAAAAAAGATTAAAAAAAAAAAAAAAAAAAAAAAACGATTTTTTCCACCCTGAGATTTAAACATAACAGATGAACCTAATTTGGGAGTGCGGAGTCCTCATTTACCCACTTTGCTTACAGTCCTTATCATTCACAAAACAGCAGTTTATGGCTTCTATTTTGTAAACTGAGCTCATTAGCTTCTACAAGAATACCTGAAGCTCCTGATAAAGTGTTTCCCGAACGAAGAATGAGATTTTGAGAGGAATGAAAATGATCTTGTATCTCTTTCTTGGTTTATGGTATTTTTGACTTGCCTGCCAATTTTAATTTTGCAACCAGTGAGGTATACTGTATACAGATCCTTATTAATTTAATTGGAGTACCTGGAGCTGGAAAGACGTCAATGTCTGAGTTGGCAGTGCTTAGGTGGCGACCATAGCACCGGGATGATGGTAGTGATGTGTTACTTCAAACTTCGTACTACGGAGCAAATGAACGGAAATGTAAAGCAAATTGAGCAGACGGTGATAGTATAAAACTGGCAACCTCTCTGATTTTCAAACAGGGCAAACTATTGGCGCTCCGTTATGTGGTGTAAAAGTGACAAAAGTGGCAAGTGTAATGGGCGTGTCACGAAGAACAGTGTACAAATGTGAGGACAGTCTACAAAACTCACGGCAAAATCATCACATCGGTGAAGAGGAATAGTAGTCGGAGGAAAACCTTCAGTGATACTTCTCGCCGAGCATTAAAAGCAGATTGTCACTCAGAACTGTAGTGCAAAAGACGGAGGAATTCAAACACTTCCCACAGGGTGTGTCGACTATCATGGTCCGTCGCGAAGTACTGGCATGTAGATACGAGTTTGGCTGCACAGGCGAAATCGTTGATAAGGAACATAACGCTTTAGCACGACGCCGTAAAGATTAACATGAACCGTGTGGACGGACTGGAAAACGGGAACATGTGATATGATCGAATAAGTCATCGTTCACCTTATTCCAAACCATGGGCCGTGTTTGTGCGTGCTGGACGCCCAAAGTGTATGATCCGCAGTTTTCACCCAACCGTGAAACACGACGGTGGCTCTGTGATGCTGTGAGTCGCAGTAGGTCCTGAGTTGACGCTTACCAGCTGCACCACTGCTCGTTATTATGTCGCCATTTTAAGGGACATTATGCATGCTGTTTATGGGCAATAACGTTATATTCCAGAATGATAATGTGCCAATTTGTCCAGCTGAGCTGTTACGGTGTGGTTAGAGGAACATCTCCCTGGGCCCGCTCAATCCACAGATCTTTAACATAACTGAACACCTGTGGTGTGTTTTAGAGACACAAATCTGCCGAAGATTTCCGCTTTTATCTTTTCTCAAGAAACTGAGTGGTACACTAAACGTGGAATGCTGTAGTATTTCACTTGCTACCATTCGCGACCTCGACTCCATCCCACGTCGCAGTCATAATAATCTGTAAATTGCACTTCTTTTTGGGAGGGGTCCATTAAATCGATAAAGATCTGTATATCAAAATACATAATTTTTAGGCACTTGGTAAGATGATCAGGCAATCAAAACGACACGTATGAAATGGTGTGTTGCGTAACTTAATTGCTGGCGACCAATGCTATGCCAGTTTGAAAACCAAACCATCCAGCCTGGACTGAAGATAAGACTCAAAAGTACTGCATTGCGTTTCGATGCACTTGCTGGAAGCCACTATACAGGAAGACAGAAGTGGCAATTAAATAATAAAGTCACAAAAGCCAGAAACACGAAAAATCCCGCCCCCAAAGAGCCGGCTTTTTTTTGCGTCTCTAATTTCTATTAACTTTAAAGAGAAAAATTTTACTCTGAAAATATTCTTACGATCAATGAAAAATCGATTATATGCTAATCGATTATATGCATAGCTACGAGTATATGCTAATTCTCTTTTAAATCGATACACAACTCAATTATATATATCTATAAAAACTTACCTTACATACATTACTTGAAGTAGATATTGGATCATTTTTACTCAAACTTGTCACAGTCGACACCGTGGAACCGCTAAAACTGTTGGATCCTTGCAAAGATGGACCTGAACTGAATATCAGAAAGAATATGACTATTAAATGTAGAAAAGATTGACAAGAATTGAGATTGTATTATCAATGTTTTTACTGAAAAATTTAAGAGTTTGAACTTACGGTTTAATATACACTATGCGTAAGCCCAGAATACCTATTTCATATACTGGTAGCAATGGAGCTTTTAATTTAAATTATGGGACGTCAGTACTGAAACAGTAAACATAAGTTTTTATTATTATTATTATTAAACCAACGAATATTAAGAACTGCATTGCTAGGCAATATGAAAACAGCTCAATGATTTAATATTTATATTTCGGTAATTAACTGCAAACTTGAACTGGTTAGAAATAAGAACAATTATCTTTACCTGTATCCTACTTCATTAGAAGAGGACTCTTCTCCAGCAACAACTGAAGTCTCAACATTCTTAGTAAAAGACGAAGAATCTAATCCCGCATCTACTGGATTTCCGAAAGTTGGTGTGAAAGAGGAAGACGTCGAAGTACCACTTCCATCCTCGCCATGTTCCAACACTGTAGGCATTGCTGGCATACTTTCCCATACCTGTGAGACGTAATGGGTATTAGGTTAAAGCCTAAAAACTATTTGCATGAGCTGTTTTAGTATAAATGCTAAATGCCAAGTATTCAAAATTTAATACGTCCACACAATTTGTAAATAAATATTGATTTCAAACGTGTGCGCTTTGTTAAGAAGCCCATAATCGATACAAACGTAAGCAGTTCTCAACAATGAAACATGTGAAGTCCAAGACGACAATTCAGATTATGAACCAAGTTTTTAAAATATTAAGCGTCTCGCAACTTTCCTTTGACAAGTTTTATTAGTTTACTTTTTTGTAAATACTGATTGCTTTTACTTATAACAATATACTGCACTGAAATAAGTGTTCTTCCAATTTTCGTGTTATGTACTTTTCAAACGGCCATGAAACACGGGAAAGAGCTCTACGGGTCATACGTTGAAGACACCTGGTATACAGTGAAATTACGAAGTATAGCAGAATCACAATGCCCAATAAGGTATTTGTTTTCGAGGAAATAAACATACTAAACCTTTTCATTCAAATCAATTCAATTGTTAAGTTCAATGACCTTAATTCCAAACCAACACTGACAAGGCTTCTTATAAATTCAGAGACTAAAGAACATCCGTTAATCCCAACCTATATAAAGCGAAAATGTGTCTATGGTTTCTAAACCGTGCTCCGTTAAAATATTACAAAAAACTCCTTTCTTTTCTGAAAACTTGTTTCGTCGTTACCGCTCGGGTGAAAAATTCTATTAATGACTATCTAATGTAATGTTTACTCTACTTGAATTACCATCCTATGGAGTAAACATCACAACTTTAACATTTGACAACCACCCTTCTTAGTTATTGCGAGGACTTAATACTTCGCTCTGATTAGTTATTGTAACAACACTTACTTCAAATCGGAGCTATGCGAGTTTCTTAGCAATGTGAAATATCAATTTTCAGCGTCATGTTCACAGCCTTATCTCAAATGTGACAGACTGTTTCAGACGTTTGGTAGATAAGGAAGTTTGGCATTTCTCCCAATCAGGAACAAAAATTTTATGTTCAAAAAGTGGGTATAATATACAGCTGTAGTTCTGGGATCTGTTTCATTGTAGATTACCCAACCAGTTTACATTCCTACCCTCTTTAAAATACACAAAGTTCCTCTAACATGTGAATGTTACAGTATTTCCTTGAGGAAGCGTCACTTCTACGAATATTGTATAAATTGAAATTTACTAACCTTCTTCACAGAAGCAATTTTGAAATTTAATTCTGCTGTGGATGGCGAGATAGGAGATTGAACACTGGCTGCCATGTGAATTGACCGTGGTAATGACATACTTTTACTACTAACAGGAACATTCTTTTCTTCAGTCAGCTGCGACAAGTCAGAATCAAACGTAAAATCTAATTTCATGTCGGCGTTATCTTCATTCTGCAACGGAAAAAAAAAAATGAAATCGTAGCATTCAGAACGCTACAACAGAATATACATATATAAAAGAAATGAAGCACAGTACTACAGTTATAATAATAAAAAAATAAAATAAAATCACAAACTACTACTTTTAATTGATTTAACACCTGTCTTCAGCTTTACAGTGAAACATGTCTATGTCGACCACCATCGGTTCAATTGAAAAGTGGCCAACTTACAAAAAATAAATGTGATTGATGTATTTTTAAAATAGGATTTCTAGTATTTGATTGTAAAATTTTAATAAGCAATGGCACGATAGCTACTTATACAGTACTAGAAAAAACTACTACAGTATTTTTAATGTATGTACCTTTATCTTCCCGAAAACTAGCCTGGCACACTCAGCTTTTCGAATTGAAAACACAACACAAATAACCATAAAATAGAAATGTATGTAGACAGCTAATTGAAATTGATATTGTAGCACACTGAGTTATTCAGATTGAAAAAAGAAAAGCAAAATTATAAATTGAACAATTTATGTGCAGTTTATGTGACTTTCTTTCGACAATGACAAATATTTTCTGTAGATACCTTTCGAAAAAAATAGCATATCAGTTATTATACAAATTTATTCAGTACTTTTATTCTTTTTGGCACATATGTACGTTCTAATTTTGTAGTTAACTATCTCTTGTTAATGAGTACAAGTGTTTCCCTCGGAGCAAAAGATGTTTTGAGAAAAACTTAAGGGAATTCATATCTCATAACCACTGCTACCAAGCCGTCAGGTACCAATAGTTGACAATTGCCATGGTTAGCTTTAACCTTGGGAATTTTCCGCAATTACTAAAGCTCCCCACTGATGAAAGGAACTGATATAGCTAATGGTTTTACCAAAACAGACAGGGTAAATAAATACGTACAACCATTTCCTGAATTCCTGTACGTGCTTTTTCATATTCACATCTTCCTTGACCAACCCTTTCTGAGGGTAGTGTTCTGGCCATTGACCTCCAAGAACAAATCGTGCGAACCTATGCTTCTTTGTGTCCAATCACAAATACAGAACATCTTTCTCTCATATGGGAATACGAAAGAGTTAAGAAAAATACCAAAACGGTATTTTGCGTGGCCAAGATACGCAGGTAAATTTATCATCATAGGGTAAACACTGCTTCAATGTGGCCAACTTACAGAGTAATAAGTAAGGTATGTCTTATGGGGAAAATGCAGGTTCAAGACGAACCAGGTCAAAATAAGCAGGTGGCCAAGTTCACAGGTTTTACTGTAATATTTCACTTGCAAGAAAATACTAGCCTTTCATTTCTCTAATTTGGAAACCACTGAGAGGATATGGGTATTATATATTGTGATCAACGTCCTGATAATGATCGGTTTCTTAGAACCAATACTACTGACCACAGTAAAGGAAACTAAAACTAACAGTCAGTTTTGAGATACCACCCAGCAGTATCCACTGAAGGTTGAACTCCTACGACTTATCCCTATATTTGGAAACTGCACAGTGCATTTAGAAGTAAAAATTTACATATTTCAGATACAATAATACAAATTACAACTTTCCTTTGATCTAGACAAACTATGGAAAATATACATAATACAAAAATAACAAGTTTTTATTTTGTATTTTACCACCAATTTACTGAGTCATACGAAAGTGCAATGAAAAGCTGATTAATGACAAACCCGTGTAGAGAGGATTAAAAAAAAAAAAAAAAATACCGAAACAGGAACACCATTTCAGGATTTCCAAGTATCTATACGAGCTCACCTTTAGTGTATATATACAAAGAAGATAATTCGGATTTAACTGACAATTTGTAACAAAATACAGTACACACACGACTACTATTTTAACTGCCGACATCTTTCCCTTTCCTCAATTTAATACTATAACTTTTCTAAGCTTTTGCAATTTTTAAATAATTCCAAAAAATCCTTAATATCGTTCATACTGGACTTGGTCTTGAAATCCATTGACAGAAATACTAAGCCTTCTTTTTCTTCTTCGTAGACCTTTCTCGATAAGGGAAAAAAATATTTTTCCTTATCCCTAAATTTTCACATACGCAATACTTGTATCTACTTATCTTTCTGTAATATCAGGCATCAAAATATAATTTGCCGATGTATATATGACTCATTTATGCTGTTCGCCAATGGTATATTTTATATAACCTACAATCGCATACGGCTTTAGTCGATGACTACAGTTACTTACTGACACCTATGATTCTTCCTCAGTGAGAATGGTACATTACATAGATTTTCTTGCGCCCAGTAGCCAGGTTGTGTCGGTTCATGTGTGTCCAACTTAAATTAATTACCCGTTACCCTAGCTTCGTTTCAGTTTCCTCCTAACGCCCTTACTAGACCGAAGTATTGCAAAACATTGTTTAATATTCTACAACTGAGACAATTCTGTTTATAAAAAGTACAAATACGTTATTTTACGGACACAACAGAACCTATCGCAAGACGGTGACAGCTATCTCATTCCATCAATCAGTAGGATTCTTGTGCATAGAACGGGAAAGACCGGCAATATACCGTAGTGACTGAGACCAGATTCTAACTGGAAGATGGCTGGACACGAACATCTCAGAAACATGTTCGCGAGTTGCCATGGTTAGTGTTTTCCAAAGGCAGAGGGAGGACTGTGAAACCAAAACCAAATCACAACCAATCGCATCTCATTTTTAATGCCATATGTCGCAGACTGTCAAGGTTGGTATAGCAGGATAGGGCGAAAACTGTGGCATAATTAACAGCAGACTAATAGGGACAAAGCAGAAGTGTGTCTAAGCATACAATTCACCATACAATTAGGTATGAGCCTCTGCAGTTGACGTCCCACGCGTGTACCAACGTTAATCGCTCTGTAAAATCAGTGACGATTGGAATGAGCACGTGCCAATCGTCACTGGACCGCAGAGGAATGGCATGACGTCGCACGTTCCGATAAATTACGATACTTCATCCACTTATCAAGTTCTCATTGCTTCCATATCAAGTTGCACTTCTGCTCTCCAGCGAGCCAACGTAGAAACAGCCAGGTAGTTACAATATTCTGTCTGGCAAGTATGCACCATCCTTATAAATTGGGACTTACGTACTTACGGTATTATCCATTTATCTTAAGGGGAAAAAAATACAGTTCAATGGAATTCACATACTGCTCACCTTCGTAAATGATATGGGAAGTTGGATGGGGTCATTCTTATTCTCTCCGGACTTATTTAACTCATTTCCACCTGCTTTATTATAGGTTGATACTGCGTGAGATCCATCTTCACCGTCCTCATTTATCTTCCGCTCTGTAAATGTTATAGGAAATGGTTAGCTGCACATTGTAACAAGGTTTTATTGTTAATTGGAAATAATATTTTACGTCATTGAAGCTGTAAAATGCATATTTCCAAACAAAAATAATTTTCTTAAATTGTAGTAATAAAATTCTCTCTCATTTCAACCACACTAAGTTAATGAATATTACAAGACGAATGATGAAATTATCTAAGAGATTATAAATAAACGAGAGAAAGTCGTGTGTACATTACATCAGCTGACCTCTTAACAGGCCTTATCATGGCCAAATTAAAATACTGCTAGTTTTACAGTAATTATGTAATATCTTCAAATAGATAAAAGATAATCGAAAAGTTGAACAAAAGTGCCCTAGACAATATCATTTTACATGAGATACTGTTATCGTAACTTACTTATCGGCTTTCAATTTCCAGCTACTTTGAAAATCGTCATTTATTTTCGCGTTTCTAAATGCCTGAAATGGAATGCTACTAGGTGACTTGTGATAACGGTAGCTCATGTAAAATAATATTGTCTAGAGTGTTTTTGTTCCATATTTCGATTATCTTTTATCTATTTGAAGATATCATATAATTACTATAAACTTAACGGTATTTTAATTTCGCGGTGGTAAGTCCTCTTAAAGTAAGCACTCAACCACTTGTTTCTACTTAGTTACTCATATGCAAAATGAGTAATACGAATTTAGGAAAACAAAACGACTAAATGAAATTTTAACTATACTACTGTTCAGTCTACTAAAATGTAGAATCAGAAAATTTTGGATAATTGAAACAAATTTATATTCACAGAAAATTTAACGACAGATCACTCCGATCACTACAGATGATTCAATTAGGAACTACGTATTATTATTTCGCTCGGGGCTCATCGAAACATTATTATAATGCTGGATTATATCAGAGAAAATACATTTATAAAACAAAACCAAGCATGCTAATACAGTTTAAAAATCTAACCTCTATTTTTCTCAATCCTTTGGTTTTTCAAGTGAGAATTATATTTAGCCTTCATTGCAATGTCCGATGGCGAGGATTTATAGTTAGTATTCTCAAATATTATAGTTTGCACAGGTGCAGTGGTTCCATCTAAGACAGTCTTCTCTACAGCCTGAAACATGTATGAACATTTTTTTTTAAAAAAAAGGGAGAGAAAAAAAAAACAGTACAGTACGTTTTATTCTTCACTTATAAGGAGAAGGCAGACTTTGGTAAGTACAACTTCGGGGCCATTTTTGCGATGTGGTAGTGCACATTTACAGAGTTAATATTACAAACTGAGAGAGCGCAATGGCCGAAAATAACAGAAAAACCGTCTTAACGTTTTCTACTCGCCGCATATATCGTAAGACGCGCAAACTTATCAAGTGACGGCGTGGCAGAGTGAGAAGAACCTGAGACTCAAGTGTATAGGGTCCCGGGTTCGATTCTCATTCGAGTCAAACTTATTTTCGTTTTTTGCTTCAAGCAATAAAGTAGCATTTGTAACTATAAGTAAAATATTAATTCACCATATGCTTATAATGTATTAAAACAATAGAAATTTTCAATCACTTGTAAAATCTTTCAATGCTCCATGTTAACTAGCAAAAAAACCCGTAAATATACTGATATCACGAGTTATATTACGGTTACGACAGTTGTTGTGTAATAAATATTCTTGACGCTTCGTGTCTACATCTGTTGACAGTGTGCGAATTACAAAGGAGTTGAGGGGGAAATCCCCTTTGCTAATACTGGATGTTGCTATAAACAAAGGAGTTTCCCCCCCCCCCTCATTCCCCTTGTAATTCGCACACTGTCAACAGATGTAGACACGAAGCTTCAAGAACATTTTACACAACGACTGAGGTGACAATATTATTTACAGAAGAGATTCAATTTTGTTCCTAGTTAACATGGAGCATTGAAAGATTTTACAAGTGATTGAAAATTTCTATTGTTTCAATACATTATAAACATATGGTGAATTAATATTTTACTTATAGTTACAAATGCTATTTTATTGCTTGAAGCAAAAAACGAAAATAAAAGTTTGACTCGAATGGGAATCGAACCCGGGACCCTATACACTCGAGTCTCAGGTTCTTCTCACTCTGCCACGCCGTCACTTGATAAGTTTGCGCGTTTTACGGTACATGCGGCGAGTAGAAAACTTTAAGACGGTTTTTCTCGGTTATTTTTGGCCACTGCGCTGTCCCAGTTTGTAATATTAACTCTTTAAATGTGCACTACCACCTCGCAAAAAATGGCCCCGAAGTTCAATTACCAAAGTCTACCTTCTCCTTGTTAGATTTCCACCAAAAGTATGAACGATAAAATTCAGAAGCAATTTTTGTTCTTTTAGAACAAAAATCAGTTTATTACTAAGCATTAGAGATGCTGTGTCAGCCATTCTGATTTCGAAAGAAAATTCTGAATATGATAATTTTACTCAGATTGAGTTCCTTTATTATTGAAAATTAAGTTGTTAAATATTGTTACATATATCCATCAATGCACTGAGCACACACACAAATACAGAAACACTAATTGAAATATAAAATAATAAACTACATAATGTAGGTAAATAGGAAAAACACGAATAGGATATTTTGCATATACACAGAAAAAACTCTCAACAATAATAGATATTTAGTATACTGCTTAGGATAGTGAATTTGAAAATATACAGGGTATTCTCCTATATACACAGAAAATACACGAAACAACATAAAAGCATGTGAAAACCGCAACAGTACTCAGATTATTCAAACAATTTTAAGATATAATTTGAAACAGTTACTCCGTATGCTGTGTCCTAAATTTATCGGTGCATTCTTTTCTTTCACGACTCTCGTTCTTTACAAATTTTCTACCTGCAGCTACTGTGGTTTACTGAAATTAATTTGGAAAAGTGATTATTTTGAGTTGATAGTATAATGCATTCTTACTTCCAAGTTCACTCTTACAACCTTGCCAGAAAGAACACTACAATAAACATGCACAGTATTGTTAAAATAATGTTCATCTGTCAAGAAGTCTTATTTTTCTCTGTAGACGCAATTAAATAAAATTTTGTAAGGTCTTCGGGCAACAATTTTTATTTTATGCCAAAGTATTAAGATTTCCATATGGTTAGAAGAGGAGAGTTGCATTAATATTATATATGATTAAAAATCTGTGAGATGGGGGGGACTTAGAAGTTACCTAATATCATATCCTCTGAAAATTCAGTAACTTTAGTAAATATGGGACTGGGATGAAAATGGAAGCCGCATCTTAAGACTTCCCATGCTGATAAACTAACAAGTATGCATGTGGTCTCGTAGTATGAACGCTAGGTGTTCAAAAGTAACTGTTAAGGAGTCAAGAGTGAATTGCATATTCCACGGCGCTGTACGTTGGGTTAGGTTTCATTCTCGGCTCAACATCACATGTTACTCTTCGAAGTTTCAGAGACTAAACTTCATGAATGCTTTTCTTTCGAGCGGCCACTAACATTAAACATTAAGCTAACTTAAAACATTATCTGTTTCAGCAGCATCGAATCTGCTATTTTCTTATCTTTATCAATTAATGCGCACAGAAATAAGTGCGGGATGCAGTGTACTAGCTACAAAACCTTCAAGTGAATCTAGACACAAAATATAATTTAAAGTGCACTTTAATTTTCGAAGCTCGAATTTCAAGCACAGGTTGTTTAATTTGTTGTTTATAGTGCATGTATATGCTGAAATTACGAGGAAAAAAAAATTAAATTAAAAATATATTTCAGGAAGACAAAGAACATATACATACCTCTCTGCTCACTTTGTTGGCACTTTTGCTGTCATTGCTTGGGCTGCTCCTCTGACTGCTAGCTGCGGACGTTGGCTGGTCATTTACATCAATCCCACTGTCGTGGTTATCAAAGGAAGAGGACTTTGTAGTTTGAGCCGGAGCTGACATTATACTGGGCAGTGGAGATAATTTACATTTTAGATGCACTCACCTTTCGACAATACAATTTTGTAACTAATATGGGAATCCAATGGATACTCACAAATGCAACTCCCGTATTAAAGAAACTATCATCCCATGCGTGTAAGAATGGTAGTTCGTACCAAGTCGGCTAGTAAATATACCCAATTTATATGTGAAAATAACCTGGATATTTTCCTAAGTCGAAACACCGTGAATGTTAAATATTACACTATTTTTCACAATACCTGCCTTGTCATTTTATGAATATGCAATATCAAATTTGCTGGTACGTAAGTTTAGGAGCTAGTAACAATATGTCGATAATTTCATACATAAAGACAAAATCTTAATAAAATTTAGAGTACAACAAAACTGGATTTACAAAAATTTTATAACTCATGAAACGACATTTATCTCATTCAAATCCAAGTAATATGAGTTTACCCCTGAACCCTTCGTACAACTAGCCGTAAGAAATTAAAATTTGTTTGATCATGCAATACATAAATTAAGTTTTGATGAAAGGATCATGGAAGTATAATTCATGGTGAGAAAGCCAGTTACTTTTAATTTCCTTTTAATTTAATCTTGAGTGCATCACGTATTATACAGAGTTCCCACCCACTAAAACTAAATAATCGAATTAACAGCTTCTCCAGTTTTCACGATTCAAAAACTCAAAAATTCACGGTCAGAAAGATTACCAAGTAACCTTTACTGACTGCACAACAATAAAAACAGTAAAGTACAGAACCGTGGCGTACGCGGGTGGGAATACACGCCCGGGGTGAGGGAGTGGCTGGTACGTTACACTAGAATAATTAAACTTTCTCTCGTTCAACCTTACAGTGTCAACTATATAACTATAAGAAATCGGAAAAACATTGGATTTTCTAGATTTTTGAAGTTTGATTATGAAGTTCACGGAGTATTCCAGGGTTTTATGGTATATGTAATCCATGCTTTTTCACGATTGGGTGGGCACCCTGTATACAGAAATTCATTTATTCTTTTGGCTTAATCTTCACTACTTAGCAAATATACAGAATCAAACTCTTCAAAATAATATTTGTATGAATTGCTCTAGGTACTGTACTTAAAAATTAACCTTATTAATTGAAAATCTACAACATCAATCAAATTTACAATATGGATACGAGAGAATTTCAAAAAATTGATAAATAAATTGATGATAGCTTGTAGATTTGTGTAAATTTCAGTAGCAGGAAATTATCTATCGAAAAAAGTGCTTAAGAGTTGGACGAGCGAATTTACAGACGCGGTACAATACAGTACTTATTCATCAAATCATCTATCTTCAGTCTACCAGAGTGAAATTAGAGATCTGGATCGTATTATAACGGGATTCAGAAATCACCAAAGCACACTTATGATTCTCTTTATATTCGTTTCGATTGAAAATGAAATTAAAATTGCGAAGTCGTAATGGAAACAATATTGATATGCAAAGCAGCAAATATTTCTTAGTTTCTATCTCGTACATAGTTATTGACCAATCTATACATCCAACTACGAACAACTTAATCTCGATCTTCTTTACAACGTACTTCTTTCGATAGAACTTATTTGAAAACATGTTTATAACAAGTACAGCAGAAATTAGTTTATTCTCTTGTGATTCCCAAAAAGATCTCTGAGACTTTACATTACCTTTTGTAAATTCAAGTGGCAATCTCTACAGGAAACAATATACACTTCTTTTCACTGAAAACACACCTTAAATAAAATCAATAGGTAGTATATGTTCTGTATTTTGATATATATTGCTTCAAAACATTATTTTAATGTTGAACTTTCGTTGACTGCTTTCAGAACTGTCAAGATATACGGAAGGAAAAAGGATTTACTGGGAATAAGATGGATGGGAATTAATTATATATTGTACGTAATAACCATATAGACGACCGTATTAACACTTTGAAAAATATCTTGAGCCTTTCAGTGCGGATTCTCCGAGTACACATCTTTGTAACTGTGCTCCTCCTTTTATGATAGGTGAACAGGCAAAGGTGTCAATGATATTATTCCCACTTTAACCAGAGCGCCGATGTGAAGACAACTCCTACGTTCGAATGGAGCCAGTCGCTATTCATGCTTTTCTTTAAACTTTTTTTTTTTTTTTTTCACTTGCATTTATCAATATGCTTTTTATATATATTTAAGAGGTTTGAAAGTCCTGATGTGGGAACATCATTATGCATTATGAACATGTTTTGTGTGCAAGAGAGCGACAGAGTGTGTGTTCTTTTATCGTTATGTGGATGTGTCTTGGCATGAGCATGAAATTATTTAGAATTCAACATGTTAGTGGTAAACTAATATTATGTTAGTTTCTCTATATTCTTTGAGGCCGAGTTAAAATTATGCTTTCTGAAAATGTTTTGTAATTCGTTTGAAACAGAATTAAATAAAAGGCCAAAAATTAAGTGTTTAACCTATCCATTTCTTAGTATATTTTGCCCTGGTACTTCCAATTTGAACATTACCATTTGCTCCAACCATTCTACAATATGCTTTGTTTATTGATTTGATTTGAGGTCGTTCATTTCAGCAGTGAATCTATATAAGACAGACCTACAGCTTATGTGGGATTCGAAACACAGGCTCCCGCCGCGAATCGTATCCAGTCTCCAGAGCCAAAAGCGCGTCGCTAACCATTATAGCCACAAGCGTGCGCTGTTACTATTTTTCTTTTTTCTTCACAGTATTAATACAGTAACTATTTTTCTTTTTTCTTCACAGTATTAATACAGTAACTATTTTTCTTTTTTCTTCACAATATTAATACTGTAGCAATTTTTCTTTCTGACGTTAATACGAAGTTCATTTAAGTTGTCCTATCATTGGAAAATGCGAAGAACAGACAGCGAAAATTCAACTTTCTTTTACGCTACACAATGAATTTATAAGAGTTCTTCAAGACTCATACTAACAACACGTATATTAATATTTTATTCTGTATTATTTAAACCACTTCAATTCTGCATCATATAAATATAAAATTTCTGTCTAATTTAAGTTAAACAAGTTAGGTTATTGTGTCCTCAAAATCTACTCACCTGTTTTCAGTAGGACTCAAGGACGAACCCATCTGCATTCCAGACTGAACGTTGGAAGGTGAATTTGGTCGGAGAGTTGCAGTTATTGGCTTTTCCCAGGCGTTTACTGTAGGTGGTGGAGCTGGCGCCGAGGAATCTAAAGGAAGAAATCGCACAAAATCTCACATTAAAGAGATCTTCATTATGTGTAATTTGCACACACACTAAAATAAGTTTACTAACATGGGAAAAAAATCTATCACAAAGTTCCGTACATCGAATTGCCTGATTGTCTTTTCTCCTCCCCTGTGTCTACTAAAATTTCAAAATGAAATTTCGTTACCTTTTCTTTACCAAACCATAAAATTTCGTAACATTCAATAACAGTACTTATATTCTTTAGTTCTTTACCTTATCTCTACTTTCAAAGGCTATTTCCTGGAGCGATAAAAATTGGTCTTTTCTCACATCGCTTTCACTATATCCACTGTATACAGGGTCTCCCAAAAGTAATGGTGAAAAATGAAACCACAGATTCCTGGCACCAAAACGAGAACAAATGTTTATATGACATAGTCCGGAAATGGACAAGCGCGGAGCTAGACAACTTCGAATGTGGGGAGAAAGGAACTTCACACTTAGGGAAAGGAACTTGCCGATTTACAAAACCGCATTGGAGATGCGTGTGAACAGTTACGCAACACACCGGGAGTAATGGAAGGCATTCGAAACTCACGATTAGCACGTTACATAGATGTGGAAGGACAGCATGTTGAACGTCATCTGTAGGTACGTTTCTTGTTAACACGTATGACCTAGTAGTTTGTAGTGCTACTCTGTGTAAGATTGTACGTTACAAAAACAGCACATCGTTGTAGATTCTGCCTGTTATTTCATTACAGGACATTACTAGTTATACTTGTTCTTATTTCTACCCTCTTTCTGCAAGTTTCTATCTGGTATACTCTCCGAGATTATGCAGACATCCTAAGTGATCTCTGCTTCGACCCCCCATTGTACATGTGCGTGCAATCGTGCCATGGATAACTTTTTTTTCAGTATGATTTCCATCTTTACTGCACCGTTTCATTACCTCCCTAACCTACCGACATTCAGCGAATCCCTAAATGACATATGGAAAATCTCTGGCGCGGTTATTTAACATAAATGTAACATTTCAAGCCAATATGACTTTATGTCTTTCTGAACCCCATTCCTAGCTCCTATCATTATCCCGCTGGCAGGTGGTGAAGTTCCTTTCACAACACATTCAAACCTGTCTAACTCCGCCCCTGTCCATTTCTGAACTGTATGTCATATAAACATTTTTTTCTTGTTTTGTTGCCAGGAATCTGTGGTTTAATTTTTCGCCATTACTTTTGGGATCTAATATATACATACCAAGTTCACAGAATTTTGTAGGATATGCTGTAGTGTCTTTGAGAAGTAAAAAACTTATGCGTGTATTGGCATTTGGCAAAATTTCTCTTGCATAGTTTAAAAAACTACCACGTTTATAAAAGCATATTGCAAAAACATTTTTTTTACTGGTTCTGTATGCCTTCAAGAAGACAAGCTTACCACTGTAGTTAGTATAGATTGGTTCAACAATTTATTATGTTTAACTAAAAGTTGTGCAAAAAAGTATAACAGCCTAGGAACACATAACTATGAAAGAAACATAGGCATGTTACATATCAATCTTCTCAGGAAAGTGTGATCTTGTAAGTGGTTCTTTTCCAATAGATGCACTTTTCACACAGCTCTTACTGTACTACTATGAAAAGACATATTTTCCAAGTAGTCTCGAAAGTGGAGCTATTTGGAAACAGCAGATTCTGGCTGCTGGAAAACTTCAGTCTCAGTAAAATTATGTTATGACTGCAGGAAAACTTTACATGGACTAACAATGGAAGAGAGGGAGATTATATATAGAAGTGCAAGATGGTTTATACACCAGTCGAAAGCACTAGTGACGCCTATTACGAACCTGTAATAAAAAAAAAAAAATTCCGAATGCACATACTCTGCGAGTTATATGAATATACAGGGTGTCCAAAAAGTCCGTTGTCACCTCTAGAAATCGCAAACGGTAAGCCAGATGCCAAAACAGGAAAACATGTGTGTTTGATCATTTTAAAAATCCAACTTATAAAAGCAAAAAGTGTAGTCCCAGAGCCACCCGCGTGGTCCCAAGCGGGGTTCAACTCAAAACTTTCAAATAGCACAAGGGATCAAGTAGCATATCGTTGGAAAGTTGTTAAAAAATGAAAGAAGACTGAACAAGTCTCGACTCTCTAAAAATTACCCTGTGGAACATGGCGACCGGTCAGAATGTCAGCAAGAACGTCACTGTAAAGTCTATGACCACCCCAAAAAATCTGAAACGGTGAGACAGGTGTTAAAACAGGAAACTACATGTGTCATCATTCCAAAAGTACAATGAAAGTAAAAATATTTGTCCCAGGGTTCTCCGCAGGGGTCCTACTCAAAATTTTCAAACAGCAAAGGGGGTCAGGTTGCATATCGTTGGAAAGCTGTTAGGAAATGAAAGACGACGGAAGAAGTATCAACTCTCTGAAATTACCCTGTGCAAAATGGCAGCCGGTCAAAATGTACATCATTTCGATTCTCCAAGCGCATTAGCTTTCCATTTTCCGATCTGCACTTATTGTGAGACACTTGAAAGTATTCGCTGTTCCTGGTGCAAGAACATTTTTTGTTTGAATCATTTTAATACTTGATAATCCAGGCAACGAGCATAAATAAATTATTATATATGTTAACTAGCCAGTTGTACCTAGGTATACTAAAAATGTCAAATGTTAATTCTTTTCTTTTCTTTATTTCTACAATTTAATTTTATTATATTTATTTATTTAGATATTACTAGGCCCAAAGAGCAGAATCTCACAGAAGGAGCATTTCCTTTCCGTTGAGTTCAAGAATTAAAACAAACTGAAAACAGACTACAGAAAGAAGAACTAAAACACAAGATGTTTGCACAGTGTTATCGTAAAGCGTTCAAACTTGTTCCATCTGTTTTCATTTAACAGCAGCTTTCAAACGATATGCTTCTTTACCTCCCTTGATATGAAAATTTTGAATAGGACCCCATCTGGGGCAATGCGGAGGACCCTGGGACAAATACTTTTATTTTCAATCACTGGATTTTTGGTATGATGACATCTGTTTTTCCTGTTTTGACATTTGTCTCACCGTTTCAGGTTCTTTGGGATGGCCATAGACTTTCCAATGAGGTTTATACTGACATTTTGACCGGCCGTCATGTTGCACAGCGTAATTTTAGACAGTCGAGACTTGTTCCGTCTTATTTCATTTCCCAACAGCTTCCCAACTATATGCAACTTTATCCTTCTTGCTATTTGAAAATTTTGAGCTGGACCCCGCCTGGGGCCCCTCGGGTGGGTCTGGGACAACACCTTTTGCTTTGATACGTTGTACTTTTAAAATGATCAAACACATGTTTTCCTGTTTTGGCATCTGTCTGTCTCTCCGTTTGCGACTTCTAAGGCTGACACCGGACTTTTTGCACATCCTATATATTCATATAACTCAGAGTATACACATTCGGAAAATTTTTATTACAGTTTTGTAATAGGCGTCATTAGTGCCTTCGATTTGTGTATAAACCTTCCATTTCGATATGTATAATCTCCCTTTCATCCCTTGTAAGCTCTAGAAACATCACAAGAAAAATTAATTGCAATATATAACAAGAGATAGTATGAAAAAGAAAAAAACTTACCAAGTAATCCCAGTTTACAGTACATCATACAACTCGTTTGAGTACTTCTTCACAAAAATTAAAATAGGCAATTTTTTTTCCGTTTAGAACCGCTACCTTCTCTACATAATTTCATTTTAAAAAACATGCCAGCAGTACTAGTGGTTAGTACTAGTGAGAATAAACGAGGTTTCGTACGTATTATCCTACTAAGGTAGCACAATTATTATGCACCCTGTAACCAATCTACACAAGGCTTAATTTGTCGCGTTTCAGAAGGCACCGCATTACTGCAAAATATAATATCTTCTCTATAGACAAATATGTTCCCTCATCGTGTTGTTCGATTCAGTAACCCATGGCTTTCACCCAATTTCAGAAATTCTTCCTCTTTATTAGTATATAAATCAGTGGTCGAAGTGAGACGGCATGTGGTGGTATGCCATACCGCCTCTGGTTTTTCAGTGATGAAGACATACCGCCTCTGGTTTTTCGGTGATCACGATATATCGTCACTGGAAAGTGAATGCTAATATACATCTTTAATAAATTAACTTTTATACACAGTAATTGACTAACAGCTTTGTACGTCAGAGATTTTAATTGGCAACACCAACATTTTTATTATCTTTTTCCTAACACTTTTGTTTTTAAAATGAGGTATATACGAAGAAGTTCACCCCTTGCTCCTACGCAAGTACTTGTGTTGGTTGTGTTTGGGGTAGCCAACCGTCCAGTATTTTACCAGACAGTTCGGTTTTTAATTTCCTTCTCCGGTGTCCGGTACGAGCTCAAAACCTGATGTTAAATGTCAGGTAATTTTTCATCTTAATAGTCCTATTCTCTGTTCTATTCAGATTATTTTGGAGTGACGAAAGGAATCGTTTGTCTATGAATATAGTTAAAGAAGAGCTTGTAATACGTTTTGATATCGATCTTGCGCGGATTTTGCTGAAGAGTTGAAGGCAGGAAAATTTACTGAACTTATCAAAACTGCTGAAGGTCAACTAAAGTACATTTTCAAGAGCGCAGCTAGCACTGCTTCATCTTGTGCATGCAATAATTATATTGCTAATTTTATTTATTTGTTTTAAATACAGTGTATTATTGATGGCAGACTTTAAAAATTGCATGTGCCGACTCAACCAAAACTGGATTAAGAAAATTTAATGAATGCTTCAAAAGTAACTCAAGTTGTTAAATTCGAACTCCGAATCACTCAATTTTATGTGAAGTAACCTCTTTCATATTCACATTTTTGACGAGCAATGATGTCACAATCTTAAGAGTATAGTACTCCTCGACGGTGTCCGGTATTTCCATTTTCAAAAGTTGGCAGCCCTAGTTGTGTTGGTTGCACATCAGGCTCATATAACAGAAAGGGATGAGTCCGTTAGGCTATGTAATCTGTGTCGTGAGCCATGGGCCCAATCCAAACAAAAGACAGTGTATTGAAAATGTGACTTGTTTAAACTGAGATCGGAAACTATTGTTATGAGTTCAAAGGAACTTCTTTTATGTCTGCAATTATAAAGAAATACATAACTGAGTCCAGTATTTACGAGAAAAATATAGTGTAAGCTATGAAAAAAAAGTTTTGCTTAAGTGCTTTATTGTTAAATCTGTTCTATTGCATCATATTGTTTTATATTTTATTGTGCCATATTCAATTGTTTCTTTCTTATGTATATGTCTTGCTTTAATACATATAATAGCCGTGTTTTGAGCATAGGTGGATTTAGGGTTTGTCTGCTGTGGTGGCGGACCTTCCGGAGGTCTGGAATAATTCTCAATCGAGTGGGGAGTCCGTGAGTTCTCCCGCAGGAAATTGTTTAAAATTGTTAACAAAAAACTGCTTTCAAGCCTTTCATATATAATTCTTTATAACACAACATAAGGGATATTTTTTATTCTTCTCAGAAAGTTGGGGGCGGGGCAGTCTCTCCATCCCTCCCCCCGTAACTAAGAAGAAACTCTTTTCATGGTTTTGAGTCACTATGTAAATAGAAATGCAATCTTTTAACCAACATACCCTCATTGTATTTCAACATTTAGATAGACGGTATGTCGAGTCAAAATAGTAATAAAACATACCACCTCTCTTTATTTCCACTTCGAACACTGATATAAATTACAAAAAAACTATACACTGGAATGTCACTGCCAAATGCTCAATGATGCTAGTTGAAAGACAATCTCAGGAGTGAATCTGGTGCGAATTCGGCCGAATTTTCATGCATGTGATAGAAGTGTGCTTTGCTTGCGATTTGGTAGCGTCTAAAGCCGACCATACACATTTTTGGTGATGAATTTTGACATTTTCTAGAACAACATTTTCCGGTCTCGACTGATATTTGTACAGATAAAAAATTCGTGACCTAAAAGCCAAATTTCCTGACTTTCATGACCGATTTCTGATTTCGTGACAGATAGGCACCCTAGTCTATCATATTGAATTTGCGGCATTCTTCTCACTTTTTCCTGTGAATATCCTAAATTGTGAGAAATTTAGCTTCCATGTATCAAAAAATAGTATATACAAAATTCCGTGCCTTTACATCCAATGGTTTATTTAAAGAAAATACCTGCTCTTCCCGTGTCTCATTCCTTGTTTGTTTTAAGTGAATGGGAATATTTGTGTGACATACATCGGAAATCTAACTCTTCGGAATAAGCTTCACTAGCTCACTATGCATTCGCCAAACTTCTTTTTCCAGCATCCTCTATATTAAAAGTTGTATTTCCTAACTGTCCAAGAAGTACACAAACTTACTATTTTACTGAAAACTTAACAATCCTAAGACGGCAACAATGTATGGGCATCTTTCGTGTGCATGTCCGGTAAATAGTGTGATTCTAGCGTGCTTCAGTGTGTCGGAGAGACCCTAAGTGTTATCTGCTGTGATTGTGTTCGTCGCCGTGTTGTTTGCTGTTCTTTCCAGTGCACACATGTGAAACAGCAGCACTACACGAAGTTTTCTTAGAAGTTTGGCAAAAATAGAAGTTGAAACAATGGGAAGGATTCAGCAAGCATATGGGGGACAAAGCAATTGATAACGCAAATAAAGTTTATATCGGGACAAAGCAATTGATAACGCAAATAAAGTGTATATCCGGTTCAAAAGAGGCCGAATGTCAGCTGAGAACAACGAGCATTCTGGGATGGTGTTCCAAGCAGAAATGCAGAGGTAGTTAAGAAAGTGCATGCTTTAATCATAAAGCATTGTCGTTTAGCCGTCTGTTCATCACATCAATACTTTACTGGCCAATGGGCTTTGGGGTGGACAGTTTAATTACCAGCAAATTACTAACTAGTTAATTCAACAGTAATAAGACTGCATTATTCATTTCAAACTCATGGCCCAAAGAAACTGCATGTGATGTATCGAATTTGACTGCAGACTGTATACCATAAAGCCCAAACTATCTCATGCGAACTATGCAAGAGGTGAATACCCTCACCATATACCCATTTTACCCAAGTGAAACGTTTTGAATTTTACCACCACACGAAAATTTAAAATACCATTCATGTTCGATAAGAATATCCACTAATTCTTCAGACACGTTGATACCCTTATTCATTGGTAGGAAGGATCACAAAGAGCATACAGTATATTCCTCTCTCTGAAGATTTTATTGCTGATCTATAAACATGCCACCTACTGGTGAAAGTCGGGTTTTAAAGTTATTACCATTGAGTTATTTTAAGCGCTATTAACATAATTACATTACCTACAACCTTCACTTCGAATATAGTTACTTTTAAAATACATTTACCCACCTCTACAAATACTATAATCTATCAGAAACAACCAAACGTAAGATCACTTCCTTACCTTTCAATGGGAAAAGGCTGACATTTTGATTGATTTTGTTCATTTCAGTTACATCATTCGGATGTCCCTGAGCTTGTTGCTGGGCCTTCTGCAATCTATTATTCTCCCTCTGTTTTGCTAATCGTGGAGGTAATTTATTTTGTCGTGGCCGTTCAAAAGGTTGCTTTGGTGACTTTCCTTTGCCTTTGTCTTTCTCTCGAGGTTTCTTTTGTTCTTCTATAGTAATTTTCTGCCGTTCTTTAGCATTCTTCTTACTTCTTACTTCCTGGAATCCGTTATCAGGATCGAATGTAAAAGGATCCTCTTCCATGCTGACTTCCGGCTGATCATCTACAATCACCACACCTGAGATTAGAAGTAACCATCTTTTAAATGAATAGAACAATAACGCTTTACATAGAAATACCTTTTCGAGTTGATAGTTTGCCTATTTCTCTTTGTAGTATTACCCAACTCCATAAACAAAGCTTTTTTTTTTCCCGAAGGTTTAGCATTCCGTGATGTAATGAAAACTAAGCAATATAATACGGCGCTTCGTTGCTTGTTTGATCAGCATCGCGGCCATACGAGACATGAACCTACAGTTACAAGGCCAATCCGAACAACCGAGTTAATTTCAATGTTCTCCCATCGGAAACAGAGCCCGGGACTCCTGCAGAGGCGCGCACGCTAGCCAGTAGACCAAGTAGCCAATTGTTCAATTAGCATGTATTATCAAGCTCTGAGGTACAGAATAGGTGAAATTCACCATACGCTGCAAATCCTAGTAGCATGTACTTTGGAATATAATACTGACAATGGCGAATTGTTAGGTATTTACTTAAAAGGCTCAAGTAGGGGAATTTCTACGTGAGGACTGGAAACACAAGGTGTTTCAAAAGTCCCTTACCATACCCTTTTAAAACCCGTACGGATATATTTATATTGAACTTGATGTAGGAAATATACAATAGGGCCAGGGGCAAACCTTTTGGATAATGGTTCATGGACGGTCGACATCTTGAATTTCAAATTTTTATTTCAAACGATAGGCAGGTCATGTGATATATGACCTTAGGCTAGAATTCGCTCAGGATGTCAAATCTGAAATCAAAAAACGAAGGGGAAATCCCAACCTACACCTCCTCGCGGGAGAAAGTGCGTAACGTCTTAGGCGGCAAACGTAGATGGGGACAGACAGGCTCCCGGAATAAGAAGCCAACCTCTACCAGGTACCAACGTTTCCTTGGAGGGTGGATGAGCAGGTGGAGGTCAGGGCACCTTGTCCTTCGGGCTGTTCTACAAGGCAGATGAATCAAAGGTGGTCAACGGTATGGAGTTATGGAAAGAAGTGGGAATACTACCACATTATCTTTTTCCCAGGAAGGATGAAGAAGGAGAATAAATATAATGATGGTTCTTCCTAAGGTAAAATTTAATCTCAGTTCGAATCTCCAGGTGGGGACTACTCTGGGAAGATCAAAGGAGAAAATATTAATTTTCATTTCAGCACAGGAACCTGGAACGTACGAACTTTACAATACGGGTAAGCTTGAAAACTTATAAAGTGGAAATGGATAAATATAAATTGAACATACTGGGCCTGAGTTAAGTGCAATATTCAGGAAAAGGTGGGATGGTATCTGTAAATTAAACACTATCCTATTTGGGTGGCATTAAGGCCAAGAACGGTATCGCGATAACAATGAAAAACTAAGTAGCAAGAAGTGTACCCAAAGTGGAATGTTGCAGTCACCGCTTTATCTTCGTAAAACTAAGTGCAAAATCAGTGGATATTGTGATAATACAAGTGTGTATGCCAACAACTGACCATGATGACAATGAAGTAGAAATAATATATGATTAGTTTAGTGACATATTACATCAGGAGGGAAGAGAAGAGGTAAGGCCAACGCCATAGTAATGGAAGACTTCAATAGCGTAGAAGAAGGAGCTGCGAATAAGACTGTACGACAATTTCGACTAGGTACAAAAATTGCACGGAACCAAATGCTTATAGACTTCTGTAGGCAACACATGGTGGTGACAAACACGTGGTTTAAGAAAGAAAAAGAATTATTAAAAAAAAAAAAAAAAAAAAAAGCGCTGTACACGCGCGCTGTCAGATCTATTATATTCTTGTCAAGCAACATTTCACGAGTAGTGTACGAGACGTTAAGACACTACTGGGAACGGACACTGATTCACATTGCAATCTCCTGGTGGTGGAAGTGCAAACCTGATTAATAATAATAATAATAATAATAATAATAATAATAATAATAATAATAATAATAATAATAAAAAACTTGGAGCAACTAAGAAGCAAGCATAGTGATAGTGAAGGAAGAAAATGAAATTAAATCTTTTGAGAATTACATCCCACAGTTATGCCGGTTAGGCTAAAGGAGACTGTGATGAGAAATGAATGAAATGGAATGAAGGAAGTGGGAGGAAACGGGAGAACCCCGAGAAAACCCACGAGCACGATGTTTGTCCACCACAAAGTCCACACGGCGCAAGCTGGGATCGAACCAGGGACCCCAAGCACCGGAGGTGAACGCTCTACCACTGAGCTACCGCATCCCCCTAGTGAAGGAAGAGACTAAAGAAATATTCTGTGCAATGGGTGATATGGTAGGCAATGTTCAAAATAGCTGGAGAAAAGTTAAACAGGTTCTACTTGATATTTCTGATCTACACTCTACTTGATACATTTACAAGACGTGCCTACCATCATACAACTCATGTAGAGCTCTCTTAACGTGTAAATGAGCATCAAGAACCCTATCTAACAAACTAACTTTATCATGTGTCATACCGTAGAGAGCTTAAAAAAGCCTTTTCAACCGCAGCTGACCCATGTGAAAGCGAAATGTTTTCACTATTTTTGACATGATTGGGAATTTAAGCTCTTCTTTAATGTTAATCTTCTGGAAAAACTGATTCTGGGACTCAACTTTAAGCTTAAAAGTTTCCATTCATTAATTTAAAACATTCCAAATATTTAAATTGCTGTTTAACAATTGAAAATCTTTTGTTAAATCTTCCAAAGAGCCTGAAATACAGACTTAAGAATAGTTATTAAATACTAACTTTGTTAGAAATTAGACATTCACTGACAAGTTGGCAACTTTGTGTATGTTGAAAAAGCAACCTTCTTCAATTTTCTAATTTAAAAAAAATGCACCTATACTAGTGGGTTATAATTAAAAAAAAAAAAAAAAAGTATTGTCTGGATGATATATTTCTTGCTAGAATCCACACTTTTTCTTCCTTTCTTTTGTCTGTGTTGGCCTCCACCTGTCACAGCCATCCCGTTCCTCACTTAGTTCACCGTATTTCATATATTTAAGCCTTTTTTCTTTTGCGTTCAAATTAGATTTGTTTCAGGAACACTAAAGTAGAAGACCATGTCAAAGAGTACCATGCACATTGTTCACACTTACCAATTTAGATGAGGTACGGATTTGACACTTCAAAAATATTAAATAAATACAAAATGCATGTAAGTTAATAAATACACTTATACACAAGCCACTTTCTTCCTCGAACTAGCTGGTTTTTCAGTGGTTGACAAGTTAGCTCTATCACCATCTACCCCAGATGATGGAGCGGCCTTCTCAAAGGTCTCTACATTTCTCCAGCAGTACACAATTTCCTGTACATCTTCAATATTTCCATTATCGATACTTCTAGTATCAGTATATATATATATATATATATATATATATATATATATATATATATATATATATCCTGTATTTAGTTACTGAAATAATTGTTTAGGTATTTAAGCATAAACAGACTTTTGCCTATATATAACGTAACATCGTATTTAACATATCACGTCTGGCGTGCAGAACAAAATTGACTTCTTCACTCAATCAATTTTCAATCATATTTGGTGAACTCTCATCTTTCTTGACTAGAGATCTTAACGTTGAGAAGTGTTTCCTCTTTTAATGGGACGCTTATATCTCCTTCAGAAATAATTTTTTTCGTTTTGAAAAGATTGCACTAATTCTTTGAGATATTTTTGAAATTACCTGCTCAATTCTCTTACAGCCAAATAAGAGAAAGTTATCCAATTTTCTTTTGCAATAAAGCGATAAACAGAAAACTTAATTCACAGAAACAATTTTATAGTTTCAATTTTTCTGTGTGCGTCACTGCATAAAGAAACTAGAAGAAACATTTAAGGATCCACATGTTTTGCCGAAGAACGGAATGAGGTATTGAAACCTCGTTATTTAAAAGTACATAAAAAATATTGGCTTTCATTTTGGTATAAAGTATAATAAATGGTACCACATATAAACAGTAGTAGTAAAAATTCCACACAAATTTAAATAAAGTAGTTTCCATTTTATGCATAAATATTAAAAGTAATGGAACTCGATAAATATCCTCTATCGTAACGATCGACTCATATTTGCTATTATAGATATTTATGGAAACTCCTCACAAATACAAATTAAAACATTTGACAGCAATGTTAACACTGCGTCGCTGTCCAAGTATATTCGAACGCCAAGTTGTGATCGCTATGCTCTTTTTAAATTTGAAAAACAAATTTCGAATTATTTTTCGAGAACATAATTTTCAGACTTTGTTTCTGAGTATCTCTGTCAGTACATACATATGACACTTAACTAGTCTGATGCGCTGGAGCTTGAAAAAAAATAGGAAAAAGGAAATCAAAAAATAAAACTCAATTACACTTTATAGTATTGTCATGTTCAAAAAATCCCGGTTCCCATCTGCCTTCTTTTTGACGTTATCTACTCCGAATAGTATGTACAATATTTTAATGTTTCACAATATATTACGTAATAAAAATTTAATGGAGAGAAAACAGACCTTTGTTTAATACAAAGGGCTTTACAAAAAGAGTGGACGCTAGAATTCTTGAACATAACTTGCTATACAATACTATACTCTCGACCAGTGGGCTTCTATTCATATTATGAACTACTGTATATAGTTTTCCCATTACGAAGTCAGACATTTTTATAACTCTCTTAAGACCTCGTACTACATGGTAGTGCAAGGCGCATTAACACCTTGTGTTATTTACCTGGAGTTTATATGTACTGAAATTGTAGTGACTTTCCAGCTTCCATTTTACTGTTACAACCACGTGATACATTTACATCCAGAAAATACATTCTGTAAGTCGTGTAAGCTGCGAAAATACTTTACCTGGGTCGAAAAGAAAATATGTATGCCCACTGCCATAGTGAAACTTGTGTAGTCTAGTATATAGTACAGAATATATGTAACATTTTAAGGTACCTTTCGAACGGGTACCTGACCTTGGGGACCTGATAACGGTGCTCAAATACAACCTCAAAAAGTTTCTTCTGAATTCATGAATCCATTTACATGTGGTATCATTCGAAAGCCTAATTCATTCCTAAGATAATGATTATGAACCACGAATCTAAGGTAATTATTTTACAAGCAACTTTCTAAATGAAAGTCTACAGTTTATTTAAAACGCCCGTGATTTTAAAAGGATAAAACACTACGAAATGCGCCATTTTATATTAAAATAATTTCTTCTGAAAATGCGAGCAATAAAACTCACATTACAACAATGATTAATACCTACCTACTATCATTTTCACACTATTAATATGCAGACTACTAAGAAAGGAAGAAGATCAACAAGTATGTTCCACAAATCACTGACTGATAATTCGCAACTTAGATCATATTAACAACTGTTCACTAAATTCACTTTAATCATTCAATTCTGGCTTCATTTAAATTATTCTTTTCCATATACTCCAACATTCACAACAGTTACGATCACTGTATTGTGTAGGTGTGGTTCTGAGGAAGCTACTATACCCAAGCCTACGATTCCCTGCATGATATATTATGAATTTTGTACAACTACTAATTTACAATGTATTACTAAAATAATTTTACTTACTTGCATAATTATTCAAATCTATGCCTTCCAAAGCATTGGTTTTCTCCTTCTCCGACCTGTTCTTCTTCGCTGACAGATCTGTAAGAGCTTGTGTCACAAGGTTTGGATCATTTAATTTTATTTCATCCACTCGATTCACTGTGGCTTCTTTTACTTTCCCTGGCCCCCCCTGACTCCCTCGTTGAACAATGCGTCCATGGTTACTACTACTCTGCGATGCACTTAATCCCGCATTTCTTTGGTTTGGCACACAATTATTATTTTTTTTCTCTGCCCCTGGGGCTTTCGAAGTATTGCTGGAAGTCCCCATACCACCACTTAAATTTCCTCTACCCCCTCGGCCCATGCTCGTATTAGATCCTTTTCTATTCTGTCGATCACTCATCGCTCGCTGATTAGAAAAACTCTTTCTGCCGTTAGCACCGCGAATATCTTTCCCATCACTTCTATCCTGTTTCCTGTCCTTATCATCAACTTCACTGTTTTCCGACGTCGTTTCCCACGTGTCATCTGCCATATCCGAGGAGTTTTGCTTCGTCAAAACTGGTCGTCTTGGGTCCCCCCGACTACCACCCCTCCCTCTACTTTTACGTCCATGTGAAGGTTCAAAATCATTTTTTCGCTGCAGTCGAGGAGGAATAGTAGATCTATTATGTCGCCGAGTAATTGGTTTGCTTTTTACTCTATCTACAGAACCACTAATAATTTCACTAGTATTAATATCCTCCTCTTTACTGTCCACTCGTGACTCGTTTTTTCGGTTCTCTTTAGTATCTTTGTCACTAACAACAGAAGAAGGCTTTTTTTCTTCCTCCTTAGGTTGACTAAACGGGCTTTTTGAGGGTGGAGGCCCATAACCGTCCATTTTCCTCCCCATTCCTCTAGTCCGAAATCCACCCCTACCTCTACGAGAAGGTTCCCCACGAGGAGCAAAACCTTCACGACTACTTCGAACATTTTCGTAATTTCTTTTCTCATATCTCCGATCCACATCTTTGAAATTCTTCTCTTCCTTTCGGACTTCTCTATTTTTTTCATCCTTCTCATGTTTCTTGCCTTGTTTCGGAGATCTTGGTGACCTTCTTGATTCCCGTCGGCTTCTGTTCTCTTCTTTCCCAGATTCTGTGGACGCTGAAACTTCATCACCGGACAGTTCAGATTCATCATCCTTGTCTCTTTTATCTCGATCGTCTACACCCGGAATACTTCGATCTCGATCCCAATCCCTAGGTCTACCACCTTGTAATCTAGGTCCACCACGTCTTCCTCTGAAGTCACCACGACCGTAACCACCACGATACACTGAGTAACCACCCCAACGATTGTTACCGCGAGGCATATCGGATCGTCCTCGCCCTCCTCGACTACGTACGTTCTTATCACGCTTTACTAATACATCAGACCGGGAGTCTTCCTTCTTACTATCAAACTTGTTTCCTGGCATATCCTTCTTTACATCACTCTCAGCACCTTCATCCTTTACTTCTGATTTCTTCTCTGTCACGTCTACTTTAGATTCTGTAAATGCAAATCAAAGATACAATTAAGTTTCTAATCTTTTGTACTTAAGTAAACTACAACGCAAAGCAACAAAATGAATCTCTGCCACACTATACAGGACTTTCTTTCTTCCTTCCTTCACTGAGAGCAGAATTGTATAAAATTCACACCAATAAACAGAACAATGTTTATATTTCAAAAAATCACTTACAATGGATCAGCCATTCCTACTCTAGAAAATAATTTAGTTTCTAACGCAAATGTATCAAATATTGACATAGTTCAAATATTCAAATAGGAAACACAAACAGTACTATTTGTTAAAGAACCCTGTACTTAAAATCAGATTATTTTCAACACGTCAGTTTTAATACAAAAAAATTAAGGCTTCAGTCATACCACTTTTTCAAGTAACACGTTTAAGTCAAGCTGACATAGGTTTCGATAATTGCTCAACGGAGCACGTAATGCGCACCCCGATTACTGGAAAAGAACATGGATTTGATGCTGCCTGACAATACCAACATACTTTTCCAGCAAATTTCGTGCATTGATTGTAAATAAACAAAAAGTATTTATTATTATTATAAAGCCCAAACCATCAGTCTGAATAATGCTAATATGCAAACTTCAGAACATATAAGTTGCATGATCATCTACGAGAAAATATTTAATTACTCTTAATCATCATTACAAACTGTCTATTACGCTAACTTACAATATTGTAATCAGGTTAATAGTCGTCGCTAGCTGGGTTGTCTCTTACCTGACGCGAAGTGATGTTGCGAGCCTAAATTTACAAACGCGCTGAAGGCTTGGGGGAACAACTAGTGTTAACACCAGAATTATTATTACTGTACAGGCATAAGAAGACAGTCATCATCCCTAATATATTAAAGAAAGACATTTAAGCTGATCAGTAAAGTTCTTTTACAATCTCAACAGTATGAAGCCTTTACTTTGTTTATACAAGAACTCTGTACCCAGATTTATACAGACTAACAGAGCTTTCGTAGAGAGTAACCCCAAATAAATTAAGCCATACCCACTACAACCAATTAGATGTCTTTTTAAAACCAGTTTTTCAATACAGTATTATTTTAATTATTGTAAATGCCCTAACTGTTAGGTGTTCATTACACGATTTTTTAATTGAAACAAATTACTTTGATGAAAAATGAAATTGTAATTTTACTTCACGGTTACGACCCGTAGGGTGATTAATGAAAATGAATGATGAAAGAGTATTGTGAAATGAGAATGTGAGAACCAACGAACATTATGATACTAACAATAAAGACTCATAAGCTGAGGTTGAAATAAGGACTCCTGTCAACAAACGTCATCGCGCTCTCATCGAGTTCTTCAAATAACATCATGGTTCATGCTCGCCTGAATCTCCTCAGTGAGTACTACCTGGGCAATCAATGAAAAATATTTGTATTCCTATCGCTGGAAGCCTATATTACCTCATTTTCAACTATTTCGCTGCAAAGGTAATCAGTAGCACACAAGTAGGAAGTAGAGGAAGTTGAGATCATGCAAAGGGTACATGTACACAATTACGACTTGACGTGTTCACAGAAAAGATTCCATAATATAAGAACTGATCCACAATATCTGTGACATATCTAGTTTTATTACTTAGTAAGGAGCTCAACATAAAGATTCTAAGATTTTCCTCTCCTTAAAATCTCATCTGGATACAATGAGCAAAGTTTCGCAGCAACACGGATACAGTTATCTCATCAAGTGTATCTAGTTGTACAAAGCACCACGAAGTTGAAAAGCGTCGGCAAGTAACACAAACACAAAACTGATGCTATTATTTACAAGAATATAAATATTCTTTAAAAACGCGTTGTAATATTATTTGTTTTCTATGGTGTCCCTTTTTCTTGTTGCTATACAGCTCTTCAAATTTCTACATGCTATCGATGACGTGTCATAGAAAGTATTTATTATACTTGAAAGCCTCCAATTGTAAGAACTGACATTAGATACACATTAAAAATAAGGATTGTTATACTTTACAACACTTACGTAGTGAGAAGTGTGTCGGGGGGATTCTTCTCAGTATTATATGTTAAAATGATTAATTGTATCTAGTATTATTGTGAAAGCTCCATGTTAAAAAAAAACAAATAACATCCTTTTGGAAGTTGTAAATACTAATTTCCAAGCAAAGTTTTAGAAATCTGTAATAAGTAACATACCTTGATCTTTTACTTCTTCCTTCTTGGGTTCAGTAACAGGTTCAGGTTTCCCTTCGCTTATTTCCTGCTTAGTTCCTTCACTAGGATCACAAATCGCATCTGCCCAGGATTTGGTTTCCTGCACACTAGGCACTGCATCACTATGATGATCTTCACTTTTAGGAACACGACCCCAAGCTTCTACTTCAGGTTTCTTTTCCAGTTTGCTTGGCTTCAATAAACAATAAAGCAACAATCTGACTATGCCTTCAAAAACAAATATTCTTAACACTGTTCAAATGTACCTTATAAATGACAAATTTTATAAGCAGTTTCGGCATTATTATTAATACTAGATGATGAATTGGTATTTTAATCATATTACATATCAACAGACAAGAACACTAGGAGGAGTTACACTATTTACTCTCCGCTTCCCAGTCCGAATAATTACGACTGGTGTAAAATTTTTCTACGACTTTGAAGAAGTTTGATAAATGTTCAAGACTCAAATACAGACTTCCCCGAAAGATACGGTAAAAAAAATTCATCAGTTTAAAACAATTACATTCAAATCACTCTGATACTAGACAAAGAGCAAAAGAGCGTAATAACGTAAGGATCAACAGAACAGCGTGAGTATTCTCTTTTACATATCTGTTCAACAAGAAAACTTACGGTGGAAAGTGGTTAGTGGACTTCTGGCGATAAAGTACAACATTTTTGTGGGAAGTCAATCATATCCTTTCATAATATTTCATTATGAAGCACTTTTACGCATAATATACTGATACTTCATAACTTGAAAATTTAACGTTTTTTATGAGCGAAAATCTTCCAAGAGAAGAATAGTAATCAAGTACGCAAGTGATCACTAAATTAACTGGAATTTTGTATATACTTTCAATTCAACTATGATTGATATTCCAATTATTCACGTTCCCTTAGTTCTAGGATTATCTTGCTTTCGGGTAAACAGATATTGAACATTTTTTCCATGATACATCTTTTCTCAAGATTAATTTTGGCTTTTGACTCAATTTAAATTTTTCAGTCTTACGTAACTAGATTTGTAACTGATGAAGATCAACAGCAAATATCGAAATGATTTAACGTAATTTCAATTTAAAAGGGTGTTGAGGTTTGTCCATTTGTATTCAATTGTTTAATACGTATTCTATAGCACCCACTAAATAGAATTTAACAGTACAGTAATATAACTTAACAAGCAAAGATAATTTTGAAAATTCAATAACTACATTTTTGACTGTATAAACTGTAGAAATTAGTATTTACAACTTCAGAAACTTGAAGCTCCCCTTCCCCCAAATTTAGGGCAAATTAACGAGACCAAATTCAGGGCAATGTGGAAGTAAAGCTCTATTTTTTTTTTTTTTTTTTTTTAATTTCGGTACATCAGTAGGGGATGTAGTAAGCACTATGCTACAGTTGCCTTTACCCCCTCCCCCTGGTACTAATTTTAAAAAGATTGTGTAACACGTTATAAGCTGTACTGCACGAAGGTAAAACGAGAAACAAATCCCGATACCACTGAGGATCAAACCAAGACCGTCCAGTTGGCAGGTACAAGATTATGCCACCAGCTTTCATTATCTCGCTTATAACTGACTCAACTTAAAAAATGTATATATATATATATATATATATATATATATATATATATATATATATATATATATATATATATAGAGAGAGAGAGAGAGAGAGAGAGAGAGAGAGAGAGAGAGAGAAATATTGCTCACAGAAATTAATGTTAATTTCGGTCATTGATCATTCCAATTTTATTTTATCAAACATCGGTAACAATTTACCTATTCCCTTTTTTTTTGAGAGAGAGAGAAAAAAAAAACTATTGATTACGTACTACAAATATTCAATGTGTGATCTCTAACACGCCATACATCAGAACTATATTCAAGTTCCTGTCAAATCCTCCCGATGGTATCGGAATGAATTTCTGTAATGATTGCAACGACAGGGAACGCAGATCAACCAGGGTCGCCGAAACTGGTACGAACACTATCTCTAATGAAACTCATAAAAAATTATCCAGAATTATATCGGGGACCATCGTGGCATGCTATGCATCGGAAAGTGGTCTTTTCGTTCCTATAAAATACTTCATTATATCCCGCAACTACATGGTCCTCGTAGAGGGTCCTATCATTCAGGAAGAATCGCAAGTTGTAATAATAATTTGGTAGCACACCGTTCTACTGGAAAGTTAAAATGGCGTTACCTTCCTCGAGCTGCCGAAATAGCCAGTGTCAGCATATCCAAACACGTGTCAGTGGTTAGAAAAAGAACCATTACGCTCATGTTGCAAAATGCAAGAGAAATTTTGGTACCCTAAAGCCAAACAATTTCTATTAACTTTTCCACACATATGAAGTATCGCATTTTTCATTACGCCATTTTCTTGCAATACTATATTCTACAAAGTATAACATGTTAGAAGAAGAAAGACACTTCGCAAATTAATTTTAATGTCATTAGAACTTCCAGCAACCCTAGCCAAGTACCTTTCATTACGAGACGTTTCTACATAACTTACCAGTCTTTTGCGGAATACCTAGTTCTCGGTCTCCTTAGTAAGATAACCTGAAAACTTCCTGTGAAGCACGCGCACCACTATTTGTTCCCTTCCGCTTCGACTGATTGCACGTCGAGTTTCGTTTCTAAATTATGTAGCATCTTGAAATGGGGAATACCACTTTCGAACTGACTTACATCGATAAACAATCGGCGTCGTCGGTTTTGTCAGTACGGAAAACGGTTGAACATACTGAAATGAATTTCTGAATACAATACCCATCATGGAATTGGATTTTTATGTCGCTTTGATTAAAATGCGTATCCTAAAGGAAGGGGAAAGGGTTCATTTTTTTTTATATCAAAAATAGATCTTACGAGTCTCCCCCTTATCTTTTGTTAAAAGTGCCACGATTATACTCTGAGAATAGCGACAGTGATGATACTGAACGAAATAATGGATTACAAAAAGTGAGAGGAAACGGAAAAATCTTAAGAAAATCGACCCATAGGGTGTCTGTCCAACCCAAGTCCACTCGGCGAGAATACGAGTCCCTCAAGTTAGGGAGATGAACCTGTACATAAAGTCCTCATTAAATAGAACTAAGTGAACACGTAACCTCGTGGTTTCCAAAATTTGCTTTTAAGGGGGAAGGAAGCAACTTTTTTCTTTCTTTCTTCCTAAACATTCAAATCGATGACGTCTCCATCTCGGGAAAATGGGTTGAACAGTTTGAAATAAATTTTTTGACAGCACTTGGGTCGTCCTGAGATTTCATCATTACACTTGGATTGAAATGCGCATCCTAGAGGAGGAAAAAGGCTTTACAATGTTTACAACGAATGGCAGCTGCATCGATTAAAATTAATTTTTGAACATAGTTAACACTTGGGTCAAGCTGGGATTTTCATTTCAATTCAAACGCGCATTCTGGGGGGCAGTTCAAATATACCTTTCCAGTATTTTCCATCAACCTATTCTTCCCGTGCGAACAGCAACAATTTCAGCTAATTTTGTATAAACTGCCGTTCAACAACTACAAGAAACTAGTTCGTTCGATCACATAGGCTATGCTATACGCATTATGTTTCCCATGGAACATACTGTCATACGATATTACTATAGTAACTATGCGAATAACAAGATGACAGACTTTTTATTTATTTATTTATTTTATTCAACTAATCTGCTTCCCGATGGAAGCCACAGCAACCAAAACAAACTGGCAGTGGGGATATAACCTTCGAAATATAAACCACGGCGATTTTCTCTCAAGGAAGTAGGTGTATACAAGTTTCCATTCACGTACCTGCTCAGTTTTCGATACTTCTGACTTCTTTTCAGAAACACTAATGGAACTTGGTGCGGACGGCCTCTTTAACTGGGTAAGATTTCTCTTAGTTTCACTTCTTTGCTCTGCAGCTTCCAACTTCTCTCGTGTAATAGGACCAGGTGGCCTCTGGAAAACGGAATAAAATATTTAAAATATATATATATATATATATATATATATATATATATATATATATATATATATAAAAGAGAACGTACAATTTTTTGTCCGCTCATCACGCTAATACGGCTGAACCAATTTCTTTCATTTTTGGGGGGTTATTAGGATTTGGACCCTAGATGGTTTTTATCATATCACTTTAATTTTTAATTACCAGTGTCTTGAGATAATTGACCATTCAGGTGTCCATAACGTACAAATCCTTTGTTATTAGTTCATCATAGGTAAAAATAAACGTATTTATATGCAACCCGCATGACCGTGTCACTCGGCGGGTTAACATAAATGACAGGCGATATACAGCGGAAAATAGCTTGAATCTTCTGTTTAAATTTTTTTAATTGATTTGCTTATTTTTACAGACACTTTTACAATATGCCAGCACCGGGATGACCGCAGCGAAGCGGGGCGGGTTAACATAAATGACAGGCGATATAATGTTAAGATTTACTGCAATCTTCTATGGTTTTTATCATATCACTTGAAAGCGAAAAAGTAAAAATTATCTAAGTAACAAAGTTTATTGCGTTCCGGGGTGACCGCAGCGAAGCGGGGTGAACGCTGCTAGTATATATATATATCCAATGAGCTTCAACACACATATTTCTCTCGCTACAGCTGACTCAGAAATTTAAGTGAACATTCTTACATATACTGTATAACATGTATTCAAAACAATTTGCAGCAATAAGTTTCTTTCAACAAGTAATAAATTTGTATTTAATAACAGCCGGTACTACACAATATTGGAATAACGTGAACTGGCTTCACAAATAATTGTTAATTAGTTCGTTAATCACAAGTTGAGGGACATAAACTAGTAATGTCACCAGTAGTTCAATTGGTAGACATTCGCTCGGCAAGTGGAAGATTGGAGTTTCAAGTCCGGCGTTTTTAGCTAGTTTTAAGGAAATAAACACAAAACTGGAAGTAATTTTAAACTTAATATCCCCACTATTTTCAATACAGTACCGAAGCAGCACATTCTACCAAAGTAGGGTACATGAGTGAATGAGTATATTACGATTAATCATCAATTTTCAATTTCAGTACCCCAGCAGGTCTTAATGTGTACGAGGACCCTCCAACGCATTTTCACTTCACCATTCTTCATATTGGACTTTTCCCCATATGCTTTTCAAGTTGTCTTTGTATTTCATCCTGTTATCTATTCCTGGTCTTCCTCATTGTCGTTTTCTTATGATTTTTATGAGTACCCATTTCAGTAGTGTGTTGTTATGCGGCTCGTATTTTCTTGAACTAGTGCTGAAAATCTACTGTTGTAACGATTCAATAGTGTGAAAAGTATAAGAAAATTAGGCTTTATCTACTGGACTTGTTTTCTTGAAATTAAAAATAATACAATTCCATCTATGATCCTTTGTTCAATTTTAGGGAGAGGTCTTCTATTCTGATGAAAAAACTATTCAAACATACTCAAAGAGCACAGATACTTTATGCTCTTCACAGATTTTTACGAGTTTCAATTAATCATTTCTTCAACAGGTAGTTAAGTGAATTAATATAAGAAAATTACATTTTTTTCTTTCTTCTCAAACACGACCATGGCCTTCTAATAGAAAGCCATCAACTTCGTAGTGAGAAGCAAAGCTCATTACAGTTTGAGACGTGAGGACTTCAATATACTGGAAGTTCTAGGAAGGCAGAATGGGACATATTTCCGGAGGGAGAACACACAAATTCACAAAATCATTTACTGTCATTTGCTATTTGTCTTATTTACTCTAAAGGAATACATATGGGAAAAAGTAAGAAAACAGGAAATTATCCATGCAACTTTGATAAAGATGTTAGCAAACACACAGTTTGACAGTTTTAAACTTCTCTGACGCAAGATTTTTAATATTTAAAAGTTTTCATTATGTATCCTTGATCGAATTCGCCCCTTTCTATTGGCTGATAACATCCAAACAACTGAGATTACTCATTAATATTAGTATATGGAACAAAAAAAAATATCTACAAAACTTCATCGTGAAACATTTGTGATGGTGTGTTTATCTCATATTCTTGATCTACTTCAGTTCCAAGCAATAAGAACCATTGGGGAACCTGAAACAAATATACAGGATACTTTTACTGTATAAGCGATTCTCATTGAAGCAACATTCGAAAGCTGGACACTGTTCATTTTCAAACCGTTTTGAAAGCCAGAACTTTGAAACAGAGATCTAAATTCTTTATAAGCTCTTTGACACTGAATTTGTGTAGAGGAATGATTATTTTAGTGATACAACGTTTAGATCTTTCCATTCTTTCAATACTGCTGTCCATTTTCTTCCTGATTGTTTAAAATATATAGAAGTCATGCACACATGTCCCACACGAAAATTATGGATTATACCATCTTGGTAAATAGAATGAATATATGAGAGTGTGAGTGTGTGTGATCGAATCACGCAATTAAAATTATACTTGGCTTAATTACCAATCATGGGTCTCCCAAAAATCTTACGATATTGAACTAACTGTCATCATGTCCGGTAAAGAGGAGTAGGAAGGAGTGGCACGAAAAATAACCAAGAACAACAGATATTAAGCGTCCAATATAGTTTTCGGAACAGCTGAGTTGAATAGTGACATTTCCGATGCTGCCTAAGTGCGAGTTTAGTTCCATCACCATAAAGAGATTTGAAAAGGGGTGACATTACGGATTTTTGTTAATACATTTTCATCGAAATACGTATCCTAAGGGGCGGAGGGATTCAAATACTTTTCACAAACCTATTTTTCCTCCGTACAAAAAGAGGCATTTCAGCTAGTAAAGAATAAAACTGGATTTACTTACGCTTATTTCCCGTCTCTCTTCTCTTCCAAAGTAAGGTTTTCTCTCTTCTCGCTCTTCATACTGTGTATCAAATGAATCTGCCCACGACGAAATGAACTCACTACGACTTGCGACTAACTTATGTTCGAAATCTTGGACAGGTCTTAAAAAAAAAAAGTAGATCACATACAATCGTCCATATTTCTTCTTACTAAAAACATGATGCTACAGTTAAGATACCATAACTATTTGTCAACTTATTTCAATATGTGAGTAGCATACTAGATCTGATTATATTTCTAAACTAGAGTTGTCTATGTCTTACTTTTAGTAGCTTCCAAATTTCATGATGGATCGACATCGAAAATACCGTGCTACCAATGAAAATGACCATGAAAAGAAACCTAATATACCAATCTCACATTGATATGCAGACACGGAACTTCAACTTGCCTCAAGATTCACACAGACCTTCAACTAGCAATGGTTAAAATGTGGAGGGAAAAAAAAAAAAAAAAAAAAAAAACTTTATAGCATGTAAGTATACTCTAATATTCGCTAGTATTTTGTTACACTCAACACAGTACATTCTGCTTAAAAATGTGTTCTCTTGAAATCTATTCTTGTGTACTTTGAAGGCACTTGATACTTTCAAAATACTTAAGTAGTTACTAATCTCTGTAAGCTTATTGCTTCACACTTTCGGGTGCTAATATAGGTCATAAGTTTGAATGAATAATCCTTACTACTAAAATTTTAAAGGCTAACGGATAGATATAATTTTTGAATTAAGAGTTACATTTCAACTATATATATATATATATATATATATATATATATATATATATATATATATATATATAAGGAGCACCTCAATTAAGTCATTATTTTAAAGACAGTAATTGATATTTTTGATAAGTGAAACACTTTGTTGATAAGAGTCTGTAAGAGGTTTAAACCATGGGAAATCTAGTGCAGTGAAATCTAAGTCAACCCTACATAAAGTTACGTACTCACAATACATTAAGATACAATAATGAAATTAAGGAAGAGATCTTGAACGTCCCATGCTCATGCTCTGTGAGTAAAATGAAACTGAGAACACTAGCCAAGAGTGAAAATGTAACTGGAATGAAATAGATGTTTGTTAACTATCGACCACGCTGATAACGAAAACGACAATGAAAAACTGGAATTAGCTCTCGTTTCCAAGTTAAAAGGGGTGGGGGTGCATTTAATTATATTTTATTAGCATTCATTGTCAATCCTTTCCCATATAGGCTTCAAATCCCACTAATTGTAGACAAAGTGATTAAGTTTCCTGCAAGTAACAATAGCTGTGTGTGTTTTGTCACTATTTTTTGGCGCGGGCTCGTAGCAACAACAGGGGGGGGGGGGGGGGGAAGAAGGGAAGGAAGTTGATTTTTAGTTTTGGGTCCCTTTTGGCTGAGGGGCTATATGACTTGGACCTACTGATTAACGTGGAATCCAAACCACATGAGCTCCAGCCGGGAATCGAACCCGGATTTCCCACGCCAAAGGCGCATACGCTAACCACTTAGCCATAAGGGAGCTCGAGAAGGGAAGGGAGTTGTGAAGTATGTTTCATTTAAGCATAGTTTCTGTCTGTTACAAGCTGTGTTGTGTTTTTGTGCTGGAAGAACGTGTTATTGAAGTGTAGTTAGTGCGTGTGGTCATTGTAATTTTTGTGATTCAATATGCCTCGCAAATGCGTAAACAGTGTTGACTATTTTTGTTACATTTGTGGACAGGCTACATTGAAATCGCAAAAGGAGGCCAAAAACGCCATATATTAGGAAGGCGTCCAGACTGTACTTTGGATGTGAAATCGGGGACCAGGAGAAGCCCTGGGCTCCTCATGTATGTTGCATATCTTGTGTCTCGAGTCTTCATTCGTGGTTAAACCGTAAAATATCTTCCATGGGCTTTGCTATACTCATGATCTGGCGAGAACCATCAAACCATGTGGATGATTGTTACTTTTGTATGACAACTCCGCTAACACAAGGTATTTCCAAGAAAGAAAAAAAAAGTAATCCTTGATATATCCTAACATACCGTTGGCCATGCGACTAGTGCCTCAAGGAGAGGACTGCCTGTTCCTGTTCCACCTGATTGTGATAATGACGAGGGCGTTAGTGAAACTAGTGCTGCACCATCACCTTCAAAACCCAGTTCTTCGAAAGATCCTGATTGTGTGTGTAACGATGAGTGTAAAGAGAATCACAAAATAACACAGTGTGAACTTAATGTCCTAATGAGAGATCTGGAATTGCCGAAAGATAAAGCTGAACTGTTGGCGTCAAGACTACAACAGTGGAATTGCCTTGATAAGACGGTAAAAGACTGCATTCCGTAACCGTCATATGTCATTCCTTCCATTTTTCGAAAATGACAAGAACTTTGTATTTTGTAGTGATGTAGAGGGACTAATGGCAGCTATGGGCATTGACTATAAAAGTGATGAGTGGAGGTTGTTCATCGACTCCAAGTCTCAAATGTGTCCTCCTGCATAATGACAACGTGCTACCACCGATTCCGATTGGGTATGCACCTTACATGAAAGAAACATATAACATGAAACAATTGTTATTGCGACTGAACTATGTCAAGTTTAAATGGCAGATTTCCGAAGATCTGAAAGTCATAGGCATATTACTTGGGCTACACCAAATACTGTTGCTTCCTGTGCCTCTGGGATAGCCACGCCAAAGCACTTCATTATAAAAAGAAAGACTGGCCTGAGCGTCAATCATTTGAACCAGGACCTTACAATGTTATGCACGAAGCACTTATCGAATCCAAGAACATAATTCTTCCTGCTCTTCATGTAAAGCTGAACCTAATGAAAAACTTTGTTAAGACCATGGACAAAACTGGGAAAGCATTTCTTCATTTGCGCGAGAAATTTCCACGTCTTAGTGAGGCTAAAATAAAAGAGGGGATTTTTGTGGGTCCCCAGATACGTAAACTGTACAAAGATGAGCATTTCAACACCATCCTGACAGGTGATGAAAAGTTAGCTTGGGATGCCTTTGTTCAAGTATCAACGAACTTTTTAGAAAAAAAGATGACAGAAAACTATAAGGATCTTGTGAATCTTCTGCACTGCTATGATAGATTGGGGTGTAACATGTCCTTAAAGTTACATTTCTCAGATTCCCACTTGGACTTCTTGACAACTGTGGTGCTGTAAGCGACGAGCACGGGGAACGCTTCCACTAGCAAATTTCGGACATGGAAATGAGATTCCAGAAAAAGTGGAATGCATCAATGTCGGCCGATTATTGTTGGACACTAATCAGGGAATCACCAGCAGAAAACTACAAACGCCAGCAAACGGTTGCACCTTCAGTGACTTTCCTCAGAGATAACAACAAGGTATATAAACGGATAAGCTTATATAGGCAATAACGCAAAATTATCATAACTTCAAAACGAGAGCTAATCTTGCATTTTCATTAACATTTTCGTTATCAGCACACCCGAAAACAAAGAGCTGTTCTCATACCAGTTACAGAAAAAGAAAAGTAAAATTTTGTTGGCTAGTGTAATTGGTGAATGAACAGGAAAGAACTGGCGAAATGAGAATGTGAGAGTAAAACAGAAAAGAAAAACCAAAAATGTTTTCCATAGTTCACCGATAATTCACAATGTGTTTTAAATTTCAACGAATCTATACTTCAATATATTATAATGATTACATACCCAGTAACTTCTTAAAACATTTATTACAATTTAATTTTTGTCCAAATGTTCAAATCAGAAATTAGAAGCAATCCCCAAACTCACTGTTAGTGTGCACAGATGAATCATTAAATCCTCAGCTGTTTTATCACCATAAGAAATAATCAGTTTATCAATAGGTTTTGTTTCCTTACCGGAAGAGCAGAACGTCTATAATGTGAGTCAATCTTTACGTAACTTGGTGAACAAGACCACAAAGTAAGTGGTGGAACCTGTTCCAAGTCGCAATCAACGAAAGGTTTCACTCATCTTTTTAAAAATTAAGCAATGACTAATTTAGAAACTGCATTACATATATGTTTACATCACCTGAGTAAGCAATTCAATGTAACTATTATACTTAAAAAGTAAGAACTCCACAATTTATTAAATTTATGAAATGTATATACTTCTCATCTCTCCCAGAGTCTCTGCTTGCCCTGGAATCACGCGATGCACGACTATCTCGGCTATCAGGCCTCTGTGGTCTTTCCTTCTCCTCTCTTCTTTCATCTCTTCTATCTCGTTCTCTCTCCTCCTTCCAGTCTTTGTCTTTATCTCGATCGTCCTTCCAGTCCTTGTCTCTCCAATCTAAATTTTCCGATCGATCACTCTCCAAACCTCTTATATCCCGGTCTTCGAACGGATCTTGCTGAACAGGAGGCTGAAAATAAGAGTTCAACACGCATATTGTATCTTTTTCTATACAACGCAAAATAATATACTTTTCTTTTCAGGACTAAACGAAATCTGCTGTTCACTTACTGTGAATCAAGTATGAATTACATTAGCATCACTTTGAACTCTCATTAATGTTTCAATGCAATATTATATATGAGGACTACCCAGAAAGTGACTCACGTTTCGACGGGGGTTTCTCAAAGGGCAGGGTGATCGCAGTTTTTGTGCGGATTTTCGCCCGTTCAGTGCTCATTCAGCTGTGAACGCGTGAAGTTCGTGTTGCATCTCCTCTGTTTGTAATACATTGTTAACATAAATGCTTCGATTGAAAATCCTGCCATTTGTGAAGTGAGGTCAGTCATAGATTTTTGTTGGCGAAAAACACTAAACCGCTTGACATTCGTCAACAAGTGTGTAAAATTTACGGTAATGATGTGATGAGTGAAGGTGGAGTGAAGCGCTGATGCCTCATGTTTAAAAATGGCTACATAAACGTTCACGAAGACCGAAGAGGGAAATTGAGCATTATGACAGATGAACTGGTCGGAAAAACCAATAACAAAACTCGTGAAAATCTAAGTTTTACGATACCAGAGGTCTCGTTTGAGCTTCCGCAAATTTCACGGGGCTTATTGCATGAAGTTGTGCCCCAAATTAGGCAATCATAACTTTTGTGCAAGACGGGTTCAGAAAATGTTGATAGGAACACAAAATTCATGTTCAATAATGTGTATTTTTATTTAATTAATTCATTTCTGGTTAAAAAAAAAAAAAAAAAAAAAAAAAGAAAGAAAAGAAAGAAAAGAAAAGAAAGAAAAGAAAAAAATGTAATTGTTCCAGATTCCACGAAAATTAAGAGGAAACTGCGAAGTTTTGCCCAAGAATTTTAAGTTCACTAATGTTGAAAGCCAATTGTTGTTCACTGGGACGGTAAAATATCTAACATTTTAAGCTCGGAAAAAGTGAACAGAGTACCAGTATTAGTTTCTGAGGCAGACTGATAAGAAAAATCTACTTGGAGTCTCAAAACTCGTATCCGGTACAGGATACTATTGAACGCTTGTTACCACCGCAAGATGCCCACAGGCGGGTTTTAGAGCGCGGGTTGCATCTACAAGAATATTTGGGAGAGACCATTTTCATTGAAACTGGAACTGAATAATGCTAAATGTGGGGAGCAGAATCGTAAATTGGGGAGGTTTCGCCCAAGCCTTTATTGGGTGGGATGGTTATTATATGTCTTTCTGTTAACACAAAACTTTTCAATATCACGGAAGACTCAACTATGTAAGTAGACTTCAATAGGAATATAATTCACAGTAACTAACTTGAAAAGCTACTGCAGGTAGTCATAAACAGAAAAGCATTTCATATATAGTGTTACTTCTTTCGTTGCAGAAGGTACCTGAGAATCTATTTAATATGTGGCTGTTAAAACATGCACAATTCTTAATGTTACTTACATGTCTGTCGTATGTATCCTTTTTAGGTTCATCCCTCCTATCTTCAAAAACTCGGGATTCCCTGTATTCATGATCCCTGTCTTGATCTCGATCCCATGAGTCATAATCTCTTGTATGTTTTCCTTCTCTAATATCACTGTATCTAGTATCTGAGTCATGCCGGTCCCTAAAAAAATAAATAAGATTCACTGAATTTAAATTTAACCATAACACCACAAAGCAAAATTAGAACCACATTACACGTATGTTATATTTCACAATAATAAGTTCTTATACCTTGTGCACGTTCTGGCCGTAAAACAACAGCTCATTTTCGTCCTCAATATTCCTTTTTGAACCCTATTACGCTTCATGTTGTCTTGCTTTTCATATTGTTATACCCTCCGTTACACAACTTTTGCTTCTTAAAACGCTCACCGAAAATGAATGAAAATTAGTGAATGCAAATAAAAGCTGGTTCACATGTAGGCTTCTTAAACTTCCGAATTATACATAAGTCTCGGAAGTCTTATATAGAATGGTTTCAGACAGATGTCAGAGCAAGAATAGTAAGAGATATCGAAAAGCAGTTTCACCATTCACGAAGTTCTGCAGACAAAACAGTCTGACGGTATCAGGTCCGCGCTATACGGTGGATGCATTACAAAAAACATTCCAGACACGTTCTCTCAATTTCTGATTGGGCGTCTCACGTGGTCAAGGACACCTTTTCTGTTGACAAGTTCCGGCCATTTCTTTTGAATTCCTAGATACACTCGCGTTGTCAATACTACAGTTCGAGTCTGTTGTTCTGCCATGATGCATGAGACCTTTCCAAAGCGCACTGCATAATCATTCTAAGTGCCAGTGCAGGCTCCACCACAGATTGCGGAGTTGCTTCTCGCTTCGATCACAATCTTTCTCGCACGTTGTGGTGTGTCCACTGTCAATTACTCGTGATCAACCGCTAGAGTTCGTTACATTTGAGTTGAGGTTCGGAGACAAATGCGATCAAATAAATGTTTTTGAGATAGATCATGTGGCACCCAAAGTCGAGCTCCCTTCTGTACCCAGCTTTATCCAAATGGTTCAGAATTTTTTAGTGACGAATTTTTAGCTCATTGGCAGTGTCATAACTGCTTACATGCTGAAACAATGGCGCTTACTCTGTTGATTGAACTTACCTTTCTCTTTCGTATACATCTGGGGGAGTATGTCCTCTCTCTCTCGGATCACTTCGCTCCTTTCTTTCCCGTTCACGATCATCACGGTTTTCTAAATGACGTTGGTCCCTGAGATCCCTCTCTCTTTGGTCACGACTGGGAGGTCTATCGTCCAGAACATCCCTATCACGGTCTGGCCCTGAAGTATCACTATCAGTCCTGCTGCGACGATTTGAAGCTGGAATATTCTGTTTTGATCCTACACTATTTACAGAAACCCCTGAAAAATAAAGATGAAACTATATAAAGACAAACTACTTATACGAAAAAATTACGCCATTGATTTTCATTAGAAAGAACCTTGGCAAAAAAAGTTAAAGAATGTATTATAATGTTGTCTATACTAAATAAAATAATTAACCTTTTGAAGCGTGTATTATTGTGGGAAACACTGTCGAGAACCTAGGTGAAACCAAGTATTATATAAAAGTAAAAATTTTACACGTCACCAATATTGAAAAGACTGGTCTATGAATCTTATTTTCTTAAGTCCAAGGTCCAAAATTAAACTCAGGCAACGAAGATAGCCTTCTTAAATAATGAGATTATACATTCAACAAAAAAGCAGTAATAATATAAATTACTTAACTAGACGCCAAAATTTCAAAAGGAATTCTTTATTTCTTAAGTTCTTTAATGTTCTACCTGTCTACAAGTTCTAATATTTCTTCATATAGCAATGAGAAAAATGCAAATTTGCAAATAGGCCCTACTGTAGATGACTGATTGGTCCTGTTTTCTCAACTATTCCCTTCACTTTTTTTTGGGGGGAGGGGGGTAAAGGTTTCAAGATGAAAAGTGGAAGTTCTGGTTTCTGTTTAAATCTAGAAGCAATCTACTACAGAACACAAAACAGAAGTTGCTCGATGTTAACAGTAAGGTCAAAAGGAAACTACATATTATATATATAATACAACACTTCAAAACATTTACAATTTCATCATTTTTAGCCTCTTGGGAAATTACTAGGTCTTAGGACGTTATAATGCTCTTCCGTGATTTTATAGTTTTACACATTTTCTTATATTCCTAACGATTACTACGATTGCGTTAACACTAAGAACTTTTCCAGAAAATTTACTACTTCTGGGCCGTCGGCAACTATGCTATTTTAGCCCATCACGTATGAGAGATGATGTTCCTAGGCCATCACACTACCCTAGGAAGTGGGGAAGGAAGCCATTTGGGACCTTTATGTTAGGTACCACCTCGACATTTGCCTTATGTGAGGAAAACACAGGAAAAACTTCTCAGGATGGCTGGCCTGGAAATGGAAAGGCTTTTATACCTTTCCGACCGAGTGTCCTCGCTGTGGAAAAAGAAAAATACCTAAGGAAAAAGCTGTAATCAAGAAGCCTTATTTCCAGTAACCTTAAGGTATTTCTTATTGTATATTTTGACGCGTTTCAACTAGAAAACACCAATATCTCATTATCTTATTATTGGAGAAACTTGTATTCTTAACACTTAATATCTTTCATCTCAAATATTTTTGTGGTACATTTGATCAATTGCATTACAGTAGTTAAAAATGTTGAGGAAATACTCCACCTGACAGTTATCCAATTTACGAAGTATTCAGAAGTTCATAGATTTATTCGGGCCAACAAATGCAAAAAGTTATAGTAATTTTATAAGCAACGTTAATCTATAACAGAAATATGAAAAATTCGCTAGGTAAGAACAAACTTTTGAGGGTACCTGAAAGTAGAACGTTAATTCCACTGAAACTATGTAACTTATAGGGATGCTATTTTAGCATTTGATGTTTATTGCAGTTCATTACCTAGCTTTTAGAGGCCCATAACATTTTGAGGGAGTTTCACAAAGAAGACTGATTATGAGAAATGAGTGAAACGGTGGAATGAAGAAAGTGGGAGGAAACCCATGCACACGGTGTTTGGCCACCACAAAGTACACTTGGCGCGAGGTGGGATCGAGCCCAGAACCCCATGCACCAAAGGTGAAATCTCAACCACTAAGCCACCGCAACCTCGTGTTTACTGAATAAGTGATGTTTGTAAGGCAATATTTAGACAGTTCAGGAACATATATAACAGTACTTATGATCCTGCCTGTGCAGAGCAAATATTTGAGACATATTATCCGAAATTCTCCGGAAAGAAAAGCAATGAAAAATAAAGCTTTTTGTTTGATGTAACATAATTCTAACGAACATGAAAAAAAAAAAAAAAAAAAAAAAAAAAAAAAAATCAAAAAAATATTATCTCTACTTCTATGGACTTTATTTATCTACTTCAGTATCGCAAAGGAATTAAATTACCTGACATCTGTCCACCAAAGCTGAAAGACGAACCACCATGGGGTGAAACGTTTCCCCACCGAGACTCACTGCTAGGTACGTTAGGCCCAGAAGAATTTTGGCCAGATGGCCCTGTTTGCTGCCCAGGCATGCTTCCGAATCCTGATGAACCAGGCCCACTCCGAATGTATTGTTGACGTTCCACCTGCTGTCTTTGAAAGCGTGGCGGTAAATTATGCTGAAATTGTCGGGAGAACTGTGTATGATCAGTTCTTTCTCTTTCACAATCTCGTTCACTTCTCTGCTCTCTTTCCCTATCACGATGAAAACTTGTTGTTCGGTCACCCTGAAAAACAAACAATTTCAATTATTTTCGAAAGATTATTATATATATATACTAACTAGCATAATATTACCCGCTTTGCTGGGTTGAAATGAAACTTTAAATGCACAACTCCGTATCTCCCGTGTTTAGTACCCGTGAAATATGCTGTTTTCGTTATTAATGGCATCGATTTAAACAGCATCGGAAAAATCATTGATCATCTCGGCGACCCGAAAACCATGGATTCGACACTAATATTGGTCATTTTCGATCATTTATATATATATATATATATATATATATATATATATATATAATTTCCCTCTCCCCATGTTGCGGGCCATGACATCGGAAGTGTGACCGTTCATCTCAGTAACTCCAAAAAAAAATGTGGATTCAGCACTAGTATCAGTCATTTTCGATCATTTTTAAATCTCTCTTCCTCCCTAACCTCAAGTTGCGGGGTTGAATTTGAATTTAAACGGGATCGAAAGTATCACTGTTTATCTAAGTGACCCAGAAAACTATATATACCCCCTCCCCCAGGTTGGCTCATCAAAGTGAAACGATAAAAAACACCCAAGTCCCGACCCTCATGTATGTTGAAAATTTGATCGAGATTGGTTGAGTGGTTCAGAAGTTTTTTTTTTTTTTTTTTTTTCTTATACCCCTTCCCGCAATCCCTCAGTTCTACCATCAAAGTGAACAGCCTAAAACTAGCCCAGCCTCGAACCTCATCCATGTTACAAATTTGATCGAGATCGGTCGGGCGGTTCAGGGGATTTAGAGTCACAAACATAGTGATTTTCAATTTTATATATAATTTATTTCCTGTGTAGTTTCAAGTTCAATTCACATGATGAGATGCGTTTTGTTTGTCGCGAGCAGATTGAACTGTTGTCGCAGAGATGGGTGAAGGTAATCGAACACTGAGGCCTGTACTTTCCTGAAAAAAGTCTACATGTCTCTTATTCCGTATTTCGTTTTCCTACTTGTCCGGTACACGAATTTCTGAGAACCTGATAAATTTACTCGGATGTTTGTTTTAATGTAAAAGTCTCCATAGTTCCCTCTCACTAATATTGTCGGATTTTTGTAAAATCTTTATTAATATTATACAAATTATTCCTTCTCATATAAGGTAACCCTAAAATAGGGAATTTGTTTTGAGATTTTTAATGTGTTCCCTGACTCTTGTGGCAGTTTCTTAGTAATTCCAATATAGAATTCATCAAGATAAAAATTTTGGTTAATACCGAAATCAATGTTGGGTGTGAGTTTAGCGTCCTTTTTCAGCACCGAGATCATGTGAAGGTGAACCTACAACAAATTAAAGTGGGATTGTAATTATTGATACACGAGCTCTTATCGTACCCATACATTGTGCGAATATGAATAACGCATTCTGACATGGCACCCACACAGAAGCATCTATATTATATATATATATATATATATATATATATATATATATATATATAAAATATACCTAATTACGTTAGTCGTTTTTTATCCGCTACCTTAATCTTGTAAGGATTGCTACGCTATTACAGGTCTTCTAGAACAGATCATCGGAACTTACACTGATGTAAGACAGTTTGCCAAAATGAGAACGAATTTCCAGTAGTAAGGTCCTTTAGGTTCCTCGCATTAATATATTGCTTGCGAAAATTTAATTATCGTATATTATCTTTCCAAACAAATGTACTGAATTTTTAGGTATTACTATGGGATTATTGCACTAGCTCTTACTTTATTACCTACAATAAATAGTTCTTACTTGAGGCAAAGATCTAAAATCTCTATCTCTGCTATCTCGAGTAGGCTTGTCGTCCCTGCTTTCACTACTGGTCCGAGAACGATCTCGATCTTTCTCTTCTTCCTTTTGTCTTTGCCAATCTTTATTTTCATTTTCTTTATTTTCTGTATTCTTTGCTTCTAGCTTTTCTTCAAGTTTCTTTAGTTTCTTTTGAGCAGCCTGAAAAAAGTAAAAATAATTTACAATTGACAGGAATATCCCTATTTATATATAAATGAATCAGTAATAATGGAAACATTTCAAATGAAGTTTTAAATTTTTGCTGACCTCTTGCTACCACCTAGTGAACAGTATGATTAAAAATAATGACTGCCACACCTTGATAGGTGTTTCTATTTGTCCACTATATAATACAGCAACTGAATTGTCAGAAACGGTGAAAACAATTATAACTTACTAAAAAAAGTACATTATAACCATTTACGGAACAGTTTATAATGTACAGCGGATTCTTTTTAATTCGAACTTGGATAATTCGAACAAAGTCTATTCCCCTTGAAAATTGTTAAACACAACGATAAAAAAATCATAGGTAAATCGAAATTTTGAACCTCCTATTTGGATAGTTCGAAGTATTTATAGTGGAAAAATACCAGTGTTCAACGGATTGCAAACAGAACAATGCAATTTCAACTTTTTGTTTTTGTTTGTTTGTTTGTTTATCTGTTATCTTAGGCACAGGGGACCGCGGGAAGAAGAAAGCTTTGTTGATACCATCTCCGCTGGACTCTCTCCCGCTACAGAGAATCCGTCAGAAGGTGGTTGGTATACATCTCTCCTCCTCAACAACTTGGAAGTGTTAATCCCTTCTGGAGAAGTGTGAACGACCTTGAACCTTGTCCTCCACTAGCAAATGACTCGTAAGAACAAGACATTTGTGCAATTCTTTTTAACTGAACTAAAAGCAATGACAAAATGGAAGCAGATTCGTTTGTACTCTATTAGCGTGCATTCTCAAAATGTTGAAGTGCGTCTGTGGATCAAGGGATAATACAAAATTTGAAGCATTTATAACGTCGGGAAGTTGTTCTCAAAATCTTAGACTATGTTACAGAGAAAACAAACTAATTTGTTGGATGCTAGTCGTATGCTGGACAAAGCATGGAGGCAGGTTAGTCAATAAACAATTACGCATTGTTTCCCAAAAGCTGTGTTTTACAACCAAGAATTCAATGCTGATATCTCTCCAGAAGAATCTGATGCTATGGTTTTTGAGCAATGGCGAGAAGTGGCACTTGATATCAGTTACGGTGAGTATGTAGATGTCAACCGTGAAGTGACTGTATGTGGAGGTTTGACAGAAGAAGAGATTGTGCAAGAAGTGGCTCAGAAGTACGATTCATCTCATGATGAAGACGAGATCGGCGATGAAGTAACCAAAGAACTTGTGCATACATCATCGGAAGCTTTCGAAATCGATGAAAAATTAAGACAATTTATTGAATTTCAACCAAATGTGACTAGCGGCGTAATGCATGCAATTAATGAAATTGATGATTACCGCATGAAAACATACGAAAGAAAGCAAAAAATCACGAACTTGAGAGAATAATAGATAATTCAAGTTGTTACTTGTGTATGTGGTTTTGTGGGTGTATGTGGTACTGCTGTATATATATAAATGTGTTTTCAATTACATGTTTAGTTTAATTTATGTGAGTACAATAAAGATAAGTTTATTCGTGTGTGGCAATATTAGGTCACGTAGAAAATGTGTGCTTTAAAGGTAAGGTGCATTGCATGTTAATTAGTTTTTCATATACAGTACAGTTATTTTGTTTCCTTGATTATTTTAAAATGAATGTTTTTGGTAATTTCGAATTTTTTTCGTGACCCCTCAGACTTCGAATTGGAGACTCCATTATATATCTTTCAGTGTTTGATATTGTTTTCTCTGTTCTTAGTTCATTCTCGCTTTGGGATTCCTTTGTCTCAACGAATATATCGGAGCCAGTGTACCCAGTGTAGGTTCTTTCATTTTACCTTTTAAACTTGTGTTTCTATTCTTGTCACGTGCCGAAAAAGTCCACTAGGCTTTGAAACGTTGTTACACTGTGGATAATGTGAATGGTAAGTTTCAAAATTTCTTTTTTACAGTAATGTTAGAAATATTATGTTAAGTACTAAAGAGTCTTCAAATTTTGACTCCAGTATATTGTGAACATCCACAAAGTAATGTAAACGAACATCCTATATTTCGCTAAACGTTTCATACGAAGACAACACAGAAAAGTACGTGCTATTCTGCATTAAAAAATAAAGAATTCCTCAGTTCGTCTACTCGTATGTCGTTTCTATTCGTGAATATTCCACCTGACTCATAAATACATTTTTACGAATCTATGACCAGCACACACCCCGTAATTTCAAAACAAGATTGTACCGTCACTTTATTGCTAGAAACTTGTGCAGAAATTCTATACAAGAAAAATATATTTAAAAGAAAACTCATTTACCAAAAATTACGTTGTTTTTAACTATAGCACCGTTTAGAATTTAATCCTTGTTTTGCATGAAGGCACATTAACTTGTCAAAAGTTTTAACACCGCTAAAAGTAAGCAGATTTGTTAAGATTAATATTCACCTATAATATGCTCTGGGAATATTGTCACATTCCTAGTATGATTTTGGCAACCATAGAAGGGAAAAAAACGCAAGAGTACGGTTTCTGCTATCAACATTTAGGTATAACAACAACTTAATGCAGATCAAAGTTATTAAGAAAACATAACCAATAGAAAGAAATGTGTTCGTGTTTTTAAGTATGTAGATTTGTACCAGCTGACGCAATTTTTCATGGGTTATAAAAGAACAATTGAAATGAAATTAAATATTTTAAGTTGTCTGAAACACGTGTGAAGTGTAACATCGTTTGTTTTATTTTGGTGCCGCAAAGTTGTAAATGTTAGTGTGTATAGCGAGCTCTTAATATTTCAGTAACTTATCGTCGATTTTAGTGGTGTGTGTAGGAAAGGGACTTAGCTGAATAAAATTTTAAAATATTTTGAACCCATAACTCTTCATTGTTGTCTACCTGTGAAAGCAATTGAATTGGCTGAAGAAATTATACCAGAAAAGTAACAATCCCTTTGGGACTCTCAGTACATATTAAGATGAGTATTCGCTTGTCAAAGATTGCCACAGGAAAGACCATCCACAGGGTATAATGCCGAAAATCTACTATATAGACTATTTCAAGTGTATATTGACAAATGGGAGGACCATTCGAGTCCTGGTCCAGTCAGGCAGTTTTTCGCTCTTTGTGCATATTTCAAGTTTACTATTATCTACCTGTCTTGACTCTAGGAACCTTTTTTCTTCCTCCTCTTTCCTCTGTTTTGCTCGTTCCACAGCAATGGCTACTTCTTCACTGTGATGTCTTCGGCGTTCTACCCAAAAATCTTCATCTTCCATCATTCGACTACCAGGACCATACCCCTGTAAGGGAAGTCCAAATTTCATATAATGTGATAAGACAGGATTTTAGATCTAAAATTACAGAAATGAATACTAAACACAATTGTACATCCGAAATTGGCGCCTCATATTATATATATATACTACGAAATATATCACATGCTATTAAAGTTAAGTGTTAGTTAACACAAAAAGTAGAATTACTACAGACACAAAAAGCATGCCAAAGATTAGAAAGGAACCATCTTATATACTCTGTGAGAAGGACGTTAATAAAAATAAGGTAGGTGAACTATGAAACACTATCCAACATTAACTTGTATTATTGTTAGTACAGTATAAACACCAAGCTAAGTTAATAACGTATTCAACAACTTTACATGAAACTCAGTTTTGGACTGGGTTCGCTTTCTTGCTGCATAACATCTGGCACATAAGCTGTTGGTCTATGAGAACAGTTTAATTTTGACAACCACACTTAAAGACAGATATAAATACCGTGCTAGAGAAGTATGACAGATTTCTTTCCTCAGCTTATGAAACAAAATCGGAATATCCCCAATTCTCAAAGTATTTCCACTAAGATGTTATGGACAGATTCAGAAGTGGACAACTGGACGGAATGTACTATTTATACATGAAATTCATAATGGATTCAACTCAAAAAACTTTTGTAGAGTGCAATATTTCATTTTTCGTATGTTAAGAATTTATAGCACTCGTCGAATAAGTCGCAAATACACAGAGTGGAGGTTATATGTTGGAAGCTTTGTTTTGATTATGAATTCTCAAACTGAATTAGAAATAGCAACTGAAAGTTACAAACAGTGGAAACGTAATACACGCGTCATGAATGAAGGAAGGGAGCCAAGTACGAAAGCAGAAATGTCAAACTATCTAATCTGTTACAATACAAAGCAAACACTACAATGATTTGGCAATGAAATTAGAATGGAGGGGAAAAGATGGTTAACACAAATTAAGTGTCTTAAAGCATTACGGAAGAAAACCACAAAGACCGCAGAAGAGATTCTTATTACAGAACACAACAAAGAGCAAAGCAAGAGAGAGCAGAGGAACTTCCCGCGACTTTAACTATCGAACAAAGGGCAGAATAAGCGATTGTATTTAAACTTATGATGTTAATTTAAGGACTATGCTATAAATTTCATTATTTAAGGTAACATTTAAGACAGCATGGAAAATATCGAGAATAACAACGGTTTTCACAATATGAAAGAATTTATGGTACTGACTACAAACTCTCTTATTTAATACTCCGAATTCGTAACTGAAGCTGTATCAGAAAATCCTAATAAAGATTCTCACCTACTTATTTCTCATGAACAAATCGAATTTAAGTCAATATATTAACAAATTTACGTGTTTCACAACTTAGGAAAAAAAGTACTCCTACTATTCAAATTTGTAGTTATTTCTTGCACGTCTTATTCGACTATCAGAAATACTGAATATCGCTTTACGTCGAATTTAGAAATTCATTACAAATATGACTCCTTGTCTTCCTATACTGCATCCACGAATAGTTCTAAACTGAATTTTCAGATGGAAATTCAAAATTATTTCACTTTAAAGTTGTCCGTAAGAATCGAAAATGGGAAATAGAAGGGGTAAAAGACGTACTTGAAATTTTTGTAGCGCAGTGGTTGTTTTTGATTCGAAAAACTTGTTAAACCAAAAATAAGCACACTACTCAGTTCAATTCTACTGAACATCGATCAAGCTTACCTGATGTGATAATTTTACTGACGAAGATGGGAAATTCATTGGTGGGGCATGTGACGTACGAAAATCAACAGGTCCAGAACGACCTTGCTGCCAATTTCTTTGATCTGAGGTTCCTCTCAATGAATCTCCTTTTTTATCTTTCCATTCGTCCTGAATCACATAAGAAAGAAATATCATACTACTGTCTTTAATCTTAACATTAAAAACACGACAGTTTACTGCATCCTACTGTAATATATGCAGCTGGAAGTTTAATAAAGAGAGAACGTCTGTACTCGTCGTGAGTTTCGAAATCGCGGGGAAAGAAAGGAATGTTTTTGTTTCAATTTCAATGTCTACGAAACGAAATACTATAGACCGAATGCGAAACTATATTCTTCACTATCTACACCAAAACTTGCTTGACCTGATATTAGCAGTTTTCACATCAAATATTTAGCAGGATGGGGGATGGGCGAGACAAAGGAGATCAATAGCACCTTTTCACCTCAATGAACATATTGTCAATCCTGCTTAAAATACAAAATAGTTTTAGCACGCACAAAGAAGCCACATTCCCACACAAACAATGTAACACGGAATATTACACAATTAGGAATAAACAAAGTATTTTTACAAAAGGAAAGAACTTGGTATTAAAAAAAAAAAAAAAAAGTTAGCAACACACTTGCAATTCAGAACTCTTACTTCCTACAACCGCACAAAGTAATCCCTCTAAAAGTAAAATACAACCAACCTTTAAACTGACTGTACGTATCCAATTTCTATATGTAAGCATGCAATCTAAATACACAATAAGTAACAGCCTTACATGATTTGTGAAAAGTTTAATAAACTTCTTATTGAAAATTGTAACTTTTTAAATACTCACCAATTTTCGAGAAATAAAAAGTATTTTGTTCCTTACGATAGTAGAATTTATTACATGATATCTCATTTATGTGATTGAAGGTATCAGTGGCGGACCATGGCGCAACGTCTAACCTTGATGAGTGGGCTCAGCTGTCATCCTGGTACGAAGTACGGCAGTCCGTGGTACAAGTACAGAGATGGTAGCAAAGTGTGAAAGGACCTTGTCCTTCGGTAGAGGCAAAGATCATAAGGAATTGCCATTCGAAACTAATGGATACAGGTTCTGTAGCATATATTAGGAGACGCAGTCGTCCCTCAACTTCCCGGACGGAGGAAAATACGTATGTGTTCACTCTAGTCCTCAGAAATCACAAAAACAGGCATCTTGCGAAAGTAGTTTAACGCAACACAAAATCCGAACTATTCTGAAAGAAGAGTTGAATTTTCGTCCATGGAAATTAAGTTACTGCTAAATTCTTGCGAACGTATCGCCCGAGTATCTGCAAAAGTCCAAGGCAAACATCCCCAACCGTTTACGAAAACTGGTGGATAATAATAATAATAATGATGATGTGGAATTTTAGCAATACATAATTCTACCATTGTAAGGAACAAAATGCTTTTTCTTTCATAAAAATAAGTTAAGTATTAAAGAAGTTATAAACCATTTTCAATAGGACGTTAATTCCCGTCCACCCTGTACATATGTAATTGCCTTGTTCCTTACTGAATTTACTCAACAAACATCAACATGGAATTTTCACTGCCCGCCCCGGAAAGGGTTAGTAGAGATTGATACCCCGAATAATTATTCCCATTTATCCTATTATACATACTAAAAATATAAAACCGATACTATAACTTCCATTGCAGGTTTTAATTGTATAAACAACTTTAGCTTTTATCTCTTGTTAATGACCATTAAAACGTCTATTATTATTCAAAGTTTTGCCTCGAATGCCCATATTGCAGTCTGATTCTACTGTTCGAATTAAAATACAGGGTTGCCAGGGATTTTTTAAATCAATTTTCCCTGACAATTCCAAGTTTTCCACGCAAGATCTATTATTTTCCAGACAATTTCTTCCTCCAAAGAATGAATGAATGGAAAGTTCACAACACCCACCCACTGCCTTCCATTCACTTTTTTTTCTCCTTTTGTAAATACATAATTAACAAGATTTAAATCTTTGATATAGATCTTTCATTACAATAAAATTACAGTATCGTACTTACAATTGCAGTTTACATAAATAATTTCTGTTATGAAACTTCACACTAAACAAATTACTACTGCATGTTTCTTTTGTTTCCACAGTTCTCTACTTTAGAGATGCTTTCAAGGTCTCAATTTCATGTTCCAAATTTTGCATTCAATGGAAGTCTCTAATAAAAGTTTTGCTTCCTTTTTATCTAAAATGGTAATTTGATCGGCTATGCGCTTATTTTCCTTTAATTCGTTTGCAGTGGTTTTCGTCCTTCTTTGCATGGATTCTCCATAACGTGCAAATGATACACGTACGTACTGTAGCATTTTTGTCTATACAAATACCAAGGGACCCTCCAGCACATTGTGTAGTATCATGAACAACTCGTAAACTCACCAAAGATTCTCTTCATACATATTTTCTACCAGCATGTCATTGTTAACTGAGAAATCCTTAACAGAAGTATTTCCATGGGAAAGGACAAGTAACATTGTAATTATGTCTCACAAATCAATGAATTCATAATTAGTAGATTGCAATAAAAGACATTAACCTATCTCTGTATATGTTAAATGATTCGAATTCCTTCTTCTCTTTTATTGGTGAAACACGTAATTTGGAAAATTGTTTTTTTTTTTTTTTTTTTTTTGCTTTGGCAGCTACAACTATATTCTTGATATGCAGTTACTCAAGAACATTATACATGGTCCCTTCGCTTACACTTTGCTTAGGACAAATTTTATTTATAGTAAGACATGACAGATTTCGCACTATTTTGTGTTTTAATGGGTATTTTCAATCATTTTTGAAGTTCTCCCTGACATTTTCAGGTCTTCCAGGATTTCCTTGACATTTCCAAGTTTTTCAGGTTTTCCAGGTCGCTGGCAAGCCTGAAAAACAAAATCCGCCTTTCTATGAACGATGTGTGTCTACATGTATAATCACTCTTATTTGTCTTAGCACTTGAGTAAAACACACTACATTATCACACAGGTTACTGAACAAACTTGTTCTGTCCTGTAAAGGTTTTCTCTATCCTTTCGGAGGCGCAATGCTATGTGCAAGTTGTTACCTAGAACAATTAAACAGGCATGCCTATCCATTTGTTTTTCTGTTTTTGTATTGTGACCGAAATTTCAACCTGATAAAAATTTTCTTCCTCAAGATGATCATATTATAACTATTTTCTTCTGATGTTTAACGAAAAGTTGATATCTAATTATAACACTCATTTGAGTATGTTTCTGAGGCTCTGGAAAATTAATGCTTCAAAATGCTGATTTTCGTCTTCTTGGAGTGCGCCGAAGTTGTATATATGCATTGCGGGCCTAAGTAATTTGTTTCGTAACCTATAGGTTAAATATATTGGATTTTACACAAAAAGTTTTGACGAAGGAAATTTATAATATTTAATTCGACATTCTTTGTTCCTTAGGCCAGCCGTATATTGACCAGACAAGTCGACAGCCGAGTTGAGGTTCAGTACGGTGAGCAATGCAACAAAGCCTCCGCATATTCATTCAAGCACGTGCTTCCCGTCTTGTGTAGCCTCGCTGCTGAAGGGCACGTTAAACTCAAAATCAACTCAACTTTCACACGTGCTAGACAAAAGCCTCTCTTCGCATTCTCTTCTGCCTCGGCTAAACTGCGTCTTTTTCTGATCAATATGCACCGGCTCTTCGAGTGTCGGAATCACTAAGAAATTGAAGCTAAGTTTTTCTAAATATTAGAAAAATGGAATTAACGAAAATAAGTAACATCCCATGACTATCCCATTTAGGCTAACGGGGACTGATGATTAAACGAAATGAATGATAGAATTAATGGAATGATAATGTAGAAGGAAACAGGACAAGTCAGAAAACTCAAAGAAACTATGTTGCCAATCACAAAATCTAAATGTTAAAGAGTTTATAGTTTAGACTGTTGTATCAAATTGCCATTTGAAAATAATCCGTAGTATTTTAACACTGAAACTACGTCGACTGTGTTGCATAATTTGATAGTGTATACAACTGCTACCAGCGTTTATTTTCCATTTATTCTATATATCTTTATTGATCTGTGTTTCTTCTTGAAAAAAAATAATAATTCACTAGAGAAAGAAAATCTGACTATAGATAATTGTTTAAGAAATTTGGGATTCAGAAGTAGAGTAATTTTTGCTTCAAACCTCAATCAGTTGCAAGAAAATAGTGTCCAATGTAATTCCTGTTGTTTTAAGTTGGCACCGACCATTGTTGCACTAACAGTATGGAACACACCTTTGCCCGCGGAAGTGCATTTATTTCCTTCCATATTTTCCTTAGACAGAAATTATTTTCGTTCTATCAATTACTCATACTGTTTCAATCCTTTCGAAGTTATTAATCAACGAACATGAATGAATGAGATTTCCTGAGAACTCTGCATTCTGCTTTATAAATAATAATTAGCAAACAAGGTAACATCTACAGGACAAATCTCACTGAATATATAAAAGATGTAAGAATACACGAAGGTCGGACTACTTGTTTACAAAAAGACTGACCACGATTACTTACCCTTCTATCATCCCGATCTCGGTCTCGGTCTCTCACTCTATCCCTTTCCCTTTCAGTTTCAATTTCTCTTTCAGTTACTTGATCCTCCACTTCCTCTTTTCCTTTTCCTTTTTGATTCTGAGAGTCTTTATGACCTTCATCCTCATGAGTACTTTCTTCATCATCACTAAACGCTAGTTTTTTACTGAAAATAGAAAAAAAGAAACTTTTTATGATTTTCCTATTTTAAGAAAGAAAAAATTTAATGTAGATAAATGGCTTTCTAATATTGAACGTTTCATGCTTAACAGTTGACTGCCGTCTTCCCAGCCCAAACATGTTTCTGTGTTAGTTGTAGGTTTTTAGTGTGTTACCTAAGCTTTTGATAAATATGGCATAGAATGACGTAGTTAACTCCGACTACTAGTTTTGGTAACCATGGCAATAGAGAAAAAATTACCTAGCCTGCCATGAGTAACAGTTCGTACTCATTCAAATTGAGAGTTTACGTAAAATTAACTTCTAAATTTCATAATATAAACTAACCCAACAATACCCCAAAACAAAATAAAATTGTTTTATACAATTACTATTTAATTTGTCTCATATTTTACATAATGCCTTTCAAACATATAAGATTTCGGTTGAGGATGTTATTTCTTTGAAAGTTGGACAGTACTTAAAATATTAAATATTGCAAGCGAAAAGGCCTTAACTCCATTTCACATACTTTCTAGAAAATAAGCAAAACGCGTTTTGGCTTCGGCTGTACGTTCAAATTTGTTGTATTTCAGTAAAACTTTATTAAATATATTTTCACGATCTAAAATTTGTGTGGTAATCCAGTTAAATATTTTTGCTTATGAATTGCCACTTAAGGTCGTTTTGCTTACTTTCAGTTACAGTTTTGAACATAAGGTAAACACTCATGACATTATTACCCCCTACCTATTGGTCAAACCACTCAATTTTACTTTACATAGATGCAGAATTGTACTACGAACATTCCCATACCAATATCTCGATTTTCGAAAAATGGAGAGTTAAGGTCTTTTCGCTTAGGACGGCAGCATATTATTCAACTTCACTATGCATATATGATATATAGATTTACACTAATTTCTATCCCGAAATTAGTGTATCTGTTCCTCAGGCAAATCTCGCTTTATGTAATTCAAAAGAGCAAACCAAATATACATTTTGAAATGATCACATTTGATGCTCACTTCCTGTGTTTCTTTTGGGTGATTTTACTTCCGGCTGATACCACCAAGTTCGTAACACTGAGAGCACTTGCTTCTCTGGTTTAGTATTTATAAGTTCATGTTGTTTTCGATCGCTCAATAAGGAAGAGAAAAGTTGCACAAATTGCTTTCCAATCAAACCTATTATAATCATTCTTCTAGACAGTTCTTTTCATTCGATTTCCGTTCATAGGCCGAAAATAAAAACTGTTGTTCCCGTAAGTAAATCAAAGGTCACTTTTCTGTATCACTAAGCTTCCACTCAATGCACACGAGTACGATATCATCTTATTAGCACGATTTTCCCTTATGTACGATTTTCCCTTATTGTAATCAACAACTACAATCGGCTTCAAACTTGGTCCTCTTTGTCTCGGCATTTGTCATTTCATTTCAGTGTTTTGTGGAAATGATTGTGTCATCATGCAGTGCCACTGATATCGCTTCTCGTGGCCACGATCTCTCCCTTTTCTAGTTTCTTAGTAGTGACAGCTTTTGGCACACCTTTCCTTATTTATTTTATTTATTACTATTATTATTATTCATTAAGATCATTAGTTAGGAAATCGCTTCTATCCCAGTTGTTAGCGTAAACTGTTCTTCCGAAATAAAGGTATGGCTCTGCTATGTCAAGGAGACACGAACACCTGTTTTGCTTGTTTCCCAGCATACACCTTATACGCAACCGTGTAGCAATCTTCAGCGCATATTGAACAACTCCCCAGTTTTCAATACGCGAATTTGTTGACTTCGAGATGCAGTTGCGAGAAGTTGATGAGCAAACCGATTAGTTTCTCTAACATATCCAGAATCTCGATATCCAAAACCAACTCAGAAGTCTACTGAAGTACCTTCACTGAGTGTCTCATAGAGGTCCGGATTTAATCCAACAGGCTCGTCCTTTGGATTATACGTTGGTGTCAGATTAACACAGTCTTTCTTATCATAATTACGATCATCATCTCCACTTTCGTAGATAGAAACATTGACGGAGTTTTTTAGTTCGGACATTGGTCATCTTCGTCGATTTCGCCAAGTGGATCACCATTTGCACTTGCACTGACCGTGGAGGGATAGTATGAAGGATTTTCACCTGAATCATGTAATAATTCTAGAACACCTTCACTTTCGCAACTGTCACTCATATCATCCAAATCGTTAATTTCCAATAAACAATGCTCTTATTTTATCTGCTTCTTTTTCCTCCACTTTGCACAAATAAAAAGTTGATACATACGTAACACGAACTCCCAACTAAAATAAAGCGAGAAATTTAAGTTCCAATTTCGGTAAAATATGTTAACACAAAATAGAATAAAAGGGAAGGGACCTAATTCTAAACATTTCGTTATACTGATGTTCGTTACAGAGACATTACACTGTATTATTACTACATGGTTCTTCCAAATTCGATATTTAAGATATTGGTTTGGAATTTAATACTTTTGTTTACCACCGTGGCATTGAGACATAGCTCTACACATTAACATGGAGCCTAAACTATGTACGGGAGAAAATGCACACTGCTGAGCAATTTAATGTAATATGTCAAAACTACTATCTTGGACGGACTGGGAAAAATGGTATAAATACAAAGACTTACTATGCTTAAATGTAAATACTTATTGCTTCGCATACTATATTTGAAGAAAAAATTGCTCTCTACTAACATGATGTTTAGAACTGCATTTATAGACTAAATTTACTTTCTAAAAACTACTTTAAAAAGTACAACAAAATCGCCAGGCACGCAAGAAGACTACCGAACTTTAACGTTTATTATTCACTCTTGAAATTGAACATTTTTACTAATATTTCATACTAATTATAACCAAGAAGTAAAGACGACAGTCCAGCACTTACTTATAATCTATTTCATCGTTTGTAGCAGCCCAGCCGTCATCTCTAACAATATCATCCATCCTATTTAAATCTTCTTCCTTTATTATAGGCCGTGGGAAAATATCTTCATCGTTTGCTTGACGTCCAGGCGGGCAAAACCTGTTAACGAAAATCAAATAATGAAGTCTTCGTTCATGAAACCGCTGTTTCAAATATACATTAAATATCTACATATTTTATATTATATATAAACACGTATGTATAAGAACATTAAATCAGCTCATCATAAGTCTCGTAATACTATGATACAAAACTAGCGTTACAAGCAATATCCGATAAGATCATTATTTCACACTAGTAGTATAAATATTTAATATTTTCCTTGATATGAATTGCTTTTATTTATTTATATATATATATATATATATATGGGTATTTTATAATGTCCACTTGTTTCCAAGTTTTAAATTGTACACATATTTAATTTTTTAAAGGAATTAAATAAGTGTAATAGTTTCTTACGTAAATTATTTTCATGTGCAACTGTATACTATTAAGATTTTCAAAACTCAATCCTAACATTTAACTTGCCATTTTCGTTGTTTATTTTTCCCCAGAAAAATCATTTACAAGAACACACTACACGTACAAGAACACTACCGTACGAATTCACCCGAACTCATCTGATATGAATCAAACTATGCATGGTGGTAGACCCTGACCTGCTATACAAGCTTATGAGATAATAGAGTGTGCAGACTTTTGGTTCCTAAGTTAGACAAAAAATAAAAATTAAAATGACTACGTCTTACGACTATGTTAAGTTTCAACCAGTTTCCAGTTATTTAACGATTAATTCCAGCTCATTTAATGATTTACACTCAAAGCGATTGGCTTTATGCTTAAGACCAGAGCATTTAAACATTTCAACAAAAATATTCCTTACAAATAGTCTGATACTTTTAACAGAATCATGCAACATATTCACATTCCACCTGTCGGGAGTATCAGGTGGACAGAAAGTGCCGTAAGATGTTGTATAATGCCGTTACAGCGGTTGTCAAGAGTATAGTCTGTAAAAACAAGATAAATATTGTGCTAAGAGACGAAAAAGGAAACTTTAAAACTAGAGATGCAAGGGCTCGGGAAAAAACGGCTTTTTTGAAAAAAAAAAAAAAAAAAAAAACTCAGTTTTTTCTGCTTCGCTTTTTTGCTTAGGAAATTTTGGACTTTTTTCAAAATTCTGCTTTAAATTGATAAACCAGATTTTGTTTTGCTTCTCTATAACACAAAAAGTCATTTAACTAGTGGTTAATGCCGATAATATGAAACCTTGAAAATAAACCATGAATTTCGAAAAGATATTTCAAACAGTTTTACTTCTCAACATATTTACATTATGAATTCCAAAGGATTAACCAATGTATATAATAAGATTTTTTTAACCTCCTACATACAAGAGTAAGCAGCGTTGGCAAGAACCATGGTTGTTTTTGAAAATGCCAAAAACCCGTTTTTAGGGGGGAGTTCAAACTAGTTTTTTTTTTTTTTTAACCAGGTTTTTTGGGTTTAGATATTTTGCTTTATGTATTTATATTACATATTGACAGAAATAAGTTTGTTTCGCCTTGGTGTTATTATGCAACAACGGGGTTATGCTGGAAGAGGTCACATAAACTTAAAGAAGTCCGGTCAGTAAATTTCTTAAATTGAGAAACTCCCGCCCTAGCCATCGGGAAAATCCCGTCATTACTCTAAATGTAAAACAATAATGGAAAAATCCTGTTATTGCTTTGCATGTAAAATTTAAAGGTCAACGTACCATAATCAGTACGCTAAAACTGAGGTATTAAATTACAAATTTAGTACGTACATATCATTGAAAGTACAATCCAAGCTAATGTTGGAAGCTACGTAGGCAATCGATAAATTTTGCCAATTTCTATCAATATATTTAAGCAACCTTGGCTTCTTTATAAAACAACAGGCGTTCAGACAAGCAGAAATATACAATTTAGTTTCGTTTCGTATGCTCAGGCTTAACATCCTTACGCAATACCGAGGTTATCAAGGAGAAGACTTTCGCTTAAAGTTACATCCGAACCGCTACTTTGCTTACGCATGAAAGGAGGGTTGTGGTTCGACCGAGAATTGAACATGGGACACCTTGATTCAAAGGTGAAAAGGAAATAAAACCAGTGCTGATTGTTTGATGTGGAGAAACGTCACCAAGAAGTTCACACGATTCACGTTTTTCGTTCTTTTTATTTTTTTGGTTTAACCAGTTGTTTATTTAAAAAAAAGAAATAATGAGCTGGTGTAAACCAGCCAACCCTAAAAGTAAATACTTCTTTTTAAAAAATACACAAATCAGTAGCAAAATTCTATGTAGTATTTTTACTTCAAAATATTCCATACCCTCTTTTTGGAACAAAATAGAATTAAAATAAAACATAAGAAAATACTTAGATTTATATGATACACTTAAAGGCTGCACATCTAGAGCTTTTGGTTTTGTATATTCTTGAAATTCTACAGTTTTATATAAGCACCATCACGGTTTACTGTCCTCAAGTTTTCTGTATTTTTAACAAGAGGGATTCAACATATGAAGGGCGTGAGGCAAGAACATGGTAACCCACAATTTTACTATTTTAAGAAATTAGAGATTTTCTGCTGCACAATCCATTTTGAAAGTCGGAAAGCTGATTTTTCACATAAGACTATACATGAAGGATTAAACGAAGCGGTATGCGCTGCTGTCTATCTGGTGCTGCATAACTCAGCAATTGAAAATTTGTTACTTACCATGTTCTTGGCTCACACCCTTCATATCATTATGAAACTCTCCCCACCCCACCACCACCACCACAAAAAAAAAAAAATATATATATATATATATATATATGTAAGTTAAGATAAATACAACTGCACAACAAACATGACTGAGTGGAGGTTTTGCACCTCTATCGGGAAGTCCGGGATTCAACTCAGCATTCGACCATTCTGAAAAAGCTTTTCTTTATTCCATCTGTGAAGTAGAAATAGTGCGTGTACTGCGAGTTGACCTACTTCCTTTCTTATTGTTTTTAAATCGTTATTATTACTAATTACCAGCAGTGACGATTTTGCGAGGGATAGGGGGGGGGGCGGTCTTTCGGACTGAAGCCTGTTCCCCAAAATTACGGAATGTCTACGGAATCTTTACCGAGCGAAGTAGCTCAAGTGGTAGAGCGTTGGCTTCGCATTCGGGAGGTCGCGGGTTCGATTCCCGCTGCCGACCATCCTGATTGGGGTTTTCCAGGGTTTCCCTCGATCCTACCAGGCAAATGCCGGGATGGTACCTACTAAAACAGGCCCTGGCCGATACCTTCCTAAATCCTTTCCATTGTTTTTGTTGTTGTTAGATATCCAGTATAAAATGGTTTCAGAGCTATATCTGGTAATTGTTAAATAAATAAAACAAACGAAATATCTATTAGTTATGCCTTTACTCATAAACTTTAAGCTCCCGTCAAATAAAAATTGTGAATGTTTAGAAAAACTAAACATTAGTAAGAAAAAACTCCCAAAATACTTTTCTAAATCCGCCACTGATTCTTAGTATAAAATGATCTTCAAGGTTGTATCCGGAAGATTATCGCTAAATATATAAACGAAACGAAATACTGTATTAGTTATGCCTATACTCATACACTTCAAGCTCCTCCCAAATAAAATTAGAACATTTTAGAAAACGAAACAATCAGAGAAACCCGTCCCAATTTACGTCTCTAAATCCGCTACTGATTATTTGTATAAATTAGTATTCAAGGTTGTATCCGGAAAATTATTGCTAAATCGTTGCACAGCTACAGTATAACAGAAATGTGGAAGTACGGTTAGACGGATATATTGAAAAACGTACGCTTTGACGGATATATAGAAAAACGTAAGTTTAACTTTTGTACTAGAAGCTAGAGTACTAAGCTCTTAAAAATGAAACACAGATGACAAACTGAAATGATCCCGAGAAGAAAAAAATGTCGATAACTCAAAAGTTAAAATAAAGTTAAATAGCCTCTAAAATTGCTCTCAAATATTACATTCTTCATGTCAGCTTTAATTCGTAAAACATGTGCTCCATCCTTCTTGATGATGAATTTTAGAACGAAATATGACATTTAGGTCATGGAATTCTTATCTAACTATAGAATATACTATAAGAAAGCTATTTAGATAGAAAAATCATGAAAATGAAAAAAGCCAAAATTTCCAAAATTTTATTTTTTTTTTCCCAAAAAAGCCGGCTTTTTTTTTTGCATCTCTATTTAAAACTGATAAAAATTATAAGAATTAGGTAAACAGTAAACACGATTTAGTTGTGAGACGTTAGTTGATGCACAAAACATTATGTATTGTAGAAATACGTATGAAATAAATATAATAGACAATTTAGATATACATATATATGCATTAAGATAGCAGTCAACACCTCCATATTTAGAATAAACAGCACCATTTCGACATACGCATAAGGTGAGAGGAAAAACTATTACGAGGTTAACACCTGAACGTAACTTCCGTATCCCACATCACGAAGCAAACGTGCAACTATTCCACAACATTGTCACAACATTTCAATTCAGCGGATACTTTTTGCATACTGCAAAATTACATGTTAAACTCGAAAGATATTTTGTTCTTCGAGTGTATTTATGTGAATTCTTCAAGCAGTTTGCATGAACTAAACTTACCTGTTCTCTGAATACTGGTATCGAGGTCGAGGAGGTCCGTGCATCTGACCCTGATAACTGGGTGGAAAGCCAGCAGGCCCCGGAAAACCACCAGGTCCCCTGTACATCTGTGAAACAAAATGGTGTATATGTAGATACACGGTGTATTACAATTAAATTAATAAGCGAACTTTATTTTATATATATATATATATATAGCCATATGTGTCAATTGTTTACATTTAAAATATTTCGCAAAATATTTCAGATTTACATTTCAAGATACTTATGATTGCCACAAAATGTTAATTTATCCCTGATGTTTTAAGTGCTATAAAGGAATCTAATCTAAGAAATATATGTTACATTATCAAAGAATAATAAATAAGTGCATACCCATATTTCCTGTCGACATACATAGACTAACATGTAACGTTCAGAAATTTCAAATAAACATGCAAAATTGACAGAGTAACTTCTGGACTTAATACTTTCAAGATTTTGTTAAACGACTTGAACAAAGTAATTTTCTCTATATGTTATAATACATAAAACTAAGTTCTAAGACTAAATAGCTGCATATTACTTACAAACGGAGGAAGCATGCCTCTGAATGCAGGCCCAGAGCCAGGAGGAACATGACCAGAGCCTGGCCCATGAAGCGGAGGTCCACCCAAAGGGCCAGGGGGCGGGGTTGACGTAGACATCGGTGGCATTGTACCTGGCAAGCCCTGAGGTGCAAGAGGGCTCGTCCCTGTCGTACTTGGAGGGAGATTTGGGCCTACCTGGCCCAAAGGAGCTGGTGGGTGAGCACAGGGGGCCAAGCTGCTCCGACCGCCACCGGACTCGCCGCCTGAAAGATCATTTAATTATATTTAGAATTGTACATATAAACTAATTACTTCCTTCATTATTCCGATCGTGTGTTTAATTGTATTGCTTATGTTATCAGTACATACTAAAATTAAATCTTTAGGCTGCAAGATCAATAAAATTAAATGATAATGGAAGAACTGGAATAAATATAGGGGATAATCGGACAACCCTGAGAAAACATGGAGAATATTTTCACCACAATTACTTCATAACATATAACATCTAGATATCTGTAATAATGGGAACGTAAAAATAGATTGAATACTGTGTTTTTGCATTAAATTTAAATTACAATAAATTGAATAAACTATCAGTTCATCCCATAAATAATACTTTTTTTTTTTTTTTTTTTTTCGATGACCCCTACAATGACCATCTGACGAGCGAAAAGTGAAGATGATGACGCGTGCCATAGTTGGATGACATAGGGCACTTCACTATCTGTAGAACAGTCTACTCCACATTTTGGTATTGTGGCTTGTGTCTGATCATAGCAGGATCAGAGACCACATATGGTATGTCATGCTGTATGAATTATACCAGGGACATTCAGCCAGCGCGGCGGCACGAAATATCAATGCTATATATAGTCAGGGTGCTCTGGATGTGCGGAAATGCCAAAGTTGGTTCCACAGGTTTAGGTCTGGGAAACCAGCCTCACCGATATGCCACGAGAAGAAATCTGCTCAGCTAACACGGATGCTATGCGAGCAGTGGTGGAGGCAAATGAAATTAAGCTGTTAAAGAACTTGCTAGCAAACTCCATGGTCACCCATTCAGCTACCTGCAGGATGGAGTAGTGTCGAAACTCGATAAATAACCTATGCGTTAACGCATCAACGACAGCAGCAGCGAGTGGACATCTGCAGTTCCCTGCTCACCCGTCAGAGATGTAAACCATTTCTGGACAGAATGTTAACAGGGGATGGAAGTGAGTCCTCTGCAGATGTCCATTACATGCAGAAATCAATAGGTCCTAAAGGGGACGGGGAAGAACTGCCAAAACAGGACCTCCACCCCTGCAAAGTAACGTTGAGTGTGTGGTAGGGTATTCATGGAATAATCCATTTTGAGCTCATGTCACGTAAGCAGACAATTAATGAAGATTTCTACTATCAACAGCTTGAACGCCCACGGCCTGCATTGTTGGAGAGATGCCCTGCTCTAGTTTATCGCAAGGATTTGATCCACAGTGAAGAGCACCCACACATGCCAAGGCGGATCTGTGCTAAGCTTGAGGAATGTGGTTAGGAGAAAATCCCTCACCTGGAGTTTTCACTAAATTTCGCAGCAACAAAACTACTGTCTTTCTTGCAGCCTGCAAAATACCTTTCCGGGAAAACATTAGAACATGAGGATGGCGTGCAACGATCAATGACCAGTTCAAAACTGGTGTTTTCTTAGGGGAGTGATTCAGCAACTGGTTCACAGGTAGAAAGCAGTATTGTGGAGTCCGATGGAGACTATTTTCCTAACAGTAGTGTATCAGGTTACGATATTATTTATGGGTAGAGACATTTTTTTGTGGTAAATAAGAATTCGTAATTTCGTTATAAAAAATGTGTGTAAAGCGGGATAAAATCAGTGAATAAAAATTTAATGTAAGAACACTATTTTCCTTGGCAATTACAATTAATTAACTTTTATTTCACCTTAATTTCCACTCATCAATCATCATTACATGAGTTCATGCATGACTGTATTAAACTTTTTTTTTTTTTTTTTTTTTTTTAAATAACTAGCTGAACCTGCGCTCTCTACACAGCGCACCATTCGCATATTAGCATAAATATCCTTCTCATTCCTCACATCTGTACATGTTCCTTTACAGACACAAGTGAAAAAAGTCTTGATTAAAAAAAAATCGGCAAGGCGTATCATAACGGGGACCAATATTTCGCACCGTTTGCAAGATTTGAGCCTACTTCCGGTTGGAGTTTCTAATTCATGCATGGCCAGCGTTTTCTTTCTTCTTCCATGCAGTATGTAATAAGCAAATACATGACATACGCAATTAATTATAATAGCATTTATATATGGTGTTAATTGGGCAAATTATTCCAATAAATAAAGATTCATCTTACTGGTTAAACTGGAGAAATGGTTATCGTTCCTTTGTCATTATTATTTGGCCAGGAAATAAACGCCTGAGACATATGCAACCCCTATATACAACAGCGTGGTGTTGGAATGCATAACGCGTAGGATATGGTGCTTTTTTTTTTTTTTTTTAATAAATTTCAACGCTTCCATGCGTAATGTAATAAAGAAATAACGGCCATGTTTTTAAAATATTCAATTAGAACTGGACAATCTACGCAAAATTTCCAATCGATCAGTGAAAACGTCATCTTTCTAGAGCCTATAGTTTCCGAAATCTCCTTGTAGAAAGGATTGGCCACAAATATATAAATTTCCACAACATATAGTTTAAAAGAACTCGGAAGATGGAAGCACAATTCATGTGCATTGATTTTAGAGAAGGCTTATTAAAATACGAAGGCTTTGGACAACAATTTTATATCATAAACTTTGTGAAAAAGATCTAGTTAACTGATGTAATTGTAAGAAGAGAGCCTCTCCACATCAACATTCGAAAGTGTATGTTAGTTGGAAACACTTTCCAGCGATTTCTGAATCTTCATCTAACACACCCTGCAACACTCCTTCCATACTATCCACTTCACCAGTAAATACCGTTTGGAGCTCATTTTGTAACTGGATGTAAAATTTCAAAAATTCCTGGTGGTCAATTTTCTCAAAAATGGAAATTTTCATCACATTGCTAGAAAACTTACCATCTGGTTTTGCAAGTTTGAGCTGGGGAAGATGAAATAATGATGTCAATATCTTAAAAGATCTCGCTAGCTGAACTCACGGTCAAGTATGCTGAACGGGGAGATAATGGTAACGAGTAAACGTGTCGAAAAATTGTCACTTTTGTGTAAATTTCGAGGAATATCGAGACATGTTGCAAATTTCGCTAATTCAACAGAATTTAGCGTTTAATCGCGAGCGTTATATGGTCTAACAGATAGTGAATATAGTCGCGTTTTAGCGTGTCACCAAAAAATCGTGTGTCTACTTATGGGATAACCAGATATTTGCACATTCCAGTTACTATCCCAAATTCTCAATGTTTATTTACAATTTAACTTCTAACATTAGGAAAATGTCGTTTGATAGAAAAAGTCAACGAGTTAAAGAATTAACACACCATTTCAACTTTCAAATTACTGAGTGTCCCATTCTTGAACATTCGTAATTCTGCAGCAAAAAGGAAAGATTTTACTTGTTCTTGCAAAACATTAGTAAGCTGATATTTTCTATCATTCACATATTATTTGGACTCGTACAAGTACAAATACGTATTTCTCGATAAAATGTACTCTTATCTCTATACTTTGGAATAGTAATTCACTCTTAACTTCTGAAAAACACCCATTTCTATACTGTTTATTTATTTATTTATTCTATAAATATACGAGTACACTGAAACAGTACTCGTTGGTTTTCTTAGAAATGTATAACAATACAGTGATGTTTCGTTACACGATTTACTTAATCCCATTGTAATATTTTGATCACCATGTTTTATTTGCTAGTCTTCGTCCCTTCTTCACTTATCCTAACAAAACTACACAATAGATATTAATACTCTATCTTACCTGGCTGCAGATGTGGTAACGGGGCTGTTACAGTACCACCACTTTGGGAGTTTCCACTTTGTGGCTGCAATGTACCCCTCACACCTCCTTGGATCCAACTTCCCTCTGCTGTAATAACAGAAAATGTAAAACTGATTATTTAGTCCTATTATTCACATTTTTCTATTACAAAGACTTAATTCGACCTATTTTCCTTTTTCCATTTTGAATTGTAAAACAAAATGCAAATTAAAATTTAAAAAAGGCAAGTGTTACAATTGAAAATGAATAAAATACTAGAAACGGATGGCTATATCTTTTACAACTGGTAAGTATACTATGATTGCTATTAGATTCCTAATAAATAAAATTTTCAGTTTAACACCCTACAACTGTGTTGCTCTACTATAAAGGATAGTTGACAATTCAAGGTGAATGATTAATAAATGGTGAAAATATGAACAAAAAGCTAGACAACCCCAATATGCGTCACCGGCACGATTTTTCATCTCATTTACATCATCTGAGATCGAAGCAAGGACCTATCGTATCAGATATGCAACCTACCACTCGTAAAAAACAAAAAGATCAAAATTAATTATTAGTCTAATACTTACTTTGTGGTCTTAGACTTGGTCCAGGACCATATTGTGTATCGGTACCACCTTTCTGTCCAGTCGCTGGTGTCTGACCATCTCCACTGGATAACTTTGGAAATTCTTGCTGGAATTGAGGTGACTGATGTGCAAGAAAACTCGGTGCTGAACCACCTTCTCCAGGTCCTGCCATAATGCTGCTCCATGATTTGTCTGAGTGCTGGAAAAGAGAAAATTTATACATTGTTTTCAGATATATTGTCTTTGCTGAATAAACAACCTTTCAAGATAATTTCTTGATGGTTAACCTCTCCATATTTGGAAGATTTTATTCACATCGGGATGATTCGATCAAAAGTGAGCAAGTGAATAGAGTATACCTTCAATGAAGTAAATATTCAGTTTAATATCACACTCTTCCCGTCTTGTATGACAAAGAAGAAAGTAATTATAAGAGCTGATGGAATAGTACAAAAACGAAAGAACTCGTTGACAAAACAGTACATGGTCTGACAAACTAACCTGGGATCAAATATCTTGCACCAGTAATGTTAAAATTATTCATCGTGCCACCCAAGGCAACAGAGTAAACTCATTCTATCTTACTGGACCTTATGGTATCTTTAAATTTCTCCATTTTATATGCAACGCTTTCGGCATTCAGTAGAAAACTTACTGATAATGTGAAAACTTACCACGGAGAAAATGACAGAAGTGTCGCATTTAACTGTACACGAAGTTTGATTTCAACGCAGTCCTCAAAAAATAAACTATGCCTCGCGGATAGTATAGGTACCTAAAATAGCTTTGTAGCTTCCATCATGTGGCTACATACTTATGTCTTATATAATACAAATTGTTCATACACTGGACCGAAATAATTTTTATGTTTTGAATTCGCTTGTCCTATGCTGGAAACAAAGCATTCTGTTTCTTAATGAAATCACTTTCTACGTATCTGAACTTGTTAACCGTTACAATACAGGGTATGAGGTTCTGAAAATTCCCCATGCCACTCGTACACTTTGCGATGCATCTCCGTTAATGTGGTACGGGCTAAAGCAAAGGCCCACGTATCTTCAGGGAGGATTATTACAAGTTATATTTAGTGTGTCACCGTCTACAACAGTAGCTTCTGCCACTGACGGAAGAGTGCAACTATTCCTTTTTTAATACGAGATGCCTTAATATTACGCATACCGGGCCTCTTTTGAGGACACAGTTTCACGTCGCAGGCGGATCTTCATGCGTTGTGATCCATTTTGTAAGCATTCATTCTGTATCTTTTGTTCATTAGTAAGTCGTGAACAGAGCCTGGGGCTTTTGTGGGTTTTGCAAAAGATCGTTCACATAATACTTGGGTCACATGCAATGTAAAAAGGTATTTGAATTAAAAAAATTAAATGAAATCTTTCAGTTTAATGTCTCACGATTATGATTGTTAGGCTAAGGGAGACTACGATTAAAGCAAATGAATGATTGAAGAATTGGTGGAATGAGAAAGTGGGAGAAAACGGGAGTACAAGAAAACCCACGAACATAATAAGTCCACCACACACTAACTTGACCGGGGATCGAACCAGGGACCCCACGCAAGTGGTAAGCTCTCTACCACTGAGCCACTGTGCCCCCTCCCATACATTTTGAATAGTTTTGCTTATAGCATTGAATATATACTCTTACCATGCTCGAGAATCGTATCTAAAGCACACTTGAAATACAAATTACACTTTACTCCTGCCTTGTAATTTTTTTTCTTTCTTCTTCTTAGAAGTCTGGAATAATTCTACAAGATCTTCGCTTAGTTCGTCTTCCGGATCGGAAGGAAAGTATTCTTCACTTGTATAATCCTCAAAGGTCCTGCTTGAATTTCAGGATCTTTTTCGTAAAACTTTGAAAACTCCTGTCAGGAAAGTGATGGCGTCAGCTTTCTGGGACGCACAGGTTAATCTGGATTTAAGATTTTAGATTTCTGAGTTTTCGGTATCTAAGGCCATTTAGCCCGTCACGTTTTGAGGGATGACGTCCCTCGACGAGCACACTATCGGGGAAGAGGGAAGGAAGGAAGCAGCCTGGGACCTATAAGTTAGGTACCACCCCGGCATTTGCCTGGTGTGAATGAGAAAGACCCAGGAAAACTTCATTCAGGGTGGCTGGCCTGAAAAAGCGTTGTACACTTTTTCGACCGAGTGGCCCCACCGGGAATCGAACCGGGACCGCTAGCACCGAAGGCCAGAGCCACAAGTTATTCAAATCAATATCCTGTCCCAAGGAGAGATCATTGATGTAGACTATTACTCAAACCTGTTGGAATGTCTGCAACAATAGATTTAATTATTAAAGCGCCTAACAACTGGAACGCAGTGATCTCTTTCTTTATAGACGCTGGGACACAGTGCTCGCCAGACATTCCAGTAACTGATAGTGTGTTGTTTAGAACTTACCTAGCATTATCCAATTTCATCCGGCTTAGCACCTTCTGTCATCTATTTCCTATCGTGAAAACACATATGAAAAGTAACTATTTCCGCATGAACAAGGCTGTTATAGTTCCTGTAAATTACAAATGCCTGGCAACATATCTAAGAAGGAACTCAACACACTGGTCTGGATCACATTCGTATAACGCGTGTAGAAGCTTTGACCACTAAAGTTTCGTCTTCAAATCCTTCAACATGTTACTTAAAGAGGTACGTGTCATTCCCAGATCATGTGCGCGCCTTCTGGTATACTTCAGGTTAGATACGTAACTCTGAACAAGTTAACAAGTTCAGTGCTTCGAATTTCGTACATTTTACGGTCGTCCGCTTCGTGGTAAATCATACACAAAACCTGTGGCCTCGAATCGTTTGGTTCAAGTTTCTCATGATTTGATGTGATAGTGATTCCACAACTGGAAATCTTCCGAAGTCTGCTGGCACCATGTCTTGTGTTTGTGTTGCGTTTTCACCAAGCTTGTAGCATGAAAACACTTAGTTCTTTGGTTAATTTGCGATTTATCTCAACACCTGTACTACTCGGTACAGTCCGCAAAAAACTACAACATGAGCATTTAAGTTTACTGTGAAACGACGAAGTATTTTGCTCCAAAATAAGTGTGCAGGGGAGGACACTGAGGTTTCTCCTGGCGTTATTCGTGCCACTTAGACGTTATGTTGATTCCCTGCGCTGTTAGGCGTAGTTTCACAATAAACTTACATGCTCATGTTGCAGGTTTTTTGCTGCGGACTGTACAACTTCACTCATTAAACAACTCATACAAAACATGTACGAAAACTTCGTTACCAGTTACAGCCATACTAGGACACAGTAATGCCAGTTCTATTTTTTTTTTTTTTTTTTTTTTTCCCACGATCGCTTATTTTTATTTTCTTACTTGTTTCAAAGAAAGTGACTGTGCCTACCTGCGTGTGTACATGTATATATAAAAAGTAAGGTGAATTAGTCTCTAAAGCCCAGCTAAGTGCAATTACAACAGCCTCCTATGTCAGCCCGGTAAGTCTAGAGCTATTTAAAGATGTCACATCGATTTCAACATTACTTCAAAGAGGTGGTGGTACGCGGTGTTAATTAGTTTTCTATGGGTTAAGGGACAGAAATCAACTGTCATTCGTCGACAATTTGTGGAGGTCTATGGAGAGAGTTATGTCGTAGAAACAAGTGTATGTGTAGTGCAACGCATTCCCTAGTGGTAGAACTGGACAGATGACAAGTGGCGAACCAGTAACGTCCATCGACGGGAATGTTGATGTCGATGCAATTGTTTGTGAAAACAGATGAGTGAGGATGCGTAATATTCCAAATCTCATATGGTTCTGAGAGATTTGGGAGGCATTGTGATACGCTGGAATTTGCACAACAGGCTGCAATTACCCAGTTAGAAAACAGAGCAACATTTTTTTGCAAAAGGCATGGACAACTTGTGTCACGTTAGAATGCATGTTTGGACCGTAATGGTTCCTATGTCGAGTGTTAGTGTGGTACCATGTGTCAAACATGATACAGTTTTGGAAACTTAGTACATTCAATTACAAGGTGATTATGTACAATGCATATAAATTTTTGGCTCGTTACTACACCGCCTTCCCTGTCAGGTCAGTAACCTCCCAGCCGATCCTGGTAACAATTATGTCAGTCACAAGAATTATAAACAAGATTCGTGATACAAAATAATTTTGTTTACAATAAAATATAAATGGATTATATTAAAATGAATTATGTTTCACATTAAAATACAAATTATTCGAAATATAAAAATTAATTATAGAGAAAGTAGCCAAGCCAACAGTGGGTAGGTAAATCATTAATTGTAAGGCTCCTTAAATAAGGAATACACCGCTTGGTCGAAGTTACTATTGGTCTGATTGTCCCGAATTCTGCTTCTTATCGAGTAGGGTGGATAACTGATTTGTTAAGTTTAAGTAGACGGCAAGACAACAATAAGTCGGTGTGCTTGGACTACTGAAGAAACCTATCGTCTGTTGCATGAGAGGAATAAGTAATCAGAACTCCCAGACGCCCAGGCTGATCTGCGACAGTCCTACATCTGATATTTCTTCAAGAGCAAATGTATAACTATGAACATTCTGTGAATTTTCATAAAGTTTCCCGGTTTTCTAGTTTAGAAATCTGGGAAAAAAGTGATATTAATCATTTTTTATTAGTAATAGAGAAATGAAATAGTTTTAAAAAGTAATATACTTAAATACTGCCGTTGGTGCTTAATTAGAACTTAAACCGTTGCCGTTGATGCTATCCGCGTATTCCCGTACCAAACTTGCTTCATACAACTCATTGCACAGGTGCCAAAGGATTATGAAACACGGATAGCTAGATACATCGCACAATACTTTAGTTTCTAAATGATTCCTTCAATCGGTAAGTTTCATAGTTCTCAAACTAAGTAACTTAGAAGTTGAGTTTCCATGGGTTTCGGCAACTTATGACTTAGAAGGATGCATATTCCTCCATCCCATGTTTATTAACTTTTCCGGCCTCTTTCGAGGTTCCCTACATGATTAACTTCGTTGTTGCCAGTTTCAGCATTCGGTGTCCCATTAAGCGTGACATATCTTATAAAAACAAAATAAATTTAAGTAATAACCATCATCTTTCAAAAGAAATTATAATACATCGAATCATGTAAGAAAATAGTATCAGGGAATGACGAATAAAATTACCACGAAAAAAAAAAAATAGTCTTGCTGCTTGTTCTTTATAAAACCAAAGACAACTATCTGCACACTTACAGTAAATGTAGTATTGAAACGTTGCCATCTTAAATTATGCAGTCCATGAATTAATCTATCACAGACAATAACATCAATCATCTGCTACCCTACAAGCTCCAACAATCTATTACTAACAGAAAGAAACACAACACAAAACCCGCATCACTAACTTCATACTATCGACTTTTACTTTGATGTTTGATTACAAAGGACGTCGCGCTCCGATTCACGTGCCTTGACAAGTTATATCAAAAACTATGCTAAAGAAGGGAATTCTCATTAAAAATATTCGACAGTTACTAAATGACAGACGTATACCAAGATTAATCTAAGTGAATAAGTGAATCACGAAGTTTCACGTGTCACTTTACTGAAGGAATACAGGTATGTTTTAACTAGTTTCTAATGGCCAGAGAATCCACATAGGTTCCTTGTTTCTACCTTGTTAAAATTTCTTTTACTTAAACTCTGTTCTTTCGTATGAGAACCTCAAAGAAAAACCTTCCAATTTCAAGGTGAATTTTCATTCAATAGCAAATACATTGAATCTAAATACACAGTATATTATCTATGTACCAAGGGAGGATTATACATTGTTTAATAGTTTACAAACGCCAGCTACAAGCTTTATGGTGTTTATCAATGGAAATGTAAACATGGGACGAAATGCTGCGCAACACTACAGGCCCTCTCCACTAGTCTGGAGGCTATATGATTCTGGTTCACATTGACTGGGTTCGACTGCCGATTGCACAGCATTACAATTTGAATCATTATAGTGGTTCGGGTTGCATCTGAAATTGTAGGTCTAAGTCTCGTACAGCTTCTGTGCTAGAAAGGGACGCAAAAATTCAACACAAAGCTAAAGCTACAAAATCAGTAACTATTACTTCACTATTATAATATTAGTGCTTCTGCTTTATTCTAACGAAGTCTAAACTCCAGGGAAATGTGTCCCGATTTGAAAATTTTATTCACAAACTAAAGTGCATATAATAACTTACTTGCGTTTGTCCCTGGATTGTTCCTGTTGTTGTGCCTGCAACAGTTGCACCAGTCGCATTGGGAACTACTGATGATTGTGTTGTCGCTATAGGTGTGCTGCTTGGTTGGTTCTAGAAACAAAAGATGCATAATGCTACATAAGAAGTTAACTTACGCTACGTAACTGTAAAGAAATAGACAAAAGCCGGAACTTTCAACAAAAGAATAACTATAAATTCTAGAATATCAATAGCCCCTATAATATGCACCGAAAATAGACGACAGTTGCAAATCAGATATACTTTATTTAGTTAGTTAATTATTTTTTACAAATTAAGGGACATTTAAATGGATATAAAGCTGGTAACAAAATAAAAGCATTAGAACTCACTTAAGCATTCATGTTAATTAACTAAACTAAAAATTTATGGCCTATGGAACCTAGAGGTTCAATGTTGCCTTCATAAAAGCTCTATACTGTGTTAAATAATGTTTATAGTGTTAATACTTTTAACTAATAAAATAAAAAAAAAATAACCTAAATTAAATTGCATTTCAAATATAAATGTTTGAAAAAAATCCGAGTGACCGTGAACAGTTGTAATAAGGATATCATTTCACAAAAAAATAAAATACAAATAAATAAATAAAAATCACTACTTACTGTCGTTGCCCCTTGTGCTTGTGTTGACTGATTCTCTGGTTTGCTGCCCCATCCTGTACCTCCACTTGGAACAAGACTTATCGCTGGATCGTTGCCACTATGTTCCGACTTCAAACTTGGTAAGTTCGCTGGCGCACGACGTGCAGATGGTATCTTACCCAAACTTTGCATGCCATGTTTGCGAGGAATTACTTTTTGTTGTGGCTCTAATGATTCTCCCTATGTAATTTACACAAATACACTAAAATTAGCCTAAATATACAATGTACAACAAACAATTACACGATTAAGATTAGAATATTTTTTTGTTAGCACGTTCTCTGTTAATGTCTCTCAATCATCTTAATCCATCTTTTCACACGACACTGCTGTTTTCTTTTTTTTTTCTTTCTTCAAATTTGCAAATAGTCCTTACGCTTCTCTGCTACCTAGCTTTTATTACTCCAATAAACTACTTATATTTGTCTTTTATGCAATATGAATAGTGTTACAGAAAATAGAGAATTTATGAACTATTTTCTATATTATCTATCTATGTTGGTAAGGCTGCCTACCATTCTTGACTACCTGAATGTTAATTAACGCTTAAAACTATCTTTTAGATAATGACTTTCATAACTGACGTTCTGTAGTATAGTTTATCAGTCATTAAAAAAGCAGTGTGCGTATCGTACGAACTGTTATTATATACCAGGGTGTTTGGAAATAAATGTCAGGTTTTGAACTGCACGTGATCTGCTTCACTTAATAGTCTTCGTCCAATGTCTGCCACGATACGGAAAAGGAAAGTAAAATACATTATCGGGCAAGTTCACGATGATATATGTATGTATGTATGTATTTGCCTGCACATATTCCTGAAAATTGTCCTTATCCTGGACGTAATCTTCACATGCATCTTCTACCTTCCCCACCTAATTCCCAACACAAAATATGTCAAGAATCTGACGCACTGGCCGTTCCAAACAAGAAACTCTTACTCCATTATAAGAAGTTTCTGCAACACTTTATCCTAATTTGAGCTCTTGCAACAAAATTATTCATAAATGATTCTAGCCTAACATACTGCAAAAATATCTATAACGTCTCCGGCAAATTGACTGTCTACTCTAACTTTAAACTTTTATTTTTTATTTACAATTTCGTCGCTCTAGAGCACTTAATATGAGGGTGGGTTGAATATGGATATCTATTTCTGATCCCGGTATTTCGATACATGAGTAAGATTGGCAAAAACGAAGTATTTAGTTTATGAAACTTCGGAGTTACCAGACCATTCCACTGAATCCTCAGAAGGAAAACAATAATGTAATTTTCGTTTTTCTTTCAAATTTAACACTTTTTTTTAAAAAAAATTGTACTTAACTAATCCATTATTAACGGACCACACTGTGTTTATATAAGAACAATACATTAAATTTTCTGGCTACAGTTCATAGCTAGGGTATTGGCAGGCTGGAAACTGAGTTCGGTGATCACACATCAGCTCCCATCGCTGCTTTTTTTTTAGTTCTTTAGAGCAGACTCGCAAACCTCAAAGTAAACCCTAATTGGATCTGTACTCACGGACTGAGAATCTTAACTCGGGACCACACTCCAGTGACAAAAACTATCACTTCGGCAGCACAAAAGCTATAAAATTACAGCGGTGGTCAAAGGAATCTTAATAAACTATTCCTTAATTTAATGTTTAAAAATAACATAACAACAAAATGTTTAATACGTACCCTATACAAGTTATTTATATCCAATGACTGAAACTTCGACTTTCCTTTCTCCCCCTTCGATGCAATCCCCGATAAAGTAGACATGCTGACTCCAGGCAACCATTTAGATAAAACAGACCCGTGGAACGAACCTTTTCACTACAAAAGAAAAAGCAATGAGTTGATTTACAAACAGCAACTACATTTATTCAAGGAAAAAAAATCGAATGATTGCTATTAATAACTTTTGAAGTAATGTGAAAACATTGCTTCAAGAAAACGCATCATTCTGCAGTTTAAAGTGTAATTCGTCAATGTCGTTTATCTCTGTATTTATCATGTTTAAGGACAGAATTATTGGAGACACTTGTACAAATTAACAGCGCCAAACATTACATTGTAATATCAAAAGGGAAAGCCCCAGATTTGATACTTAGGCAATTCTTTCTAAGTTCCTAGGTATAACTTGGATTTAAAATATTGAGTTGGTGAGATTGAGATGTTTGATTTTACATCTGGTTGGAAGCTACTTTCTGTAACCAAACCAATAGATGAGACTCCGTAAAAGGCTGGGATACCCAGTGAGAAGGCAATGTCTTGAACAGTCGTATGCAAAGTAGCACAACAATCACACCAATTGAGAGTCACTTCTCTTCACAAGTTCAAACTGAGGTACTCTGCATATCTAGCCGCGAAACAATTAACAGTGTATTTGAGCCTGGTTTGGTGAAATTTGCGACTGTGGTAACATTACAAAATCGGCCAAACAGCCACAGATCAAAAGCATGTTCTGATCTCATCAAAACACTGAAAGCGGACTCTACGTATAAGTGTTTGTGCAAGTGCAGACTGGTTAGGCATACATTCGGCGGCTCCGCACAATCAGTAAAGTAGAACTCCTGAGTGCCATATGTGTTGACACAAGCAATACGGAACCCTGTCGAAGTGTTCTCTGAGTATACGACGTAACAGAGGATGTATCGAATTGTCGCTTCTGACGGAAGATGGATCTAGTAATACAATTAATGTATTACCGACTACCACCTCTTCCGGCATTTCCATCCCTTCTTCGCAGGTAAGAACTTGCCTGACGACCGGGCCGTTCAGTTATATCGAAGACTTTTTCGCATCGCCGACTCCAGACTACTTTGATTAACTAGCCCCAGGTGATGCAAGTTTCTTCCTACTTGCGTCCTGTCCCTGTCACTTGGACTGGAGGAAACAAAATGAAATCTACAGTACTAAATATGGTCAACTTAGAAGTCCCTAACAATATCAATTTCCATGTTTAATAATAATAATAATAATTATTATTATTATTATTACTAACACAAGAAGTAAATTCGAAAATATTATGAACTAATTGAAGAGTATTTTTAGGTACATCTCAGCTACCAAAAAACAAATTATTACATTACAGTAAGTAGATATTTGGCAAAGCACATGCCTACATACTTAAGTTTCAAATATATATAAATAGAACATTTTAAAAAATGTTTGAATAATATATAATTTCGGATTACCCTTCTCACTGCCATTAGCTTCACTTAATTATGAATTTGAAAATTTGTATTCACCTTGTTATGAATTTGGAAATTAACAGATTCTGGATAAATATCACGCATTTGATGCGAAACATAATAATAATAATAATAATAATAATAGATATAAAAATGTTTATACCGCACGACACATTCAAAAAAATTCAATGACTTGCTCCGTCTCAATTCAATTAATGAACGGTCATTGTTCAATATAAGATACATTTACAATTTTTACTCTATTCTCCTTGAAAAAATATACAGAATTGAATTAAATTAAAATCACAACTTCTACTTTATTTTTAAAATACGATACTGTCTACTACTATATAGTAATATATTAAGAGGAATGCAGCTACTTGAATGTGCACCTTGCATTGATGTTTTCTCTGGAATATTAGAAAATATGTTTTGAGAATAATTACAGAAACTTCTTTTGCACTAGCCTTCTGTTACATTTTTCTTTTAGAAGTGTACGTACGTGGGAACAATTGCAATATAGGAGTTATACAGCGAAACTTCTTATAAGATAAAATGCTGTTATCAAAAAATTCTTTCCTCTCCTAAGAAAACCTTGAAATTACAGAACCGACACATATTGTTGGTTTATGTAGGAATTTAGGTCTTCGGTGATTTTATATCACTAGTAAACCATGACTGGGCCAAGTAAATTTTCATCAAGAGCAACAGAAAGTGGACTTGGATATTTTCAATACAAATTCGACGATAGACTGAATGCACTCTTTATTTTAAAAGCAATCCATCATGGAAATTATATTCTTTTTCTTCTACTCGAACTAATGTTTCAACGATTCTTCTCTATCATACACTTTCTTTGAGTAACAAATTGTAAGATAGAAATATTATTTTTCAGCTATCCCAGAAGTACAGTTTAGCCAATTCATTTAAGTGACTAATCCAACAGCAGCTGGTTATTAACATTAATGAGTACTGTACGATCTAGTGGGCTGTTATGTTACATTCGAACAAATTACTTGTGTGTATGTATTATTTATCTGAAAATGAATGATTCTTTGAATAAATTGGTATAGTAACTTCCAGTTTTACTTCAGTTTGTCATGTGCATGCAATGTCCCGCATATGTTCTTTAGTTTAATACGCTTAGTTTTAATAAACAATCAATAAAATCAAATACCTTGGCATACTTTTGTTATACGGTATTTACAAAATAAAATAAATGCGCTAAGATACGAGATGTTATTAATTTGCATAACAGCGTATCATACATAAAAAGAAAACGCTTAGTTTCGCTTAAGCCCAGTCTGTTATACCATTTTATGGGTCATATTCACATTCATGAAATTTTCCTTACTAGGAAACAGGTATCCTCTCACTATCTTTGAAAGTGTTTCTGAAAAGTAAAGTTACGTTAATGGCGCAGATTTACCATAAATTTTCTACGTAATGCAATAGTAAGAAGTATCCATGTGCACAAGACATGCGATATACGTTAAATTCCTCCCCGCACACACACACACATAGTTATAGAAAAAGTACAAGGGCACTACACATGCAGATATAAAGTACAGGTACGTTCTTTATTTTCGTATCAGTCGATAAGTAAATAAAAGTCGCTTTGTTACCCCCTTTGTAAGTTCATAAATAATCCCTAAAAGTATGAGCATCCTGCTCCTTCGGGAACTGATGCAGCTTCAGGTATACTATATCCGAAACAAAAATATTTACGATACGCGTGTATTCTTACGAGACAACTGCACCACGAAACCAGCTTACTACAGAATCAGACGTGAGCCCTGAAAAGTCACCCAGTAATTTACTCGGTCCTAACTGCGTTCTCTTGACATGGGTTCACATACAAGGCACAAACTATACACTATGAATGAATTTTATTAATGTTTCACATACCACGATTATTCTGCAGGCTAATGGAAACGGATGATTAATGAAAGTGAATGAGTATGAAAATGACAAAACTGCATATTCTGGTTTCTATCTCGAGAAATATTTGTTGAACATCTCTGTAACATCGATTAATTACACAGTATGAAATAATTAACAACATGGTACTCAGTGAATCTGTTTCACGCCTAAGTTTAAAACCCTACTCGGCGAGTCGAAACTCCTGCTACAACAGCCTTTAAACCACAATTTCTTAACCCTTAAGTACTCGCGCGGGGTGTTCACAGATCCCCAACCAGGTAACTTTTGTGTTGCTAGCCAGAAGTCCTGATGAAAAAATATTTAAAAATGTCTCAAAACGAGTTCAAAAAATCTGATTGCAGCAAATACTTTCAATAACATGTCTAGAGTTACGCTACATTGTCTTAGTTATTAAAATATATATATATATATATATATATATATATATATATATATATATATATATATATATATATATATATATATATATATATATATATATATATATATATTTGTAATACAACAAATATCAATTTGGGGGTCTATTGGACCCCCGCGCGAGTACTAGTGTTACAAAAAGGGTTCGAGTACTTACGGGTAAAGTACCGTACGAGAATACTTTATTAGCAAAGTCTTTGAAATTCATTTTTGTAACGCCCTTTCTGCCAGTGTTGTTTGTTGTATTCACACTTAGCAGATTTGCGTTCACGGAAGTAAAAGATCATTACACAAAGTCCGGATCTTATCGCATTAGCACTTGTTCATTAACACCTACTAACGTCGAATGAAATTTACAAATTGTCCGTAACTCATCACTCAGTAATTAGTATGTTCTAATTAGATACTCCTACATATTATTTCAATAGGGCCACAACAAAACCTCAGATTCACTTGTTCTTCTACATCATTAATAGGTAGTTGTCATTATTGTCTAGTTATTTTGTGTCAATGACTTGTCGGATTATAGTCTGATCCCCAAATACTATTTCTATATTGCATATTTATTGTCCATACAAATGCAAGTAATAGCTAAGAGCAATTCTTAAATACCGTAACACAAATGTTATCATGAACTAAAATTTTTCTATTCTACAAACAATGACGAGAACTGTCGCTTTACATCCAATTATGACGAATCAATGCGCAAATATACAACTTTTTCGTACACACATAGCTGCCAAACAAGAAATGCCTATCTTGTTATTGCTAGTGTTATTACAACGGTATCTTTATTCCTTCAAAATGTTAAAATTCCCATGTAGGTCAGTAATAAAGCCGTTTACGTTATCAAATGATGTTATTGTAATTGCCTTCCAACTATTTCACTATCTGCCTCATAATATACATTTTAAGTATATAATACGTCCCCAACTAGGACTTACCTTGGTCCGCCCAAATGGGTATACAGAAGACAAATCAAACAAATTCCTTTGATACTGACTGCAGGACGGATGGCAACAGATTTCAATAAACTTTTCTTGTGGAACTTACTACACAAACTTCAAGATGGCGAACAACGACAAACTCTTCCGCGATCAATACTCTGACGTCAGTCTACCCATGATGCTTCATCCATTTAAAGCTACACTTTATGCATGAAGTGCTTACTGGGGTTGAGTTAAATGTACTTTCGCTCTAAAGAAATACAATATAATTTATAAGTTCTTAATGTATATAATATTAAATTATTATCCAAGTCGAACTCTATAACGGAACAGGAAATTTGAAGGTGAAGACACCACCCTACTCATGTTAAGTACTCAAAACCAAACGCAGACGCTATTGTAGGTTGGAACGATTATGGTTACGGATTGTGAGATCAAGAAGAAGGCAGGAGTTTACCAATGCACAAAATCATTACAGGAGAAAAATAAGTTGTAGAAATGTTCAACTATAGTACCAAAGACGAAAAGGGGAAAAAAAACTTGAAAAAAAAATTCACTTTCAATAACATTAGTGATGCATTATATTTTGCAATACACTATATTGATTTTGTGTAATACTTAAAAATACTGATTTACAAGAATCGACTATCGTTTACATACTACATAGTAAACATATCATCAATATTCATTGTACTTTATTTTTACCTTTGAAATAAAATGGAAACTGTCATTCGTAAACCCCACCCGGCAGGAGTGCATACTTCTTATGAAGCCCGCGAAATTCGTACTCAAATTTCAACCTTTACATATCAATGTATATCGTTCCATATAATTGTTCTATTTTATTTTCCACTTTGAATACTAGTGACCCTAGAAACATTGATTTATTAGATAGTTTGAAGCTTATCGTCCTTTTCAGCACCGAGGCCATATAATATGCGACGTGGTCCTAAAGCATAACGCGGCGTTCACCTCTGGTACATGGAGTACTTGGTTCGATCCCAGCTCGCGCAAAGAGAAGTTTATGGTGGAGAAACACCGTGTGAAAGAGTTCTCTCTGGATCTCCCGTTTTCTCCGACTTTCTTTATTTCTTGTCATCACCGTCTCCTTTAGCCTAGCCAGCATAATCGTGAGACGTAAAATTAAAAAATGTCATTTCATTTCATTTAAAGCATAATGTCAGGTCCGATAGATATAAGTTCCCATGAGGAATTGAACCCAGGTATAGAGCTATCATTTTCGGGTGCGACCCAGAGTGAATGGATTCGGAATACCGTCCGTTCTATATTTTATGTACCAACGAACTAAATCTACATGGTTAAATATTAAATGACCTATAATTAATTATTCATACCATTTATGATTTATAATATAAAGGTAACCAAGAAAGTTCTGACGCTTTTTCATCCGTCACCATCGATATATCTCCTAAGACGTACCAGGAAGATCAAAACTTATCCCCATCTGCATCGACGACCTTCTGCCAACGTTCTGGAAGGCCATGGATTCCATCGCGGTAGAACTTGGTGGGCCGTGAAACGAAGAATGTATCAAGTGCATTTTGCACCTCTACTAGGATTTGAACTGGCGTCCTCAATGGTGATTGTCAAAGGAATAGAACAGGTGATAATCAGACGGTGTAATGTCCGGGGAGTATGACGGATGCAATAGTGTTTCTCATCCAAGGCGTAGAATGATGTCCCAGATCATCCTACCCACGTGGGGCTTAACGTTGTCCTGTAACAGGAGGACCCCTTTGCGATTCAGAAGTGTGGCTCCAGGGCAGTGGCGAGGCCTGAAGGGAGACAGGGTAGTCAGCGTCTACCCTTTAGAATTTTATATGTATTAAGCCAATAAGCCTAAATTACTAACAAAATTTTGTAATTTAAAGATTCTGAACTTAAAATTTTCTATAATTTATTCTAAGCTTTTTAAAAAAATGTTTCCATATGAAAGACAGCAAGCAAAGCGAGTAGTAGAAAAATTCCCAATCTGACTCATACTTGCTCAATCCACGTCCCGCCTGATCCGACGTACTCAATAGTCTAGTGTCGCATGACACGTGATGCCACACGTATCGCGCAGCTATGGAAAATCGAACACCCCAAAAATTCGTTCTCTTTTATGGCCCCTTTTTAGGGTGTACTCGTTCCCTTTTATGACCACTTTTTTCAACCCATATTTTAACATAGCAGAAATTACATAAGACTATGTAACATAGCAGAGCTGATAAAAGAGTATAGCTTACTTTCAACCATGGGCGGCGATTAGGGGGGCAAAGGGGGGCAGTTGCCCCCACTTTTTTGAAATTACCCATTAATGTATATAGTTTGATTTGGAAATATAAAGTTTTGTATGTATTATTGGTTCATAGAATAAAAATGGTGCCATAAAATATTTGTCGTTCCATGAGTACGTATTGATTGTCTTCCCGTGGAATTAAGAAAGCTACAGGAATTGCGTTTGAACTGCAACTAGAAATGGCCCAAAAATTAATCTATTGGAGCGCCAAATTCGAGCGTACTCTAATTTCTTCTTGCAACGACTCGATATGTTAGTCAGCAGCTCTGGAACTAATTGAGATAACATTTCCCAAGAAAGGAAGTCCTTCACAAGTTATTCTTTAATTGCACAAAAATCAACAGTTCCTAAAATGTATTTTCTTCTTTCTAATAATAAGGAATATTTTGATTTTTTTTCAGTTTAACATCCTGTTCAGCAGCGAAGTTATATGAGACGTGGACTTAATGATCAACGTGGAGTCCGAACCACGTGAGCTCCCCCCGGGAATTGAGCTCGGGTCTCCCACGTCTAAGGCGCGTACGCTAACCGCTTAGCCACGAAAGAGCTCAGTAAGGAATATTAATTTTGCAGTGTAATATACGAGCTTAGGGTGTACATATACACTTTTGTGTATACAATTAAATTTAGTAAATTCAGCATAATTTTAGGTTTTAGGATTATTTTGTATAACTGAAATGTGGAGTGACTTTAAGTATTGCTGAGTTTTGATATATTCCAAGAAAGTGAAAACTGTACTTAATGGCAGCGAACATGTTTCGGGAAGCTGCAGAAGTATTTCTTTAAATGTCGTAGCATATGCTTGTAGTATTCACTGTTATCCTAAGAGTAATAACACATATAATAGCATGCGTGGAATTAAAAATATAAATTGTTCATTAATTTCCACTTTCAATATAACTTTTACAAAACAAGCCTTATTATTCATTACTATAATTATTTGATTAATATTATCCTTTCTGTTTATTTGTTTTGCAAATTGTCATTAAATAGGCTCCTCATCTGATCACACAATTTTCCAGACAGATATTCAAGAGCAAGGAATCAAATCTCTTCTTACACCTTTGTTGTTTAAGAGTACAAAGGGCTAGTATCTGCTTGAGTTGCTCTTTTCAATTTACTTAATAAAATATGAAACAAGATATACGGTATTTTAACTGATAAAGACAATATCCTAATAGTTATACAACCTTTCGGCGAACAAAGTGTTACAATCAACCAGGAAAACTAACACCGATATCAAATATTCAGATCATGTCTTGCCCCCTACTTTTAACGTCCAACCGCCGCCACTGCTTTCAACCACTATTTAACATAGCACATATTACATAAGACTATGATTATGACCACTTCTTAGGGGTGTACTCGTTCCCTTTTATAACCACTTTCCTCAACTCCCTATTTTAACATAGCAGAGCTGATAAAAGAGTATGGCTTATTTTTCAACCCCTATTTTACCATAGCAAAAATTACATAAGACTATGAACACATTTTCCAACCCTATTTAACATAGCAGAGATTTGACCAGGGATAGTAAACATTTTTAATCCTTTTACAGCATATCAGAGATTATCATTCTTTTATGGGGGTATAAGAAAGGTTACGACCACCTTTTTAACCCTTATGTAACATAGCCTAGGGGTGTACTCGTGCTCTTTTACGACCACTATTTTCAACCCCTATTTAACACAGCAGAGATCACATAAGTCTATGAACATATATTACAAGCCCTACTTAGCACAGCAGAGAAAGAACCAATAGCAGGAGTGTACTCGTTCTCTTTTTCAACCCCTGTTTTAACATAGCAAAATTACTTAAGACTACGAACATATACCAGATGTAATAAAAGAGTATGGCACCTATCTTAACCTTGTCTAACAGCAAAGGCTACTAACATAACAGGGGTGTGCTCAGTGAAGTGTGACATGAGAGTATCAATTGGTGTGCGAAGGGCCAGAATTGGCTTGTTTTGGAATGCTGGGAAGAAAATACTGTGTAGTAACCCAGGTGTGGGTAGTATCTCAAAATCGAACAAAGCGTACTACGTGTATGGGCTTGTGGTTCTTGCTTTGCTATTGATTTCAGGAATAGAGGAGAACCCAGGATCCCCTAATTCACATAAATCTGATTTAGCAGAGATTAAAGATATGCTCAGTGCTTTGCATAATTCAAATGATAGTGTTGTGTCAAAAGTGAAACGATTAAACGATACTGTGACTAGACTAGTGGACAGACTTGAAAACATTGAGGGCAAGTTCGAAAGAATGTCAAAGGAAATCGGTGAACTACAAGACTACACGAGTTATCTTGAAGGCAAAATAGAAGACTTAGAAAATAGAAGCAGAAGACAAAATTTAGTTTTTTATGGAATAAGTGAAAGTGCTAATGAAACATAGCAAGAAAGTGAACGCAAAGTTTCTGAAGTGATACAGAATAGATTGGGAGTGGAAATAAATAAACTTGATCTCGATAGAGTCCATAGATTGGGGAGAAAGACCGAAACAAGAAATCGTCCTATAATATGTAAAGTTTTAAGCGACAAGAAAAAAGAGAGTGTGCTACGAAATAGGAGCAAACTGAAAGGCTCGAACATTTATATTGAACAGGACTACTCTTACAAAGTAAGACAAGAACGCAGGAAACTACAGTTTTATTTAAATAATGCTAGGAGAGCGGGTTCTTATGCATATCTGCAGTTAAGGTACTTAAACATAGACGGGAGGAAATTTACATTATGGGATCTGGAGAATGGAAAACACCAAAGAGACCAGGAGCGCGAAGACAATAGGACACCTGTGTCACCAGCAGAAAAGCCGGAGGTTACGATCGTTCAACCTTCAACTGTCAGTGAGGAAACCCAAAATAACCCCATCCCTCAATCGTCTCACTCACCCTCAAGAAAACAGGCACAGAGTGCAAGTTCGCTCAATCGGAAATCAGACTACACCATGTAAGGACAAACAGCAATGTCCATCTACTTAATCTTTCTTGTGACCGTATTGAAGATAAAAATAATAAAAGTAGTGAAAATAAAATCAAAGCTAGAAATAAACATTTTTCATTTTATTTTCAAAATGTGAATGGACTTAGGAGCAAGCAATCCGAATTTTTACAAGTGTACTATCAAATAATTATGATGTAATTGCAATTGTTGAAAGTGGTCTGTGTGATAGTTTTTATAATTCGGAATTTTTTGATTGTAGATACACTGGGCGGTATTCAGAGAGAATTCGTTAATCGAAGATTAGTAACAGACTAGTTAGTAAGTGTACTAAATCTTAACTAAGGAAGGTGCACTTTTTGGTATTCAGATCTACTTTGAGTGCAACTAAAATGATGATTTGGGTATGATTAACTTATAGAACCCCAATGCATCGGTGAGTAAAATAAATGTGGCAACTACGGAAAAAGTAGATGAGCGCATGCGTAGTCTGTACAAATGAAAATACATGAATTACGAAATACGAAATGTTGTGTCGCATGCTAAACCGTGGGTAAAAGATTAGTCTCTGCTGTAGATTAATTAGTCACATGTGATTAACTTCGTCCAATACTACGTCCTAATCAGAGTCTCTGAATACAATTTTGATAACCATCTGTTAGTCAACCTCGTAGTATGGTGTTAATCAAATGTCAAAACGACTCTGCATAAGGCCCACTGTATTTAGAAAAGATAGGAATCTTGAATTGCTTGGGAAATCAAAAGGTGGAGGGGTATTACTGGCGGTACTTAAAAACATAGCATGTTTCATGTTAATTCAGATGACAATGGATTTGAATGTATTCTCACAAAACTTGTGACAAATAGTGTAACTATGTATATTTGTGCTGTTTATATACTACCCGACTCCAATTTAATAATATATAAAAAAAATTGTCAATTCATTGAGTCCAATTGCCCAGTAGGGAGCACTATTCTTTGTATGGGAGACTTTAATCTTCCAGAGATAAATTCAAGTTTCTCCTTTTTGAATTCATCAGGTGCCTGTAAAAGTCTTTTCAACTTTATTAATTTATTTGGTCTAAATTCGATTAACAATGTACAGAATGAGAATGATCGCACACTGGACTTAGTAATTACTAATGTTGATGACGCTTCTATTGAAAGAGTAGAGCACCCTTTGATTTCTGAAGATAGACATCATCCTGCATTGGAAGGCTTATTGTACCTAAATCAACCATCAAGAAGAGATAAACTGCAAAGCAATTTGCAAGGTTTTAACTTTAGAAAGGTCAATTTTACTAAAATGTACAATGAATTACTAAATGCTAACTGAGACTGCCTCAAAGATCTGAATGATATTAACGTGATTGTTGATAAGTTTGATGGAATTATTTATAATGCGATACATGTAAGTGTTCCCTCTAAGAAATTTTTGAACAAAATTATCCCTGTTGGTTTACGTCCAATATTATTTAAAAAAAATAATTGTAAGTCCTATCACCATAAAAAATGGTAAAACGGTATGGGTGATGTTTCGTTTTACAAATGGGAATTTTCTAAACTCCGGGAAGAATTGAAAACAGAAATAGCGTTAGCGTATAAATCTTTCATTTTTGAATCGGAACACATGGTAGAGAGGGATCCTAGTCCGTTCTGCAATTTTATAAAAAGGAAAAATAGGCACCTTTCTACAGGCTTCCTTACGTATAATGGTAAGGAACTGAGAAACAATAATGATATTGCAGAGGAATTTGCCAGCTATTTTAATTCGGTTTATAGTAATGGCAGAGCGCATTATGATACAAATAGATTCATGCCTGATGGGACAGTTTATGAAACATTAGATATGTTTTTCTTAAATGAAATCGCTCTAGAGGATGTTGAGGAAGCCATAAGAATGTTGAAACCCAAAAGATCGTGCGGATCGGATGGTATACCACCGTACATTCTTAAGGGTTGTATAGACATTCTGAAGCATCTTCTACATACAATTATAAATATGTCATTAAAAACAAGCGTGTTTCCGGACAAGTGGAAAGAAACCATTGTTTGTCCTATCCCTAAATCTTGTGATGCGAAGAATATACAGAATTTTAGGCCTATTTCTATTTTATCGGCATTTGCCAAGGTGTTTGAGCAAGTAATATTCAAGAGGATAATGTGTCATGTAAAACCCGTCATGTCAGTATATCAGCATGGCTTCTTAAAGAATAGATCAACAGCCACTAATTTAGCCATTATTACAGATTTTATTGCAAATGAATTGGATAGAGGGGGTCAAGTGGATGTGATCTATATTCACTTTTCAAAAGCTTTTGGTTTGGTAGACTATGATGTACTGTTGCAAAAACTAACGACTTTTAATTTCTCTATGCAAGCAAAAAAGTTCTTTCGCATCCTATTTGCAAAATCGTCAACAGGCCGTCATGCACAAAGGATATGTATCTAAAAAATTCACAGCCTTATCTGGAGTCCCTCAAGGTTCAAATCTTTGTCCACTCTTATTTCTATTAGTGATAAATAACCTACCGTCTTATATTCATTATTCTAACACTCTTCTATTCGCCCACGACAAGGCATTGAAAGATCAGAAATTTCAGTCTGACGCTGAGGTTCAGGACGCTATGCGTGATTGGTTTGATAGTCAACCGTCAAATTTTACATGGACGGCATTCGCGTGTTAGTGACACAGTGGGACATGTATTTCACCGCTCAGGGTGACTTCTTCTGAACAATATTTTTACTGGATGATAACCATAGACGCATCTAGATAATGTACAAGTTTCCGCTCGAAATAAAATGTATTTCATGAATTATGACTAATGTTCGGATTTGTATTTAATTGCATATTTTTCCTTCATATGTAGGTTCGTCAAATCCTTAAATGTTTGTGATTCACACCTGTAGGGTCCTTAGACTCAAGTTCCATATTACATATTTTTACATTTTTTGACCAATATTACATATTTCTATGGTTTCTACATATTTTTTAACATAAAACTCTTTTAAAATTTTGCGTTTACTGAAATTTTAATTTAAAATTAAAAAAAGCTCTCCAAATGTGCAAGGTTTGCATCTACAGATTCAATTTTGTCATTTCTATCTTGGTTTCAGTCGCTGATTTTCCCACTTTGATGCAAAACTTGATGGTGTACCGGTGTTCCAAATTTCGCTCCATCGCAACTGACGACGAGGCGTCACAAATAGGAGATCACTAACACAGTGCTCCACACTCAACTAATGCACGCAGGCGACTGCCGCCGGTCGACACCTGTTCCCAAGGCTCCCCACCATAACATTCGGCCTTGCAGCCCCCCTACATTGCTCCGCGCGCGCGCGCGCGAAAAAATCAGTCCTACTACTTCTGGATACGACCCTGTAGTTTATATTAATAGCCGCTAGATGTCAGTTGTCTTCTGTTTTGCTTAGTAACCGTCATATGTTTAAAATGGCTACTCCTCAGCAGAAATCATTTTGTGTCCTTAAGTTTGCGAAGTACAATTCCGTGATTACAGTGCAAAGACATTTCAGATTGAGGTACCAAATTGATCCTCCGAATGGGTGGGACATTCGCAGATGGTATCAACAGTTTGTAGATACAGGATGTGTATGTAAAGGAAAGAGTCCTGGCTGCCCTCGTGTTCCTGAAGAAAATGTTGCACGAATTCAAACTGCTTTCCAACGTAGTCTTTCAAAATCAACTCGTCATGCCAGTCAGGAGTTACAAGTGCCGACAACAACAATTTGGCGTGTATGAGACGTCGGTTGGTTATGAAGCCGTACAAGTTACAGCTGTTACAAGCTCTGCGTCCTGATGACAAACGCAAACACGTGACATTTTGTAACGAGATTCTGGATGCTATTGGCAATGATAACACTTTTGCACAACGAATCGTGTTGAGTGATGAAGCGACTTTCCGTGTTAGTGGTCAGGTAAACAAACAAAATGTTCGAATTTGGGGCCTACAAAACCCACATGCAGTCATTGAACATGTACGGGATTCGCCCAAAATCAATGTGTTTTGTGCGATATCCCGATCATCTGTTTACGACCCATTCTTCTTTAATGGAAACACAGTTAAGAGGCAGAAGTATCTCGCTATGTAACAAAACTGGTTGTTCCCGAGGCTGAACGAAGACAACTTCATTTTTCAACAAGACGGGGCACCCTCTCACTGGAGTCGCCAAGTGCGTGAATATCTGAATGAAACTCTACCGAACCGTTGGATTGGTCGTCAAGGAGCTGGCGACTTAGTATATCTCAGCTGGCCTCCACGGTCACCGGATTTACACCCTGTGACTTCTTCCTGTGGGGTTTTGTCAAAGACAACTTGCGCTCCATCCATGGAGAGTATGAGAATTAAATCAATCAAATGTTTACTGAGGGACAAGAGGAAAAGTCTAATCTGAATAAGACATTGCAGAGGGGCACAAGCTGTGAATACGAATAGTGCATAATGTAAATAAATTACGGCACTGAAAGAGAAAGCCAGAAACAGTTGCTAAACGGAGAAAAATGAGTAAAAATTGTCGAAATGGGAACATAAAATACAAATACAACAAATATGCCAACAACTAAGCGTTTACCAAGCAACGATCTTGGTGTAGTGGTTAAGGCGCTAGATTACAAATCCAAAGAACGGCGGTTCGAATCTGCTCCAAAGTAGCATATTTTTATTTTTTTAATAATGCATACAGCACATGAAAGGTGGTAAAAGAGAGCGTATTACCCATTTAATATGTTAAGTGAAAACGAGTTAAAAATTTCGGTGAAATTTATTAGAGACGTGAGACAATGAAAATGAGGAAGCAAGTATATTTAATCAGGGGTTGTATGACCGGAAAACTGGAAATTTTCCCGAATTTCGCCCATGTGAGTCTCTACGATAGGCACATTTCTTCAGAAATGTGTCTGGCATGGATTCCTGTGTTGCATGGCCAACTTTGTACAGCAGCTAGATGAGAGCAAGGAAAGCATGTTGCTCTGATTTGGCTTTGTTCTACCCGAATGACCTGGATGGCTTAGAATTATTTTAGGATTGTAAGGATATAATCCGTTCACTAAGGTGTGCTCAGAAAGCTAAAGAGCAGCTTGACTTTTCCCCACAAGGCATCCTGAAACATGTATCTTCAATGGGGCTTGAAATTTACTAAAGTTTGCCAACCGCTCTTCAGATTTTGATAACACTGCACCTTTCTGTCGCATCGTGTGAAAGGTCTTTCAACAAAATGAAATTGATAAAATCATACTTGCATTCCACAATGAGTCAAGAAAGATTCACGAATCTGGACACTCTTTCTATCGAAAATGAAATAGCATCTACTTTGGATTTTGATAATATAGTTGAGACTTTCGCTGCTGCCAAAGCAAGGCAGGTATCATTCTGAATGTTGGTGAAACACAGGTTAATATGATAGTGGAACTACTGTTGAAAGTAGTTTCATGTTTGAAGTGAAGGCAATAAAAATACAAACGTATCAAAAGAGTAATATAATAAAAAGCCGTTAAGATTTGTCAATTGACTGGTGATAGCTGGTAATGAAAAATAGGATGGTATAACCCATAGTAGAATTCTGTGCTTACATATTTAATCTATAACTAGCTAAACCTGCGCTCTCTACACAGTGCATCATTCGCATATGAGCATAATCCCCTTATCATTCCTTACAACATCTGTACATATCCCTTTACAGACACAAGTGAAAGACGAATTGATTTTAAAAAAAGCCAAAGGGTATCAAAAGGGGAGACTTTTTTCGATTATTTTTTCTCAATATCTCGCACCGTTTGCAAGATTTGAGCTTGCTTCCGGTTGGAATTTCTAATTCATGTATGACCAGTGTTTTCTTTCTTCTTGCATGCAGTAAAGCAAATACATTACATACACAATTAATTATAATGTCAGTTATATATGGTGTTCATTGGGTAAAACACTCCCAAAAAAAAAGGTTCATCTTAGGCTGGAGAAATGGTTATCCTTCCTTTTCCATTATTATTTGGCCATGAAACAAACGCCTGAGACATATACAACCCCTATATACAACAGCGTGGTGTTGGAATGCATAATGCTTAGGATGTGATGCTTTAGTTCTTTTTTTTAATTTCAACACTTCCAATGTACCCGTAAAAATGTAATAAAGAAATAGTGCCCGTGATTTTTTAAATATTCAATTAGAACTGGACAATCTACATGAAATTTGCAATCGAGTAGTGAAAACGTCATCTTTCTAGAGCCTGTAGTTTCCGAGATCTCATTGTCGAAATAATTGAAGACAAACATATAAACGTATTTTAAAAGAGCTCCAAAGATGGCAGCACAATTCATTTGCATTTATTTCGGAGAAGGCTTATTAAAGGCAAAGGCATTTAAACAATAATTTAAAAGGATAAACTTTGTGAAAAATATTTCTTTAAGTAATTTATTTAAAGTACACTCTTTTAAAAATATTTGTCTTTGTTATAAATTGAAATTACAAATAACCGTAAATCAAAGGTTTGAAAGCTAAAGTTATAGGTTAGAGCTCAGTCGCTCGGTCATATCTTACCAAGAAACCTAGCCTCTCTTGTGTCTGTTATTGTGTCAGCGAGGACCAGGTATTGCAAAACGTACCTGTGAGCACAACACAAATACTACACTTAGGGGATTGACGAAAGTTAGCGCTTTCGAAGGGTTCCTTGATTTTTGAACTTGATCTAATAATCTTTTCATCTTCGTTTGGGCTTCGGTCCTAGTACTCTTCATCATTGTGACGGACTCAGGCAATGCTCCCGGACAGTCGAATCTGGTTCAAACATCTCCATTAAATATCGGGCCACATGGTCGGCAAAAAACGCAACCGCGTATTGTTACCGGCACTGTACGACCAGTACAAGCTACCACCGGTGTTCCAACTACTTATGCAACCTGTGTAACTAACGGACAAAGAATTCGCTCGAGATCTCTTTCTGATGGTGAGCAAACATTGGATCCGAAGAAACAACGTCTTACACCATTCGCAGATCCTACTGCTCCTAATACGAGCACTAATATGGATTGGACATCCACTTCTGCTGAAAATCAAATTTTGCTTCATCAAGAAACCATTTATAACTTCTTGTTAACTGATTATGATCCAAAATACGACACAGTGCGCGCTGTCTTTCAGCAACTTGTAAAGTACGTTCCTCGTCCAGAAATACGAGAAATCATCAAGACGCGTCGGGGTATAATCCTGAAATCGACCAATCCAAACTTCGCCACTCACGTCCGCAACAAGGCTACTTTCGAAATTTTTGGGTCGAAAGCAAAAATATCTACTTTAAGCTCAAGCGGACGAAAAACACCACCACCACCACGGCGTCCTCCAATGTTATCAGTTGTCATTCGTGGCGTAGAACCCGACTTCACCGATGAGGAAATCTACTCTGAATTACATCAAGAAAGACTACCTTTCAAGCGGTGCATACGTATCAAGAACAACCAGGGTCCAACATACTTAGTTCGCATTCTTACTGATCAACAACAGTTGATCGATCAACTTCTTCTTCACGGTGCATATATATACCGGCGTCGTTACAAAGTGGAACCATCTCGCACACCAGCACCTCTGCCGGTTAGATGCGAGAAATGCCAACAATACAATTCCCATCCGACATCTGAGTGTCCGAATACCATCAAATGTGGCTATTGTTCACTGGAACATCCGACAAAAAACTGCCCTAATCTTAAGGAACCACCACATTGTGACCGATGTTCTGAAAGACATCCTACTTATAGCTACAAGTGCAAAGCTAAGCCTAAACCCGATCCAGCTAAGCTAGAACTTGTTGTGCCAATACGTTCTTTTGACACTCCAACACCACCAGCAAATTCGCTACGCCACCCAATAACTGTTGAAGATCTATTACGATTCCTTATAATTTCTTTACAAAATATTCATCCTTTTGATCGCAACCACATCCTGAATCAGATCATGTATGCAGCCAAATTACTGTTTAACTTACAACTTCATGCTACCTATTTCGGACCTGCAGTTCACTTTCAAATTCAACCAATCGAAGTCTATGTTTAATATGGGTGCTGCTACATACACTTGTATACTATGTATCATTATGGCTTATAATTTACTTTTTCTCAACATTCGATCAGTCTTAACCCATCACGTGCTCTTCACACAACTTCTCCAAGAAGAAAACATAGCAGCCTTTGCACTTAACGAAACTTATCTCGCACCACATCTTTCCTGTTATTTTCCGAAATATCATCTTCTCCGACATGATGCTCCATCTGGTCCAAGAGTCTACGGTGTTAGCACACGACTTCCTTATCGAGGAGTTACTGTTCCACTCCAGCTCACACACCATCTTCCTGAGCATAATGTCACGACTATTTATTTTCGAGGCCGTACTGACACCTTCGCCACCATATATTTTCGTCCAGGCAAGGCAATCCACTATGACTTCTTTCGATATATCGATTCTACCTTTAGGCATTACATTATCATGGCGGATCTAAACATTCATAGCCGGTCACAGCGAGATAAAACTAATTTTCTTGAGTTTCTTCACACTGAAACAGTTGCCGAGTTCCATGTTTTACCGAAGCCTACACGCCCCGTCAGCAATACTACTCCTGATGTTGTTATCACATCAACATCTCTCTCGCAGAGTATACATATCGATGTGCTCGATTCTATAGGTAGTGATCATGTGCCTATCAAACTTGCACTTTACTGCTCTCCTCGCTCTCAACCTAAGCTACCTCCTCAGAAAGTATTCTGTTACAAACGAGCTAATTGGGAGCAATATCGCTCTGATTTGGACAATGCTATTAATACACTACTCATGCCTACTACACAATGTGATCTTGATCACACAATAGCCGCTCTTACTGAATCTATTCAAGATGCAGCACACCGTTCCATTCCAACAGCAGAAGTACAATTACATAAACCAAAATTGCCTCCGCACTATTTACCTTTCATATCCGCTTCTCGTCGAGCACATCGTGAGTACCTCGCTACGGGTAATCTTGAAGCGCTTCGACTTCATCGCCAATATCTTAGAATTACGCACAATTATATTGTTGCCTATAAGAAACGCCACTGGATTCAAACTTGCAACACACTTGCAAGTGAATCACACCCCAGCAGTGGCGTAGTAGCTGCCCCCGCAACCCCCGCAGTGCGGGGGGGCCCCGAGGTATAGGAGGCCCCGAAGTCTTGCAATGAATAAAGATTTAAAGAAGTAGAACCTAAACCTTACTTCTATAGGCTTTACAACTAGGGCCCCTTCTCCATACTTTGCGGGCGGGCCCGCAAAAGTGTGCTACGCCACTGCACCCCAGTAAATATTGGCGCAAATTCCATCAATTTACCGGGACAGTATCCCGCACACCATACTCTATTGTTCACAATAATCAGGCAGTGATCACTGATATGGATAAAGCGAATACGTTTGCTTCATTTTTTCAAGATATTTTTACACCTCTTCCTGGTTGGCATACACCGCAGCGCCTCCAAAATTCAATAAACCGACGTACAGATCCAACATCTGCTTCTCTGCGCCCATCTATCAGCCACTCTTTAGAACCCAATAATCAACTTACCACTAAGATCCAACCAGATGATATTCGCCAAACATTGCTCCGTAAACGAAATACTGCACCAGGCTTTCATTCTATTACCTATGTTCTGATCAGGCAAGCATCACCTGCTTTCCACCTTTTTCTTAGCGCCATATATACTTTCATCCTGCGAACTGGATTTTTTCCAATCGACTGGAAATACTCAAAAGTTCTTCTATTTCCCAAACTTAACAAACCTCCAACTGACCTACAGTCCTATCGCCCTATTCTTCTCACCAGTTGCCTTTGCAAAATATTAGAACGCATTCTAGTCCGCCGCATGCACGCTCATCTTACAACTCATAATCTACTTCCTATTCATCAAGCCGGTTTTCGACCTCATTTTAGTACGATGGATCAGTTATTACGACTATCTACGGCTGTTTATGATCAATATAACACAGGTTTTCCTTCTTGTCTGGTAGCCTTTGATCTAGAAAAAGCTTTCGACAAAGTTTGGCACCCTGGTTTACTATACAAACTCCAGAACTATTTTCTACCATCATCGTATATCAGATTCATTCATTCTTTCTTACTAGGGCGACTAGCATATATCTAGTCGGAACACTTTCTCATCCGATCTTCATCCAATCTGGCGTTCCTCAAGGCTCGTCACTGTCTCCTTTATTATATCTATTGTATGTTGCCGACCTTGTTGTTCCAAACAACATCAACATATTTCAGTTTGCTGATGACACCGCCTTTTTCACGACGGCCCGCACAGTGCAATCCATCAGTAAAACTATGCAAACGGCAATTGATGCATTCGTTGACTGGTGTAATGTATGGCGATTAAGTATTAATTCTACCAAAACTCAGGCTATTGTTTTCCTGCCACGTAGACGCTGTTCACGTATATACAGGAATCCAAGTCGATTAAACCTCCAAGTAGATCATACACCTGTCGTGGCGTCAAATACTCTTACTTATCTTGGTGTCATATTTGACTCCAAACTTACTTGGACCCCACACCTCACCAAGATCATACGCCAAGCGCAAAATCGGCTCAACCTCCTCAAGCGTCTAGTTGGTACAACCTGGGGATTAAAACCGTTAACAGTACTTCATACATATAAAGCATTTATGCGCAGTACATTAACATATGGTCACACTGCCTGGACATCTGCACCGCCAAAATTCTATCAGAAGTTGGCAATCCTAGAGCGCCATGCTCTACGCCTAGCATCAGCTTACCGCATCCGACACGGTTACTTTACGAGCTGATTGACTTTCCACCTTTATTGCACCATCTCGAACAGCTTCGTACTCGGTACGTTTGCAAGCGAATTGACCAGCAGCATCCCATGTTACTTGATATCCTACGGTACGATCGGGATCACGACGCACCCTCAACTTACGTTGAAACTCCCCTACAGCACTTCATGACTCTTTATCATTTGCAACTGGATGATGCTGTAGTGGATCCCGAAATCTTTCACATCTACGAACCACGTGAGCTTTCATCATTCATATATCCATCATACGCACCGTAACTACCTATTAACATGGGTTTCCTCTGTCTTCATTAGTTCCTGAATCGCCCCAGGAACAGAAGATAACTTGCATTCGTCAGTACTAACAAATACCTTGTGATGTGGCGTTCAGAGCACTGCATTTCATCTTCATCTCCTTCTCTCCATACTGCCTCCTGTACTATATTCATTCCAGTTTTGCATTCGTCTTACCTCAGCACTACATGGTAATAAATGTATTATTTTCTACAATATTGTTGTCTCATGCTTGTATCATGCTTGTACTTCATTAGATGATATTGTCACCCTTCAATCACCTCTCTGTGTGTATATGTATTTAATAAATAAATAAATCTTATATACTTGTGCACCTCTTAGACCAGCCACATTAAACTGCAAACTACCTTTTCTATAAAGCACTTACCCGAAGAAAGGCCAAAACCCTTTAGCGGGACGACGGACAAAAAAAAAAAAAAAAAAAAAAAAAAAAAAAAGTCGCTCGGTAGCATTTTAATAGATAGATAGAATAGATAGATAGATATATTCCCAATTATTCAATACATTCAGGATTTTTTGTTATAATATATTCTAATACTATGTTTGTAAGAGGTAATGGAAATAATCATAAGTGACAGAATATAAATATGACTGAATTATTAAATACAAAATAATATAATCATAAAACAAGTGTGAAATCTGGAAATAATAGTAAAATAGACAAGCAGGAGAGAAATATTCTAGTGCTTAACTATTCATTGATACTTCGGCAAAAGTAGTGGGACTAAATAGATAGTTCATTATCACTGGAGAGAAACCTAGTGAAAGATAAATAATAAAAAAAAGACACGCAGAAGAGAAATCAATTCTAGCTATCCTTTACTGATAGTTCGGTTAAAAAAAAAAAAAAAAAAGTGTTTAAGTATTGTGTATGATCACTGGAGAGGAACCTAATGTTAAAGTGAATTGGGCTAATTATAAAAGAGAAATCTGATCAAATAACATCTATGTAGCCCAAATTAAGACAGGAATAAACTGACTCATAAGAGAAATTGCACAGGAGAAACACCAAAGGAGAGAACCGAACAAAGAATTCTAGAAAACATAGAACTTACATTTAGAAATCGCATCGGTTATATTATTATTTGCATTTTTTTCAATATCAACTCATTGTTGCATTTTGCAGGTAAATTTGTCTCCAAATGTATTATTAGGAGCATTACTTCCACTATTCCATCTAATTACAGTACGCGTTGATACTAGGATAGTATAGGTGTAGGATAAATTCTGGATTCTTGATTGTTAAGATTTGTTGGTTCTTACGATTATGTTATTTTTGAACTGGGTTGTAGTTTCCGTTACACTTGTATCCCTAATCCTTTTTCTATCGTGTCCTTTGTTTAAAAATGAATAAAAAAGAAAACAATATGCAATGATAGCCTTGGTCCAGTTTTATTTTTAGATACCAGCCTGAAGGCGGTTCTAAGTATTAAAAAAAATAGACAGGGATGCTGAATGTCACCCCATTTGTCTAATATATATATATATATATATATATATATATATATATATATATATATATATATATATATATATATATATATATATATATATATATATATATCAGATTAAAATTTCTAAACACACCAACGGGAAAGGGGGAGGAGTAAACAGAGAAAATGATTATGTAAATGAATGTCAAAAATATAAGTGTATAAATCACGATTGTTCGAAAAGGGGCCCCGATCTACTTCACTGGTCCCGGGCCCCAATTTGCCTTACGCCGCCACTGAAGGCAACAACACTGATTCTTCCTTAATATGGCGTATGATCACCTCGAACAGCCAGCACAGCCTCGCACCTGCGTGGCACGGATTCAATCAGATTTTCGATGAGTTCTTGGGGGATGTTGTGCTACTCATACAGAAGAGCTACTTCCAGTTCTGGAATGGTTGTTGGAAGTACTGGCCTAGCGGCATATCCCATACATGCTCAATTGGATTGAGATCTGAAGAGCACGCTGGCCACTTCATCCGATCGATACTCTCAGCTTCCAGCATCTCATCCACTAACCGGGCCCTGTGAGGAGGAGCATTGCCATCCATGAAAAGGAACGAATCACCAATGGCACCAGCATAAGGAAGAACAAGAGGTTGCAGGAACTCATTCCTATACCTGAGAGCCGTCAAAGAGCCATTTCGGATTATGTGAAGCTCCGTACGCCCACCAATGCTGATTTCTGCCCACACCATCAGTCCACCACCATGATACATGGGATTGTGTCGTGTTTCACACTCTCTCCAGATGAAAACATATCGATTGTCAGGCTCCACAGTGAATCAAGACTCGTCAAAGAACAAAACATTGCCCCATTCATTGTGTCCCCACCCACGATGTTCCTCCGCCCACGCTCTTTTATCAACTCGGTGTCGTGCAGTTAATGGGATACACACCATAGGCCTACGTGCGTAGAGGCCATCTTCACGAAGGGAATTGCGTACCGTTTGAGTGGATATTGTGCGTCCTTTTGCTGTTCGGAAGGCTCGCTGAAGCAGAGTTGCATTCTGACGCTGGTTTCGACGGGCTGTTAACAATAGATAACGATCGTCTCTGGCTGTGGTTGCTCGTGGACAGCCCTGTCATAGTCTTCTTCGAACATTTCCAGTTGTTTGAAATCAATTCCACAATCGGGAAATCACTTTGTACCACTCCTATGGCATTTGCCACCTCCCGCTGTGACTGACTAGCTTCCAACCTGCCGACAGCTCACCAAACCAGCGATTCTGGCAAATCACGTTGTTGCGCCATTTCAGTACGTGGATTTGTGTCGCACTAAACACTCACAATGACAACAGAGGTATCCTGGAGCTGGAATGTGTTGGCAGCGCAACACTACAAAATGACCTCTGGTAGCGCCACGTCATCGATCACGTGCACAGGTGTTTCAAACGGTTTGTTTGTACCTTGTGCCTTCATGCTAGTCGATTTTAATTCGAACCGGACCAGATAGTGTTGTCACAATATTCGTAAGAAGTTTTACATGAGTTTTCATCTGATACCCTAATTTTTTTGACCAGTATATATATATATATATATATATATATATATATATATATATATATATATATATATATGTGTGTGTGTGTGTGTGTGTGTGTGTGTGAGTGTGAGTGTTTGTGTCTGTCTACCCAGTTTTTTACAGCACGCTTCGCCACCACTGCTCCACGGTTTTGAGTTTTTCTTGAACACGGCTCAACCACTGACAGTACACAGTTGCATTGATGCTCCGACCAGCTTGTAGCAGTTCCCGATGCACGATGCCACGAGTAGTCCACCAAACACACAGGAAGACATTCTTCTGGTGCAGTGCTGGTTTCGGCTGTTTTGGAACCGGTTCATGGGATGCCAACCAATGATGACGCCACCATGGAACTTCGTACAGGACCCACTTCTCATCACATGTCAACATCCTGTCCAGAAATGTCTCCTTCTTCAAACGAGACAGCTAAGAAACATTGTCTGCTCGCGTTGCCTTCTAGCCCGGAGTCAAATCACATGGGACCCATCGACCCAACTTGTAGTGCTTCCCAAGTTGATGGAGGTGTTACCGAATGGTTTCTCCACTCACACTGAATTGTAGTCTCGGCTCCTCACTTGTCTGGCCACTGTTCGCCTCAATTGCTGCATGAAAAACTTCATTTTGTACATGTGTTCGTCTTCCGACACGTGGTGCGTCTTAGAATGTTTCGTCACCGTCCTTAAACTTGTTAAACCACCGCTGCACTGTCTGCGTAGTCACGACACCCTCACCAAAGGCCTGGGATATCTTCCGCCCCGCTGCAACGGCGTTTGACACCAGTTTGAACTCGTACAGCATACATGCCCTTATGACGCTCTGTGGAAATCCCATGTTCACTCTGTCCTTACGCAAGTTGTCGGTGTAACTGAACTGTCACAAGCAGGTAGTATGTTGGATATACCAGCATCAACAACTGACTTTCGCCCTATCTCCATTTGCATTCAACTCACGGTATGAGAGCCAATTGAACACAGACCTCCGCAAAAAGCGATAGAACTTTCTTGCTTATCTTTATATGTACTAGTAGATTGCCCGTTCTTCAGGCCCGCGACTTGGGAGAATACGTTTCATTTTGGACATAAAGGCGAATCGGAGCTGAATTTGAATTTAAACGGCATCGGAAATGTCACTGCTCGTCTCAGGGACATCGAAAACTATGTGGTCATATTAGATTTTTTTTTATTATCTCCCCATATTAAATTGTCTCCCCCTCCCCCAAGTTGCGGGCCTGAATTTGTATTTAGACGGGATGGGAAGTGTCATTGTTCATCTCAGTTACTCTCGAAATCTGTGGATTCAATAATATCAGTCATTTTCGTTCACTTTTAAATATTTCCTCTTCCCCCTCCCCTACGTTGTATCGTCAAAGTGAAATGAAGGAGACCATCCCAAACGCGAACCTCATCTATGATGAAAATTTGATCGAGATCACAAAGATAGTCAATTTCATTTACCAGTCTCTCTCCCTCCCCTACATTGCCCATCAAAGTGAACTAATGAAAACCATCCCAGGCGCCCGAACTCCATCTATGCTGAAAATTTTATCGAGATCGGTTAGGTGGTTCAAGGATTATTAAGATATATTTATTTTTATATATATCTTCCCCTTCCCCTGTTTCTCCCCTAAGTTGTAAAGTAAAAATGGAAAGATAAAAAAAAAAGACATATCAGGCCCAGTGGCGGCCGGTAGATTAAGGTTTCGGGTGTTGCAGTACGAACGATCGGAGACAGAAGATATAAGCTGCACTTATTGATTAATCAGCACAACTTTAGATACAAATGCTATGTGACATGTGCAATTAAATAAAATTTTGATTTTAAAAAAATAAAAAAAAATAAATAACGCAGAACATTTTATCGGATTAGTCACCTTATTTAATTAGTAATTCTATTCTCCTCTCTCTGATTGGAGTAAATTTGTGTAATACATGCTTGTTGAACTCTGGTATTCCTATTATGAAGTCTTTTTCGATGGAAAGCATAACCAATGGTGATAATCTTTCTTTGAACATTCAATTCCTTTCTTTTCGAAGTGGAAAAATGCCTGTCTCCTTTTGCTGATGTCATAGGTACAGTTAATATTAATTTCAGAAGCTTTGTAAATTCACTAAATATTTTTTTCTAGATTATTGCGAACAATTCATGCAACGTAGACTGTAGACTGAAGACTGGCAGAGATTAGTGTCATAAAAAATGTAAATTGAACACACTTTATTCACAGTTTATCTAGGAAAATTTAAAACAAATTGTAGAACTTTATCTAAGACAAACAACAACATTGCTTTCGTAAGATGTCTTGTGAATTTAAACCGGATTTTTTCGAACACTCTTCTGAATTGTCCTATACTTATTTTGTCTAACCAGGGAACTGTGCGAATGGGGCACTCGAGTTGCCGGACGAGATGCATCACATGTAAAAGAGGATGTAAAAAGCTGTCCATATGCAAAATTGTAGCGGATGAGGGCAACATGGACGAGCGTGAGAGGCGGAAGAAGTGGGACCTACAGTGGGACTTAATAACACAAAAATATGCAGAATCACACGTTTCGCTCCCGAATGGTGAAAGAAATGCATGTCAAATGTATAGGAAGTGGAACATGAGAAGAGGTGCTATATTGTGGGGGATATGGACATCATGGGCGCCATCTTGAAAGTAGCCATCTTGAATTTGAATTCAAAATGTTAAATGAAAAGTGGGTCATGTGGTATATCAATTAAGACTGAAATTTTACCAGAAATGCATTGGTGTGAATAATTGTAATTCTCGTACGTAGACCCGTTTGAAATATCGGGACCGAACAACGTAAATACAGGATGTACACAGTGGTATTTGTTAGAAAAAGACACGGCTGCACTAGCATTGAAGTAGGTTGCACTAGCTACCGATAGTACAAATGTAGGTGAGTTATCAGCATCATCATCTACTAGACTTGGCGATACTACCCTAACAGTACAATCACATAGCAGGCATATGCCTATCATGTTCCTTTAGGTACATGGGAATGTGTCCAGATGTACCTCTGAGAAAGAAATCCTTATGTACCTCTGAGAAAGAAATCACATGTATGGCAAGTGATAGTCAGAGTCTATGTCCGCCCCTAGTCACATACCTGACGTATACCTGGGGAACGTGCCTAGTATGTTCTAGTTATGATCCCCATGCCGTGTCAATGAACCACAAAATTACTCCCCAAAATATGTTAAATCGCCTACATGCGTAATGTGTTTACATTAAGGTGAGTCTAAAAACACTTTAAACAAGTAAAAAAAAAAACATGTACCCCAGGGTGGATGCGAACCACCAATCTTTGAATTACTAGCCGCGTGCTCTACAGACTTGGCCACGGAGGCGATGAAGATAATATCGCTTGTGGAGGGATAAATTGTTGAGGTCTTTTGAATTTGGCTAATCAGAGTGCTCCTTTAACCGCGTATATTCGACAATAACCGTTTGGGATCAGATAAAATCTACTCACCATGTAATTTTATAACAAAATAACAAGTATCTATTTACTTTATTTCATGGTTCTTCCATATTCATTTTCAAATGATCGGCGACAGTTTTCATCTAATAAAGTTAATGCGTTTGTTGGTTCTAGTACACAATCGTTTAGAAAAAAGAAGCAACAAATGCATCAAATGTTTGAGATAAATTTAGAACACCTAAATGTAGTATGCCTAGCACATCTTGTACTGTTAGAGTATCTAAAACGTATCTAAAGGACGTACCTAGAACATGACATATATCTGTCCCAAATGACAACATAAAAACAAATGACTGTCGAGTGCGAAACTGAGCCAGGTATATAAATGCTAAATTTGTGGTACTTAGTTGCAAATATCAATTAGGTGTAACAAGTACCTAAAACTGTAGGAAGCTGAAGTACATAATTAGCACATGAATATCATATGTCTTAAGTGTCGGGTACCTAAAAAGTAGCTGGGGCACCTAAATGGTACACGCCTAGCTCATCCTGTGCTGTTGGGGTAGCCAAAGAGATCTCCTATACCCCACGGCTCGAACGTTGTTATGTAAACATTACCTTTTAATATCATCCTTGATGCATCGTGATTGCGTGGTAAAGCACTCAGATCTGAATCCAGGAGTCCTGAAGGCGATCCCAAATCATGTAAGGTTTCATGTTCGATGGCATCGTTGTACTGGTGTCTCCGGGTTTCTCCTAGTTCCGCATTCCACCAATTATTGTAAATATCAGCAGATCTGACTTCCAATAGCCTCAAGTTTCGTTTTATTTCTCTTTCGTGACGCTGTGAAAAGTACAATGGTCCACACACAATCTTGCATAAATCTCTTCTTGAAAGATTAATTATTACTATCATCGGAACTACTGAGTTATTACTATCATCGGTACCACAAGTGTTAAAAAATAGCCCAATAAATAATGTCCTGGTGATCATAGGCGCCGACTTTGGGGGGGCAGGGCACTTTTGGCCCCCCCAATATTTAAAGGTGGGGTCCTCGCCCCCCCAATATAATCCAGTTGAGGAAGAATTACCAAAGAGGAGCAAGAATTTCTGTCGTAAATTAAGTCGTGCCTTTAATTCAATATTAGGAACAGCCTTCTTATTCGATAAAAAGCACCGTTTTCAAATCGGCGTTTAACCTTTTTAGGATTTCCACTTTTTGAGGTAAATTTTAGAGTTTCACTCAAACACCTACTGCTTCCTAACTATTTATCGTAGGATCGTGGTTCATGCCTCGTTTTTCTCAGGATATATCATAGTTTCCAACGGTACCACTCTCTTGTCCGTATTATACACCAGAAATAAGAAAATTGAAAAAAAAACGAGATTTTTTTTTAAATCGAAATTTTTATGCCCCTCTGGCCCGGGCCTGGGTTCACGTAGGGATTTGAATCTTTTAAAAAAAAATCTTGTTATATACATAATACGTGCGCAAAATTTCGTTCTTGTATCTTGAAAACTGGGGTTGGGAGAAATTTTCGGAAGTCTGAAGGTGACCCATCTTTTCATATATGTATATAAATAGAGGAAGTTCGGGTATTATGGAATAATCGTATAATATGGAATACCTCATTAGCTCGCCTGTGATGTGTTGCTTCCAAGCGGAGCGGAAAGAAGCTACTACCTCACGTCCCCATGATGCCCTACAGTCAGTCTCCATGTGATTGTGACATTCGTTGTGTTGGTAGACGTGAAAATCTGATTTCTTATTCAGGAATACTTTTACAAGTAAGTGGTTTATAACCTGTATTTTCCTATTGAAATGTAATAACACATGGGCTGAAAAGTCCCGGGCCTAACAAAGAAAACACCGTTTTTTTGGTTCAAAATTAGCTTTATTCATCAACGTAATCTCCATGAAGAGCAACGCAATCAGTCCAGCGCCGCTCTAACATTTCAATACCACTTTTGTAGAACGATTTATCTTTTGCCTCAAAATAGGCCTCAGTTGCAGCGATAACCTCTTCATTCGTGCGAAATTTCTTACCGGCGAGCATTTTTTTCAGGTCTGCGAACAGCCAGTAGTCGCTGGGAGCCAAATCTGGCGAATACGGTGGATGTGGGAGCAATTCGAAGTTCAATTCATGTAGTTTTGCCATTGTTTTGATTGACTTGTGACACGGTGCGTTGTCTTGATGATACAAAAGTTTTTTCTTTGCCATATGCGGTCGTTTCTTTGCAATTTCGGCCTTCAAACGCTCCAATAACGCTATATAATAGTCACTGTTAATGGTATGTCCTTTCTCAAGATAGTCGATGAATATTACACCACGCACATCCCAAAATACCGAGGCCATAACCTTGCCAGCCGATTGTTGTGCTTTCGGGCGCTTTGGACGAGGTTCACCAGTTGCTGTCCACTCAGATGCCGATCGTTTTGATTCCGGAGTGAAGTGATGGATCCATGTTTCATCCATTGTCACATATCGACGCAAAAATTCCGGTTTGTTACGTTTAAACATGGCCAAACACTGCTCAGAAGCATCAACACGTTCTTGTTTTTGGTCAACAGTGAGCAAACGCGGCACCCACTTTGAACAGAGCTTTCTCATAGTCAAATGCTCATGCAATATAAAGCCAACACGTTCTTTTGATATCTTTACGATGTCAGCTAACTCACGCACCTTCACTTTTCGATCATTCAAAACAAGTTTGTGGATTTTTTTTATGTTTTCTGATGTTACTGCCTCATTTGGACGTCCACTGCGTTCTGCATCATCGGTGTCTCTACGACCACGTTTGAAGTCAGCAAACCAACGTTTTATTGTTGTTTCTGATGGGGCGGAGTCCCCATAACACTTTTCAAGCCATTGCTTCGCTTGAACGGTATTTTTTCCCATCAAGAAGCAGTGTAAAATTAAAACACGAAATTGTTTTTGATCCATTGTTTTGAAACTAACACAAGTAGGGTCACTCTTAGCACAATAACTCACAGACGAATGAATAGAATATCATGAAATTCTCACAGCTGTCTTGTGAAGGTTAGTATTCACTGAAAACAAGGTGACTGCAATACAACTAGCGCCATCTATGTGTTAGGCCCGGGACTTTTCAGCCCATGTGTTAGAACAACAATTCTTTATTTACTATGACGTTGTATATACAGAGTGGTAGTTTGATAAGCGCCCTTATCCTATACGCCTTCGAATCCGTTTAACAGCTCTTTCGTTTCCAAGCTGGCGTGAAGGGCAATATGGAATACCCGCAAGAAAAGCATGGTATTCCGTATGGTATTCCGATTACAAAAATATCTATCGGTATTGGGCAATTAAACATACATTTATGATAACAACAATGTTAAGTGTATTTTTTATTACGGCAAATTGTCTGATGATATAAGGGGTGAGCCTGGGTCCAGCGTTCATCATGTTTAATGTGAGCACACAATGACTGTGCCGATCCTGAAGCAGAGTATTATATTTATGACTTTTGCAAGTAATCACATTCAGTTATGGCTTGGCATTCAGAATTTTCATATATTGTCACTATATTCATTGTATGTTCAACAGAAAACTTTTTTCTTTTCTATATAGCATTTGTATTCCATATTACCCGACTATTTCATATTACTCTCCAAAGTTGTTTACAAATTATACATTTTACCCACCCCTGTAACGAAACTTCTTTATCAAGATAAACATAATTAAAGCCAAATATGTAAGGCGTATACTTGTTTTCCTTTTTGTTTCAATGTGCAATTATTAACTGAGTTACAAGCGAAACAAAAATGGTATTCCATAATACCCGAACTTCCTCTATATATATGTACGTATAAAATATTTAAAAAAATGTACTGCGTCATTCCTATTTAGCCTAGATGGTTCAAACGCCATTTTCTTCAGTATAATAAGCTTTTTCTAACGGTATCACTCACATGTCCATATCATACACCTAAACCAGATAATTAGGGGAAAACTCGGAAGTATTTTTGCAAATCCAACCAAAACATTTTGCCCCTCTGGCCTAGGCCTAGCTTGACGTAGTGATCTGATTTTTTTTTCTTAAAATACATTGTTATGTACATAATACGTGTGCAAAATTCCAATCTTGTATCTTAAAAACAAATGGCAGAAAAATTGTTGAAAGTCTGAATTTAGGCTCTCTTTATACACACACATACGTATATATTTATTATAAAAATTTACTGTGTCATTACTATTTAGGCTAGAGTCATGGCTTAAACGTTATTTTCTTTAGTATAACAAGCCCTTTCCAACGGCGCCAGACACATGTACGTATCGTATTCCTGAACCGGAAAAATCGGGAAAACTGAATTTTTTTCTTTAAAAAAAAAATCATCCCCGCGGAACATTTGCGGCCCTCGTGCCCGGACTCGGCTTCACGTGGAGATCTTAGAAAAATTTGAGAAATATCCAAAGGTACATACAATTCCAATCTGATATCGTGAAAACTACAAGCGTGAAAAATTTTTGAAACTTGCCTTAAGAAAAAGTAAAAAGTCACGCCCTTTCGCACCCACTTGACGCAGCCAAGTTGACCATCTGGTTCCAAAACACATCTGGGGTGTTTTTTGGTCCATCCTTGACTTGACTAAGAACCTAAATAAGAGGTCAAAGACCATAGTACGCCATGGTAACAAAAGTTACCAAAAATCCTAAAAGGGTTAATAGAGCACTGAAGCTTCAAGCAAAACTATGGTAACACTGATATGAGAAGTGAAGATCAATGTGGTGAAGTGAAGTTCCCAGAATTTGAACTTGAATTTGTTTTAATGCGTTCACACAAATTTGACTTAGGTCATGAACTTAGCAGCGGAGCGGATGCAGCAGACCGAGATCTGGAGGGAAGGGGGCCTTTATCCAGCAGTTGGTAGAAAACGGCTGGATATGATTATATATTTATTCATTGTTTTGGCCCCCCCAATATTTTCTTCAAGTCGGCGCCTATGCTGGTGATACTTTTTTAGTAGTTGGCACGAAACTCAAAAATCTAAATATTAGGTTCAATTTTATATTTTCATTTCTCTACTCACGAAATTGTGTGAAATATTGCGCTCAAAGAACTGCTTGAGAAAATGAAATCTGATACCAGAACAATGTCAAAGCTGGCTCATTATAATCAGTAAAATAGAGATGATTAGGCAACTCCAAAGGAGCAGTAGGAAACTGAAAATATATCCGTGATAAGCTGGCGCCCTGGTGGTGGTGGCGCACGCAGGCTGTTCCGTCAAGAGAAGCATTGTAAAACACTTGTTTCATTCACTCGATAACAGAGCTTGAAACAAGAAACATTGGTGTGAGAGCGTCACTCTAAATCTCAGATGAATGGGCCGAATAATTTGTAAAAAAGCACACCACTTTTGTTAGTCCCTGTGTATATTCATCTAGGGAACTTTCAGAAAAGGCAGGAATACATAGTAAGATGTGCGGTACAGGCCTCATTGCAAAGTGATAGTGTTGCTACTCAAAGTTCATCAGCAGTTTAACATTCAGCGTGAAGGTATATCGGTGGTAAAGACTTGTTCAAAATCGCATATTTCCTATTTTCCGAAGTAATGCCACATACATCCAAATGGAGTACAGTGGCATCGCTAGGCCATTCAGGAACAATACGTAAAACAGCATATATAGTCCAGTGCAATTAGACAAAAAAAAAAAAAAAAAAAAAAAAAAAAAAAAAAAAAATGGCCCAAACCCGGAATTTTATAATAACAAGCTGAAAATTAGTAGAGATGTTCACATTGTTGTTCTGAACAACACATTCAAAGTCCCAAAAAATCTCACTTGAGGAAACCAAGATGGCACGACGTCATCAAGATGGCTGACGACAGAATTTATCCCTTAAAGTTTAAAACGTTGTATCATCTCGACATTTCAAGGTAGAAACTTCGTTCTTGCTTCATTTCACTCAGAATAGATTCAACATTATTATTTATAACGACTTCTTTTCATACACTATTGTTGTATTTAAATATGGCGCCTTAAAATGAAAAGGATGTGTATTTTCAATTAGTATTTCAATCTTTAACTGTGAATAACTTTGAAATGGAATTATATACATGAAAGTGTTCTGAAGTAATCGTTATTCGCTGTTTTAAGATCTTTCCAACGAGCCCAAAACCATTGTTTTACCTCTAAAAATAACAGAGCTAGCCAATTTAATGTAGAACTCGCAGTAACCGCCTATCTTTAAAAATAAGCGTATCAGAATCACTTATGACGTTGTAAACAGAAGTAAACGAAATTTGTAGTGGAAATAATAGTTGCAATATTTGGGATGACTTCTGTTATATTTTTACCATAAATAAGTGTGAAACATACAGCTTACGGAATGTTCTTAAGAGGCAGATGTACGTTATAATTTTTCTAAAACTTAATTTTTCAATACTGAAACATTCCTCAATTTAATTATTCAATTGATCCATATTGTTTTCTTTTGAAACAATTCCTTTTTAAAATAAATATTCAAAGAATAAATTATATTTTTGGTTCAATTCTTTCTGGAGATGTTTTATGCAAAATACTAGCAGAACTGCTATGATGTCTTCTGATGTATAGGTTATATCTTATAAAAACAAGATATATGTATGATTGCCTTGTGAAACAAGATGTTTATGAGTATAAAGTGAAACACGTTAACCTTCAGCCATGAAAATTATCACATAACAAACAATAATTGTTAGACAGAAAAATAATTAATAAGCGTGGAACTGCTCATGTCAATGGAATATGGAACTGTTCATTAGGGTGGAGTGAAATAGTGGTCAAATTTTTTTTGGAATTATTTTTTCTAATAGGGCGGAAAAGTTGCCTTACCATTAGAGTACTGTATCACAAAAATATTAGTCTCGTTAATCAATTCCTTTGGGTGCCACACGGTACTTGAAATTTGGCTGAAATCCAATGTTTTTATCCGTATTGGTAAAAGGGACAAAATTATTTTTTTCTGTATTATTTTTCCTAATAAAGAGAAAAAGTTGCCTTACCATTAGAGTACTGTGCCACAGAAATATTAGTCTCCTGAGTCATTTCCTTTGGATGCTATACGGACTTGAAATTTGGCTGAAATATGTATTTTTAACAGTATTGTGAAATGAGGCATTTTTTTTTCTGTTCGGAAAAGTTGTTATACAATAATATTGTATCACAGAAACCTCACTCCTCTGAGTCAGTTCCTTTTAGTGTTATAGATATAGAGGGCTGGAAAAGTTAGTTGTAACGTATTTATATTTTTTACATTATACTCGAATGGAAAAATGAAACTATCTTATATATATGCTATATTCGAATACAACATCTTTATAATTATTACAAATATTACACAAGTTTCATAACATCAACTTGTTTGTTTCTTCTCTTAGTTTGAAAATCAGTTGGAAAATCTTTATAAACATATGTGAACAAACATAAAAAAAAACACTACCTTATACGTAAAATTGGACTAGGTTTATGTGTATAGTCTGTATTACCCTACATATATACTCGACTACAGGCATCATTGATAAATACTGTATAATAATAATATTAGACAAGTTACTGAGGCAATTTTTCATTCTTGTCTGTTTGAATATAAGCTAAGAAAGCTTTATAATATGATATGTGAAAAAAAGATGACAAAAATACACCACTGAGTACAAACTTAAGATTTAGGTTTTGTGTGTAGTGTATGTTACAATAGACATCTTCACACAATTTTTAGATTAATTGCAAATATAAGAAAAGTCATGTAATGACATGAACATTTCTGATCTCAGTTTGAAAATAACCTAGGAAATCTTAATATACAAATAATACGTGAAAATATGACAAAATACATTACTTTCTATTCTTGAACCTGAGCTAGGAAAACTTCATATCAAAATAATATGTGGAGATACATGTCAACATACATTACGCTGTAGAAAACTCTTTGTGTTGAAGACAGGCGTACGTCTTCGGGACTCGAGTCTTGCCCTTATGTATCCATCTCGTGCACTTACACCACAAACACAAAACGATGCTTCTGTCACCAATTTTATACATCGTTCTACAGCTTGGCTAAGGCATGGAATATTCGGAATTTCAATATTTGTGGTATCACCTTGAATGACTCTATGAATATCCGCAGCAGTGAGATCCATAATAAGTGTGTTGTGTGTGGGGATGGCAAGTTATAACCAAATCTGTCTAGTTTATGAGTTCTGTGTAGTCTTTAGCTTCAAAATTGAGAAATGGAATGTCGTAATTTCTGATTCCAGGCATTTGCGAGGTTTTTGCCTTAAGGACTCGTCGGAAGCCCAGTTCTCTGGTATGTTTTTTTCTCATCTGTCATCATAGAGAGGAGAATGTTTTTAGGATGTGCAAAGTATCCATTTCTTTGAAGTACAGGATCAATGACAGCCTTGTACTTTTCAGGAAGGAAGCGCGATAACTGAATTATTTTGAAGAAATGTCTTGAATCGTCTGTGCAAAAAGGTTTCTGTTTTATGCTGAACCAAACTCGCGCATACACTTTTACAACATACTGAGAGAGTACCTTTAATTCTTCTGAAGGGTTTGGTGTAGCTACATACAATCGAATAATTCTGTTTGCTGTAGGAACCCACATGACGTACGAAATGTTTCCTGGATAGCATTTTGCCAAAGAATCAGGAAAATGTCCATTTGAAACAGCCCTGCAAATCTCATACAAATATTTCTGATCCGCACTGAGATCATTATAATTCTCGAAATCTGAAAGATGGCTCTCAATTATATCTTATTCCATAACTGGTTGGTTTTCACAATTTAATAATGATCTTCCAATCTGTCCAGAAAATGCAAGAGGACCTGTTGTCTTACCATCAATTGATTCTAGCAAATGTCTTAAAGGGAGCTCATTTACGTGCAGCAGACAAACCAACCATTGCAATTGCAAATGCAGACTCTTCTAAACGTCGTATTATTTCACCCTTTCTGCCAGTATTTGTAGCAGTCCCATCACATCCCACAGCTCGAAGCCTTTCCAGATTAACGTTATTCTTTTGAAAATATTAAGTCATAGCTAGTGTTGCCACGAGACGAGACATTTCTCGTGTCCCGTCTCGTCTCGTCTCGTAAACGAGACGAGACACGAGACGAGACAAAATCCTTTTAGACGAGACACGAGACGAAACACACTACTTGTCCCGTCTCGAAAACGAGACGAGACGCGAGACGAGACGGGACGTCTCCTCAAATGTCTCGTCTCGTCTCGTGTCTCGAAAATGAAAACGCTGGCGGGAATGGCCAAGATTGAAATTGCCAGTGGTTATATAAATTGCAAAAGGAAAATCCCCTTTGTGAGAAAACATGTTGAAAAGCCTTCATAGAAAAGTGTCCTCTGTCTATTGAATGAAACAATCGTGATACATGAGCTTCCAGGAATATCATCCTTAATGTCTTGTCCCCAATTCCCCTTGGTGTAAACTGAGGAATTCTCATTTTTTTTATTTCTGGCTGGAATGATGACAAACAAAATCAAAGATAGGGAAGATTTTTATATGGTCAAGAAACCGAACTACCACCACCATCTATTCAATTTGAAAACTGGGTAAGGACTACACTCATTACAGGCTGTAGTTGAAAGTTCTGGCTGAGATGGCGGAAGAGAACAGAACAGACTACACTTGCCTTTATTCTCTGGTGGCGGTATTTTTTTTTGCTATATGAACCGAAAACGGCAATTGAAGTATGTCATCTTGCAACTAAAATTTTGTCTTCTCTCTCTCTCTCTCTCACACACACATACACATAAAAAAACACTTTTACCATTTTACCAATAGCTCGCTTATTATACAGCAGTCATGTTGTAAAATTCACCTCTTCGTTTGGAAGGCGGGCGAAGGACAAAGAAAGCAAAGATATTATCGACGAACCCTTCAAATTGTTTGCTTTCAGCAAATTTATGATACTAACAATAACACTTTCGGTGAAGAGGTTTTACGGGGGGACCTTCGCTTTGTTACGCGGAAATGTTTGATCTGACCAGAGAGTGAAATTGCCCTCTGCTTCCATGTTGAGAGGAGGGGAATACTTCCCTTTCCTAGTGAATAATATTCATTAGGACCTGAATTATCTTCAGAAATGGTTTCTTACAGAGTGTAAAGAACATTTGATATAATATTCATCCCCGTTGAAAGCAGAAAATATCATGAGAATGATCAAAATTCGAACATTGAAGAACATAATTAACAGAAAAGAAATAGGATACCCAAACCATATTTTAAAACCTGCTATAAAATGTATATCCTATGTTTTTACTAATTCCTTACTCCTATGAAAGTATCCTGGAGAGGATATTCTCTCCAATTTTTTTTAGACTGAAATCCTTTTATCTCGTACGATTTCGCCCCCAGAGACAATACGAAAAAACAAATGCTGTTAAAATCCATACACCGGGACTCAACCCGGGGCCTTCAAGCCGATGGTCTATCGCCGCAGACCGCTTGGCTTGGTATGAAGATGTACGTTGCAGGGTTGAAAAAAAAACGTTTTCTTAAAAAAAAGAACAAAAAAGTTTTTTTTGTTTAAAACATGTTTTTTTTTGTTTAAAACGTTTTTAACGTTTAAAACAAAGTACCTTGTTTTAAACAAAAAACATGTTTAAAATGTTTATTTTGTTTAAAACAATAATTTAAATAGGAATATATATTACATTTTTACACTCTTAGGTACTGCTTGCCATCTATATTCAACCGCTAGATCAAATTTCGGGAACTTCCCTAATCTCAATCCGCCCAAATGTTCAATTCCAGAGAAAGAAATCGGGATTTTCCCGACCTCCGTTCACAGAATTTGTAGTTTAGTTTCTTTGTGTTACGTTCTACTGGTCGTCTGCATTCTTAAACTTTAAACTCCCATTGACGCAACTGCTGTGTCAGGGCTTTAAACCTCAATGGCTCAGTCTTAAACCTCAAATTAAAGCTGGAAGATGGTTTTGGTACCATCCTGAAAGATGCAACTTTGCTGGTGTGCATTTTATGTATGTGGGTGGAAAGTAAATATCGTGTTTTTTTTGTTTTGTTTTTTCAACAGTTTTTTGGGGACCATTCCCCCTCTTGGAGGATAGATTCATAAAACTTGTTACGTGAAGCAATAAAGTAGATTACTATATAGTAATATCGTGTATTTGTACTTCTTGCTTATATGGGGGAGCAGGGAGGGGGCAAAGTTAGCCAATTTTTGGAGTTTAAGTTTTTTGACGTAAATTACATTTATTTTTACAACAAACATCAATAGCTCAGTCCTTAATTAAGCTGGAAAGATGATTTGGTACCAAAGTATTTTTGAGGGATAAAGCTTTCCGTCAGTTGCATTTTATGTATATAGAGGGTAGGCCCTACGTATGTACGGTCGAGAGAGGAAGGATGAAGTTTTTTTTTCATCAATTTTTTTTCATCAGGTTTTGGCGGGTATTCCTCCCCCCTTTGTGATAAATCCATAAAAATTGGTATGTGAAGCAATGAAGTAGTCCCCTACATGATAGTAACCTGTATGTGTACTTGTTGTTTATAGAGGAAGAGGGGGTCAAATTTGATTAATTTACATTTATTTTCGGGACGGTCCCATATAACACAAGATATATTTCACTAAAGTGGTCTAGAAGCATAATTCTTGTTCGTATACATGATGTGTGCAGCAAAAATGATTTGCTAATGGACATGGTACTATAGTGGGGGAGGGGAGAGAATGTCTAATTCAATGAATGTTTTTCTGCGCATATTTTTTTAATATTTCCTACATAAAACGAATTCATTACGCAATGGCAGCAATGGCTACCATTTCTTATATTATTGTCACAAGTATGTGGCCTACACATTAGCATCATTTTGTCAGCGCAGGTGACTGCAAGAGTTTCCAGGGCCCCGCAAAGTCAATATTATCATATTTTAATGATTTTTTATGTCTGTTCTTTTTCTACGAATACGGTGGGAATATCACGATTGATACCTTGTTGGAATTTGTGGTCTATAAGCTTTCCAATGGTGTATAACTCATGAGTTTGTGATAATTAGGTGGGTCACCAGAGCCCCTAACGTGAGAGTCTACCATTTTTTAAAATCCTTGGCGGGTGTCTAGAGTTAAATGTGTTGTTATGCCGTAGACACTAATCATTATTAGCTACCCATGTTGCAGATAGAGATGTATCTTGAAAACTGTTTAGTTAAAATGTTATTTGCTCCTTGTAGGCTAGTCACTGCTCTTTTCTATGAGTCGTATTGTATTTGTCAGAGCATTTCTTCTAGTTTATGACGTGAGTACTGTCATTATTATGGAAATGATAGTAATCAAAAAATACCCAAGTTTTGAATTTGTGAATTTGAATCTTAGAATAGTGTATAGATTGTTTAACCTCCGTTATTTTTGGAAATTAAGAAATGTTCAAATACTTCACTTGAATTTCTGTTGGTTTAGTTATACGCATACTGATGTACAGAATTTCGTTCAGTAATTGCTGTTATCAGTGGCATATTTAGGGGGGGCTTTCGGGCTTAAGCTCCCCGAAACCTTACTTACTATAGTAAATATATGAAATATCTTGCAGAATTTTCACATTTTAGGCAAAGCCCTCCCCGAAAATTAGCAAAGCCCTCCCGAAACAAAATCGTAAATACGCCACTGGCTGTTATAATAAGAATATAACTCTGCTTGTAATTTACTCCATGCACAAATCCTGCGGAGGATGGGTTGTTTGTTAAAAAATTAAATTAGCTTCTTCAATCTGATATTTTAGTTGTTTTAAACATGTCCAACCAGCATCGAAAAAAACACGTTTAAAACAATTTGTTTAAAACGTTTAAAACAAACTGAATAAAACAAAAGCCCTTGTTTTAAACAGGTTTTAAACACTTGTTTTAAACATTTTGTTTAAATATATCAACCCTGGTACGTTGTATGATTGCGAATAGATCACGACAATGAAAGAAAACGAAAAAAAAAAACAAAAAACACTAGTAGTAGTTAACGAAGAAGAACTGCATGTAGTGTAGAGGAGTCGCTAAAATTAATTTTTAACGAGGGCGATTACGAAACATCACCTACTAATTGAAATCATGATTATTTTCCAATAAAGTAAAATTCAATAAACTTTCTTGTTATTGTTCGTCCCTCAATGCATACTCATCTCATGGTTAATTATCCCATATCGGACTTCCGAAGAAACTCATCGAAACAACTTATTGACCGTGCCAATAGCGACCACTCTCAGTCATGACTCCGTTTTCTTTCATTCAGAAATAGAAAAGAAAAAGAAGGAAGTAGAAGGGTAAAAGAAGGAGGTAGGAAAAGGGAGGAAAAAGAAAGAAAACAAATAGAGTATTTTAATAAGAAATAGATTACTGGATAATTCCGGGAATATAGTAAGAAGTCGGGAAAGTCGTTGAAAGATGAATCATTTTAAGCGTTATTAACGACTAATCAATTTTAGAATGCTTCGGAATAGACACATGTTCCTCCATACCACCCCGACCTAGCTCCAGGCACCACGTTCGTGGGGTTGCCCAGACCTAGACCAGGAAAGGAGAAAATCGAAATTATTCTTTGAAAAGTTATTCCAAACGATGATTGATAACCATCCAGTATCTCTAGGATCGACCACACATATGAATTAGCCAAGAAAAAAAAATCGAAGTTATAAACTCAATATAAATTTATGTATCGTATCAATAAGGGTTTCAACTTCCTGGAAGAAAGATGTCGTATTTAGGCTCATCCTGCTATTTTCGTCTCACTCCTAGAGCCGATTTAAACCGTTAGTAGCGGTCCTTCATGACCTAGGTTATTTACCTTAACACATATATTAAAACATGACACATATATTATAGACGTTAATATGACAAATGATATTACTAAAATTACTTAAATTAAATCTACCATGCATTCACTCGCTCACTCACTCAGGACAGTGTATATATGTTTAAAGGAAACCAACTAACTACAAAGGTACAAATAGTTTATTACATTCATAGTGAAAAGAAAAAAATTAATTATAAAAAAAATATTAAAAGCACAAGTTCTTGGTTATATATCAATAGAATACATAGGGTTATACTTTAGTAAGTCTTTATACATTTGATCATATTGACAAATGGAAAGAAAAAAATAATTACATATGTTATATCTTAGGCATGCTAAAGCGAAATTATGATTTGCGACATACGCAAAGAAGACACTTATTTTACTTTAAAAAAATGGCCAAAGAAAAAGAAAAGAAAAAAAACTTTTGGGTGTAATAGAACTTATGAGTCTCTACTTCACATTGAGCAATAAAATATTAATAATTCCGAGCGTTCAAATCACAAATCGCGCACTACTCGTAGCGTCCAAAATATGTCGCTCCATTTAACTTAGTTTGTGTTTATCTATCTATCTATCTATCTATCTATCTATCTATCTATCTATCTATCTATCTATCTATATATATATATATATATATATATATATATATATATATATATATATATATATATATATAACTATTGGTTTATAAAAACCATTCATCAACTATATTTAGTTTGTGACTATTAGCAGTTTATATCTGCACTCGCATACTGCGACGTTTATACCCATCTAGGGATTTTGAAAATCACTTTCCGCCAAAGGATGCTTCTCCTCTTAGTCAGTTCATTTACAAATTTATTAATCAGATAATTTTGAGTTACTTGTTCATCACTGGGACACGTCATGAGACCTTTCATTTATCCAGGATCACTTTTGTGTATGTATATATATAGTTCGGATTTGAGATGATCTTCCACAGGTGTAAGGAGTATAATGATTTAAATTAAGGAAAAACACTGGTCAAGTCATAGAATACATATGCAGGTGAGAGGGATTAAAGGTACACTTTCCACAATGGTTTTAGGTTGGTAGCTCAGGAATAATATTCATTATGATGTGGGTTACATTTAGACCTGCCGTTACTTCTTAATACATGCCATTAAATAATGATTACATAGGTTATGATTTACATCTATTCAGAAGAAAGGAAAATTATTTGAGTGCACGGCGGTATTCTTGACAAAAATCTATATTATTATATTCGTCGGAAACTTACTTGTAAACTATAGCAACCAATACACGTTTGGGGTGACAGACACGAGCGCTCTTACATATATCCATATAATACATTTAATATCATACTTTTACTTTAACATCATATTCACATACTAAGCACATGTACATTTCGACGTATTCATTTATCTCTCTCTATATATATATATTTATATTTAATAAATGCGCACACATTTAAAGTAATAACCCCAACAATAATTTCAGAAAAGGTTGCAAACATTGTACAAGAAAAACAAATGACTTCCGACATTACATATGAAAAAAGAATTGATTTTTTTACCTAATACCGCGCGTCTATAAATTTCAACTTTCATATAGTCAATTCGTGCATGAATCGTAAAAAAAAATTGTGAGGCAGGCACGTAACATAGAACATTCCTAAAGATATAAATAGATAAACCAAAATACAATTTCTGGGCCCAGGTTAACTACAAGATAAACGAAAACCAAATCGGAAGGAAAGTGACCGATGGATTAAAAAAAATCTTAGAGGGACGACGGTGAAAGAACGTAATTGAAGTGTCGTCAAATATAAAGTCGTTATTCATTTTGGCAATAGGTCAAAATGTGATGGAGAACCCAATCACTATCTACTCTATCCATGAATTGTGTCTTGCAACGTCTCAGCTGGTAATTTCAGATCAGAGTTGTACGTTAAATAAATTGTAAGCGACAAGTTCAAAATCGGGGGGGGGTTGAAAATTAAAAAAAACTCTAGAGAAGAAGTAGAAGAAGTATAGGTAAAGAGAGATGAGACAGAACACTACAACTACGAAAGATAAGTGGTCGAATTTACGTATACAACATACTATAACCAAATATTCTCTTTTGTGCCAAAAGGGTTGGTTTACTTAAATACGTAAACTCAAGAGTTATCTCCAAACACACAACTAGTCTGTGCCCGCAAGGGAATTTTCAGAAAGACGAAAGCTTTAAGGAAATTCCCCTCCTCGCTTTATCTGGTTGAGTCCTTGGAGATCCCGGAAGGTTGGAGTAGAATCTTAATTTGGAATTTCAAAAAAAATATCATCCGACCTCTAAGAAACTAGGAGAGTCCAGAATAGTAATGAAACTAGAGTAAAATAATATCTAAGATATCCCTAATTAGTGATTTGCCAAAATAAAAAAAATTAAATAAACTGAATTTTGGATCGGTGATTTCAATTACCAAAACACCACCGATAGCTACCCTGCGCAGACATGCCACAGTCTGGGATGTCGTTAATTTCCCTCATCTAATTAAACTAAGAAAAGAAATGAAAATACTTAAGGGGACTAGGGGTCGACATCCGGGTACGCAAAAATAAATTTCAATAACTAATTGTTTTGATTCTGTAACCCTGTCAGAGCTGTCGCCTCCATGAATATTGTAAGCTAGCCCGAGTAGGTAACGTGAAGAAAGAAAAAAAAATCTCACGGAGCAGGATATTCTATTTTAAGACCGACCCCAAAAAAATAAAAAAAAATATAATTCACTACAGCCCCGTTGTGTAACAACTATTGTCTTTCCATACTTGATTATTAAATATGTCCAGTCAGCGATTATATGATGCTACAAATATTATTAAACGAGATTATTATGAACGAATACGACTGCAATAACAAATTAAGCTATTAAGCACTAACATAGTCCGGCAATATCTCACCCACATGTTCGCAGGATGCTCCGGTGTAGGGGCCAGAACCCGAGATGTTGCTAGCTATACATAATCCTTAAATATATATATATATATTCTTTTACGGAAACGTGACTAATCATAAACTGGGCTTATATATATCTATATATATATATCTATGTATATGGGTGTCCTCTCATTCATTTCGTTTCACAATATATTCATACTATCATTTTATTCATTTATTACGACGTCGTATTTCATAATCACCCTATTTCTTCAACTACACCCAGACTATATGCACACTTCGTCATATACTTCTAAATCTATAAATCATTGCCAACGTTTCATGTTCCGGCCACCACACAAAACATCCCTCGAACTCAAGACTCCCTTACCACGCAAACAATACTATGTTATACTTCCTAGCTTCATGTAAAAAAAAATATGTATGTATGTTCACAGAAAGTAGAGTTCTCCGCGATATTATTCAATTTTATAAAATTCTGACAACAATGAAATTATTCTGCAGCCACAGAGGAAAAAATGAACATTTAATATAATTTCAAAGCGAAAAACTAGCATCATGTCGCCCGACTTCTGTTAAGAATTTACGTATTGTTTATTTACTTAAATATTTCGATTTCTAGACTAAGTAGAATGTTGTAATTTTCAGAAAATATTAATTTTGGATCACTTAACCTAACGGTATATGCATTTGGGCTGGGAATTATATTTACTAGGTTTTATTTCGAAAAGAAAGGTCAATTCCATGGAAACTAAATCACTAAGAACATCGACATAAGAATGACGGTTAGTACTGAATTTTGACACTAGGGGGATAGCGACGATATGATCAACCCTTGAACCACTGAATGTGACCTTGTACACGGAATTTTGATACTATGACACTCTCATTTTCTGATATTACTATAGATTGATATGTTGCGTTTAGCTATTGATCTTATACGAATGATACACTGTCCATACTTCATTATTTCACACACTCTTTCATCACTTAACTACAATTGCTACTACTGATACTACATTACAAACACATACATGCCACATCCATAACTACAAACTACATTAATACATGTTATAATACATATTAATCATTACTATTTACTCACATAAACAACATTCAGATTTTACCATTTTCTTTAAAATCGGCTCTATCGGTTTACGAAAGGAAAGGGAAAGAAAGGAACAGGGCCAATTGGCCCTTGTATTCACTAAATCACATTCTTAATTCAACATGTTTAGTTAATACCCAAACTATTTATTGAAAAAATATAGGCCCCTTTCCTGAAGGGAAAAGAACCTTATGATAACTATACGTTCAACCCATCCCTGCTGGAAGCTGTACCCCCAAGTTGGGAGTAAACAGGAGCCCTCTTGAAACTTTACACGTGCATTATGATCACTATCCTAACTACAACGAAATTAAATACCGCCATGTTACTACTAGATAAGTACAAAAAAGAAATCACATTCACTACATACACGAACACAAACGGCAGTGGGGCAGGCCTTACGTAACTCTAAAAGGAATAATTTTCAGGATAAAAATATTTTAAGGGAGAAAACACTACTCTTCCGAAACTGTTTATGGATCTTTAAGAACAACTAACAAACTGATGCACTTCACTTGGTAGAACCTGTCCATCACTAATTATATCTGCAAAACATGGCGTCAACGAATTACACTTCCTATTTCAGTTCTTCAGTCCGGTTTTTTACTATGAAATTTAGTAAATTATGGCTCCGTAGCTTCTTGGATGGTATTTATTCAATTATCAAACTAGATTTACCTTGTTAATGCAGCTTTTCTAGCTAATTTCTACCTTTTCTGAGCTGGGAAGATCTGGGTCTGCTGTCTTCAGCAAATTTCTAGGCAGGGAATGGGAATAATCGCGCTCTAACATCATAGCGTGGGTGAATCCTCCAATCAAAACAAAGCATTTTTGGCGGTGGGGCTTTGAAACGAATAAATTTTGGTAAATTCTGGATTGAACTAGATATCAGAAGGACATAGATATCTAAAAGAGAGGTGAAGGGTGGTCCAGAAAATTCTGCCGAATTTTAGATTGGTTATTTATTCGAAAATTTCCGTCCAATGGTGGACCTATATTTTCAGATAGCACTGACACCGTAAGACTTGTAATAATCCATTTACATATCCATATACAAGACTTATAACTAATTTAATATATAAATAAAGATATCGATTCCCAAAACTATAATTCCTAATGAAGTTTTACAGTTTTCCATGTTAATTTGAAATAGAATAACAAACAAAATTACGAATTATATGAACAGTCAGAAATTTTTTGTTAGACGTCAAGTACAGTCGGTGCAAAAAATTTCGGGCACCCTCCTATTAAAAACATCATCACATTAGACTGTAATGGTATATTACAGTTCCCGGCGTCGTTAAAAAATTTGTTTGAATAACAAAATTTTGTTGAATAGAATTAACATGTATTAATACTAATAAACTAACTACTCACTCATACTCTCATACACTCAAATGAGACAGTGTAACATTCACTTTGGATATTGAGATAGAAGTTCCCGTTTTTTGTCCTCGGTACAGTTGAAAAGCTTAAGATTCTGGAAATTGTGAGTTCCGATACTTTCACCTTTTAGATTGTGTAATACAGCGCAATTTTTCAATTATTTTACTGCTAAAAACGGGCCGGTATAGACTTTCATCCATTTTGCTGACTCGTGCTTTATAAGTGACGATAAGTTATGCAGTTTCAACATCACTAATTGCCCTTCTTGCAGATTTATAGAGTTTGACGACTGTTTAGTATGACTTTTTAATTTTACCTCTACTTCAGCGTATCGGAAACGGTTATCTACCGAATCTAACTCTTTGGGCCATGGGAACACTTTCCTATAGTTATTAACGGCAGAGTAACTAAGAAAGCGTTCCGCAGGCGTACAGCCAATACTGGAACAATATGAATTATTCAGAAGGTCCTGAATTTTAACTAAGTATTTGTGCCAAGTGGTTTGATCCTCATGACACCATAATCTGACTAATCTATTAAGTTCTTTATGGCTACGTTCTGTAATGCCGTTAGCCTGAGGTGAATAACTAGCCGTTCTTTTATGTTTGATTTTATATTTGTTACAAAAGTCCTGCCATAACTTAGATTGGAACTGTGGCCCTTTATCGGATAAGAATTCCTGTGGATACGGCAATAGGTGAAAGTATCGTCTCTCTAATACTGTGATTATTTCCTTGGTATGAGCCTTTTTCAGTGGGAGGAAAGTAACAAAACGAGAATAGATATCGGTTAACGATAAAATATAATAATATCCCTGACTAGGTGGCAATTTTCCAATGAGGTCCACCCCCAGAGTCTCATGGGGTACGGTTGCTTGGATATGATATTCCTGCTTAGCTATAGCACGGTTTGTAAACTTTGTTTCGGCACATTCTATGCAATTTCGAATAAAATTTTTAATCGTAGTTTTTTTGATTTTTCCAATAAAATATAACTCGACAAAAACGATAACACTTCTGAACTCCAAAGTGACCGGTAGAATGGACAACACTGATAATTTGGGGTATACAACTCTGCAGTATCACTAGGAGCCACTTCTGAATACGCAAAGGTTTAATGTAAATTAACCCACAGTACATTGTTACGCTACCCTGATTACGATTGTTTTCATATTGCTTTAACAGGTTCTTACATAACTCATCTGTTATTTGATTTTCTCGAATAAAATCTAGATTAATATCAGCATCCTGCGTTTCAGTTAAAAAATGAACATAATGTGTTTCGGGCTCAAGAAATACCTCAGGTGGGTATCTGCTAAGTGTGTCGGCTACAAAATTTTCTCTGCCCGGGCAGTGTTGGAAAATTAAATCGAATTTCTGCAATTTCAATAGAATGCGGGTGGTTCGTGGCTCAAGGTTCTTTTGGGTGAATGCATGTGTGACTGCCGCGTTATCCGTATGGATATAAGTGGTACGACCCATGGTATACTGCTCAAAATGTTCACAAAGGAACAGGACGGACAGGAGTTCCAGCTGAGATATTGAAAGAGACAACTCATAGGGTTTCACCCGTCGACTGGCATATCCAATAACGTTAGGATTGTCTTTATCTGAAGGATATTGTGCGAGTAGGCCAGCCAAATTCTCCATGCACGCATCACTATGGATGTGAAAAGGCAAGGAGAAATCTGGATGACTTAATGCAGGTGGATCACTAAGAAGAGTTCTCAGTTTATTGAAAGTTTATAAGGCTACGTTATCCAGTACGAATTTCTGATCCTTTTTCAGGAGTTGATATAGGTTAGCAGTAAGACCAGAAAAGTTCGGAATGAATTTTCGCCTCCATCCTATGAGTCCTAAAAACTTCTGTAAAGCTTTCTTGGATTTCGGTACTGGAAAACAGCGAATTGGCTCATTGAGTCGAGGGTCAACCCTTATTGTTCTGCCACTAATTATATGTCCTAAGAATTTGATTTCCCGTGCGAAAAACTTACACTTTTTGAAATTTAACGAAAAATTCGCTTGTTTAAAGATTTCGAAAGTTCTCTCTAAATGAACCAAATGCTCTTCTTCAGTAATTGATTTTACTAGAACATCATCTAAGTACAAAACAACAAAAGAACGGGTTGAATCATTAAAAAATTTTGTCATTACTGATTGGAATACAGCAGGACTACTTTTCAGCCCCTGTGGCAGAACAGTAAGGCAATATTGTCTTCCCTTGTACACAAAACTGGTGCATTGGTAAGAGTCTTTGTGTAAACTGATCCCGTAATATGCACTTGACGCGTCAAAGGACGAAAACCGCATTGCCTGCAAAACACGGTGTAGTAACTCATTGATAGGTTCTACCTGCACCTGTGGGGAAATAATTTTTGAGTTAGTAGCCCTCAGATCCAAAACTGGACCTACACCGCCAAAGGCCTTCCGAACGACATGAATAGGGTTTCGATATGGAGACATTTGTTCTATTGCTATTCCTAACCGTAACCATTTATTCAACTCTGCTTCAAACTCAGGCTGTATAGCCTGAGGAACGAAATAACATGGTCCAACAACTGGTTCTTCATCCTTCAATTGTATTTTATAGGGAGTCTCGAAATGATGAATTGTGCAGTAACATATAAAATTTCAATCAAATACTTTCCATTACTTAATAAAATTATTTGGTTCCGAGCTTTTTTTAAAAAATAATTGCAACTATATATATAGACACTATAAAGCGAGTGGGCTGATAGTATACGATAGTGTCGGGTATGGTGACACTTTTACATCGAAATTTGCTTGTCGTGTAAACATTATTTGACATTAGTGTCTTCGTCTTCGACATACCTATGAGCAATTTAATGTATATTCGTGTATTGAAACTGGTGAAACAAATTTCAATGTTTGAGAATGTAAAAAAAAGCCAGGGTCGAGAAGCCTCAGACAACTAACAGCAGAAATATAATATCTTGTAAACTATTTGTCCTTGCCTTGTGAGCTTATTTGCATTTATTTTTAAGACCTTTAGGCAACTTTGGCCGAATGGATGATGATGGGAAAATTAGTGGAATGAAGAAAGTGGTAGGATACTAGAAAACTTCGAGAAAACACACACATTAGAAAAATGAAATGAAATGAAATCTTTGAGTTTTGCGTCCCACGGTTATGCCGGTTACGCTAAAGGAGACAGTGATGATGAGTAATGAATGAAATAGTGGAATGAAGAAAGTGGGAGGAAACTGGAGAACCCCGAGAAAATCCACGCACACGGTGTTTGTCCACCACAAAGTTCACTTGGCGGGGGTAGGATCGAACCCGAGACCCCAAGCACCTAAGGTGAACGCTCTACCACTGAGCCACCGCGGTCCCCACACACATTCGATATTTGTCCACCACAAAGCTCACATGGCACTAACCGAGATCGAACCGACTACCACATACACCAGAGGTGAAGGCTTAACGGTGTAGCTACCGTGACATTTTTGTCTTGTGTGTTCTGGATAATACCTGTATCTTGATTAGCATGGTGCAGCCTGCTACATTTTACTTTCGTTCCCATGGTATGCTGCTATATTTTTACGAGACAAGACGAGACAAACGAGACGAGACGAGACGAGACGGGACAGAACCTCTCGAGACGAGACACGAGACGGGACGAGCACATTTTTTCGAGACGAGACACGAGACGAGACATGCTTTGCACGAGACGAGACGAGACAGTCTGAAGTCTCGTCTCGTCTCGTCTCGTCTCGTGGCAACACTAGTCATAGCAGAGGTAATATTCTTTGCAGAACTATATGTAGGAGTTATGTGACCAATATACTTAGATTCTGGTTTTTCAATTAATGAAATACACGTTTCTGCCGTCCATTCAAGATACACGAGTTTTGTCTTTGCGTCCATCAAAATACAATGCTAATATTCCCTTATCCCTGTCTGAAGATTCTGCTTTGTCCTTAAAAGATAATCTTGTTTTCACTCTTTCTCTTCTTCCTTCTGTCAATGACGTTTGAAGTATCGTCTGATTTAATAATTCCAAGATCCTTCAGACAAGCTGAAGATATGGCAGCTGCTGCTCTGTCGGAGACCCCATAACGATCTGCAGTGAGAGACAGAGTAGGTAGTGAAGCTCTCATTTGGCTTGTATTTTCTCGTACCTTCTGTGAAGTTTGACTTGAAGTACTGGACTGATAGACATCCAAGTCTGAACTATCATAGGAGTTACTAGCGTTGCTGGAATGGTCCTCATCAAACTCTAGAGTTTCTTGATTTGAGGATGTTCTTCGACAGTGTTGAATTCAGACTTTTTCACCCGGGGGAATGTGAACTCCTCGGGGGGAGGGTTGTTTTCTGTATTTTGCAAGAAAGCAGCATATTTAACAATTCCATTCACATGCACATCTTACCTAATATTGAGACTAATTGCTGATAAATATTCAATGTCAGATTATAATTTTTAAAAAATCGTTTAATTTTATCTAAAACATTAAATAAAGACTGGCAAAAATATTTTAGACTAAACTTTAACTGCTATTTAGAGTAGCTATTTTTATTATTTCCTATATTCAGTAGTTACTGTTTGTTACTAATGTAGAAGTTTTTTTTAAAAAAAAAAAGATTTAAATTAACTCAAATATTTTTTGTCTTAAAACAAACATACATAGGAATATCTTAACAAAAAGTTAAGTGTCTTTTCTTTCTCACACTTCTGATTCTAAATCAAGCATATTAGCCTTGGTTTCTGCACTGTAATAGTTTAGTTTACGAAATCTTCAGTAGGATTAGTGCCGTGTCGTGGAAAATAAGCGCTTGGCGTGAGAGTATACGACAGCAACCCCGTATATATGACTGAGGTCAACAGACTAGCCGCGAAAGGTGAGAAAATTTTAAAAAGTAAACCCTGCTTTTCCTTGATTTTGAGCACTTTTTATTACTTTTTTCCTTTCATTTGATATATGTACACATGCCCACATGTGGACATTTGTTTCACTCCTCTTTTATTCTTTCCTTCTTTTCTTTTTCCCTCCCGAATTTTGCACCCCTTACTTCGGCGCCCAGGGCCGTCGCCCCGCTTGCCCCTCCCCCATGGCACGGCACTGAGCAGGATCTTCATCACCTTCAATAGGAATCTTTTACTTATATACTACTATTATATTGATAAATTCTATATAAATCTCTAACCCAGGAAGGATAACTGTTCCTCCCTGATCCCTCTAAATCAGCGTTTCCCAACCTTTTTCAACTTGCTTGTGAAGGTGTAACTTGAATTCTCGCGGCACACTCATAGATATTATTATTATTATTATTTGCAAATATAAAATACCATGGTAATTTTTTTCTGTGATTACTGATCTTCTCACAGAGATGAAAGCTCGATCACTGGTTTTCCTCTATGTTAATTCATTATGCTTATTTTTATTCTAATTTTAAAATAGAAAACAACTGCAATGAAATATAGGACTCAGATTTTTAAAAACACGCTTTCTTTTTCGAAAACTGTATCCAAAACCGCTGCATATTATTGTAGTTGAGTTGATTTTTAGTTTAATGTTCCTTTTCAGCAGCGAGGCTATATGGGACGTGGACCTACTGATTAACGTGGAATCCGAACCACATGAGCTCCCCCCGGGAATCGAACCCGGGTCTCCCCGTTAAGAAAATTGATAGACACCACCATGGAGTTTACGCGTTCTCTTAAGGTGTTGGAACAACCAATCGAACATTGGGATGCGCTCTTAGTGTACCATACAGCGGACAAATTAGACAACGAGACACGTAGACAATGGGAGCTTTCTTTGAACTCAAGTGAGCAGCCATCTTTTGAGCAACTCGCGGCATTTTTGAACAACAGAGCCCGCCCTCTTGCTGTTGCGGCCAATGACAAGCCGATACAACCACCCGCCACTAGTGACCCAATGAAAGGCCGCGAAAAGAAATCAGCGTCTTCTTATGTCACTACCGCTCAACGAACTCAAACTCAATGTGAAATGTGTAGTTCTGACCATCCTCTTTACAAATGTGCCGAATTTACCAAACGAACAGTAGAAGATCGTGTCGCGTTCGTGAAGGAGAGAAAACTATGCCTTAATTGCATGCGCAAAGCATGTTGGAAGGACAAATGCTCATCCAGTAAATGTCGAAAGTGTGATAAGAAACATCATACATTATTACATTTTAATAGAAGTGAGTCGACGTCGAACCCAACACAATCTCAGGAAACAAGTGTTGCCTCTCATGTGACTTCCGAAGTCAGTGTTCCCCATGTCCTATTGTGTACTGCTATCGTGAAAATATTAGGGAAGGATGGTGTGCCATATCCATTCCGGTGTATGCTCGATTGCGCATCAGAGTGCAGTTTTGTCACTGAAAATTGCGTGCAGAAACTTGGTCTTCGAAAAATCAGATCCAGTGTGAGGATTTCCGGTATAACGTGAGCAGGAGGAGGAACTGCTAGTGCTATGGTGAATTTGAAGTTTCAACCTCTAGGTGGAAGTTGTGAAACATTCGAAACTAAGGCTATTGTGGTGCCCAAGGTGACCTCAAATCTACCAAAACAGCCATGTCCCGAAGCAACGTGCTGGCCACATTTGACAGGCTTAAGGTTGGCGGACCCCACTTTTAATGAGGTGGGCCCCATTGACATACTTCTCGGTGCTGACGTGTTTCCGTCTCTCATGCTCGGGGGAAAGCGGGTCGGGCCCCCAGGCTCACCTATTGCTCTTGAAACGACACTGGGATGGGTGTTATCCGGAAGTGTAGGTTCTAAAGTCAGCAACGTGACAGTGACATCATGCCGTGTATCATGTAAAATAGATTCTGCCCTTCAAAGGTTCTGGGAACTAGAAGAGCTGCCTCAGCAAACGCACTTATCCAAAGAAGAAAAGGATTGTGAGGAACATTTTCTGAAAACCCACCTCCGTGACTCACAGGGACGTTATGTGGTAAGACTACCTTTCAGGGGTAGCGCGAAAGCACTAGGAGAATCACGCGAGATCGCGATTAAGAGATTATTGAACACGGAACGCAAATTAGCGAAACAACCTGTGTTACAGCGGCAGTATCGTGAGTTCATGGACGAATATCTTGAACTGGGACATATGGAGCTTATCCCCGCAAGTGAGAAAAATGTGCCCCCCGAAAAAGGCTGCTACCTGCCGCATCACGCGGTCTTAAAACCTACTAGCTCTACCACGAAAGTACGAGTGGTTTTTGATAGAAGTGCGGAAACAACTTCTGGGGTGTCCTTAAATCAAAGGCTCATGGTGGGCCCGAAGTTACAGGAAGACATTTTTCCTATTCTAGTTCGCTTCCGCGAACATCGTGTGCCATTATGTGCTGATATTAAACAGATGTACCGTGCCATACGAGTGCACAAGGACGATGTGGACTATCAAAGGATTGTTTGGAGAAGCTCGCCAAGTGAAACTATACAGGACTACCGCCTACTCACCGTCACTTATGGTACCGCTCCTGCTAGCTTTCTTGCCACGAGAAGCCTACTCCAGGCGGTCGAAGATGAAGGGGAGAGATACCCGCTAGCAGCCGAAGCCGTGAAACGGGATTTTTTCATGGACGACTACCTCGGAGGTGCGAGCAGTGTGAGGGACGCAATTGAGTTGCAGCAGCAGCTAATTCAACTGTTACGGGAATGCGGTTTTGAGCTTCGAAAATGGTTATCTAGTGTAGCATGTTGTAAGATTATATATATATAAAAAAATCATTTAAAACTAGCGCCACTTGTGATGAGTGGCTAAAATAGGAACTACTATTTCTGGAGGTAGTTAACTGATCACCTTCTGGTCATTGAAAATTGAATGCAACGACGAGAGCACATGCTCCTATTATTTAGTCGTAAATGGTGCAATATCATGGAAAGTTACGAGACTCTGTTATATTACGTTTTGTATTTTAGTGAATTCTGATATTTCGATATTGCCTGGATAAGTATTTATGATATTTTCTTGAAAGTGACTAACATATTCAAATGGAGTTGAATAGGTGACAAAATTGAATACTTATATGAGCTATTTTTGTGTTAAAATTATCTAGGAATGAAGTTGGTAATTTCTATGGCTATGTTTGACAGACTAAGTAATTATATCAGTGTTTGTGAAGCTTTTATTTAATATTTCCAAAACTGTTACCAGAAATAACTTTTATTCTGTGGCAAAAGATATTACTACGAGTGATTCAAGGGAACATTTAACAGTATTTGGCGTAATTCATCGATGGATTATATAACGAGAATTTACTGTATGGGTTACTACATTTATTTATAGTCTAGTGTGATTTTGAATATAATCATTCTACGTATTTGTGTGCTAATGGGTTTAGTGATATTTGTGCAAAATACATTAAAAGTTTGAAATCACTGTCGTCACCACGCTTTTTGTATTTCTAACGCACTCACCCAAATTCTATTATAATGAGTTTTTTTTTTAATAATTTGTGTGGGTTTAATATCCTGCACCAACGGCGTCTAAATTATTACAAGACGTCGGCACACTAGTGAACCAGAAGTGCTTGAGGCCGTTCCTCCCCACTTGCGCGAAATGGATGTGCCCTTCAATTTCAGTGAAGAAAGCAACTTTAAGACTCTCGGGGTGCAGTGGTCACCTGTAAGTGACGAATTTGGTTTCAGTGTATCCATCCCTCCTCCTCCCGCTGTGTGGACAAAACGGAAGGTACTGTCGGAAGTGGCCAAAATCTTCGATCCTCTTGGTCTTCTTTCCCCAGTGACTATAAAGGCTAAGATACTATTGCAATCCTTATGGAAGGAAAACTTAGGTTGGGATGAACCTCTTTCTCTTGAGACCAGTGCAGTGTGGCAAGCATACTGTGACTCACTATTTGTGTTACGTGAGGTGAAGGTAGCGCGATGTATCATGCCATCTGACGCTGTCAGCTGTCAGCTGATAGATAGGTCATTGTGATGCTAGCGAACGAGCTTATTGTGCAGTGGCCTACCTACGATCAGAATGTGCAGACGGGGGTGTGGGCGTAAGCCTCATTGCGGCTAAGACTAAGGTTGCGCCCATCAAAGCTGTGTCCCTCCCGCGCTTGGAGTTGTGTGCGGCATTATTGTTGGCTAAGCTGCTAAACAGTAGCTAATGCAATTAATCTCAATGTGAAAGAAGCTAGAGCCTTTACGGATTCTATGGTCGTGTTATCGTGGTTAGCTCAGTCACCGGACAGATGGCGAACCTTCGTTGCTAACAGAGTAGCGAAAATACAGGATATTCTGCCTGCCTCCCAGTGGGGGCATGTCGAGAGTAAGGACAATCCAGCGGACTGTGCTACGCGGGGGGTCATGCCCCAGGAGCTCTTAAGTCACCTTCTGTGGTGGGAGGGTCCTTCGTGGATGCGCGAAGCAGTGTTGCCAGCGTCATTTTGTACTCCGGCTGCCTCAAGTGTAGTTGAGGAAGAAAGAAGAAAATGTGTCACAGTCATGTGTGTAAACACCGAAAATGACCTTGTGAACCGTTACTCCTCCCTGTCAAAGTTGAAAAGAGTGGTGAGCTGGTGTCGGCGGTTTATTCACAATTGCAGAAACCCAAAACAGAAGCTTCGTGGTTCATTGACCGCGACAGAATTAGAAGAAAGTCTTTTGTGCCTGGTCAAGGTAGTGCAACAAGGTGCTTTTTCTACAGAGCTGAAGTGTCTGTAGAATGAACAGCCTCTCCCTCGCAGAAGCAGTTTGTTATGTTTAACTCCCTTTATTGACAGTGATGGAATTTTACGTGTTGGTGGAAGGTCGCAGAATGCCGAGATGTCCGTGGATAGGAAACACCCTATTTTGATGCCCAAAAGGCATAAACTTACTCGTCTATTGGTGGAATGTGAGCATGCAAATACCTTGCATGGTGGACCTCAATTAGTGCTGGCTACCCTGCGAACAAAGTTTTGGGTGCTGGGGGCCAGAAGTTTAGTGCGTGATGTTATTCACAAATGGGTTAGGTGTCAGCTTTTCAATACAAAAAATCATACTCAAATTATGGGTTCACTGCCAGCATCCCGGGTTAATCCCGGCAAGTGCTTTTCCAAGACTGGTGTAGACTACGCTAGGCCATATGTTCTGAAAAACAGCTATGGAAGAAGTCGTATTAAGGGTAAGGGCTATATTGTTCTGTTTGTGTGTCTCGCTACCAAGACCCTACACCTTGAATTGGTATCTGATGCCAGCACCAATTCATTTCTAGCCGCTTTGAAGCGATTTATAGCCCGCAGAGGTGTTCCAAGTGATTTTTATAGTGACTGTGGTCGAAATTTTGTGGGCGCTAGTAAAGAATTAAATCAGCTGTTGAAGGCCAGTGCGCATTCCAAGGAAAATAACCTGACCACATCATTCCTCTCCGAAAGGGGAATAACTTGGCATTTTAATCCCCCTCTTCCCCTCACTTTGGTGGTTTATGGGAGGCCGGCGTGAAGAGTGTGAAACACCATTTAAAAAGAATAATGGGAAATGTAACATTGTACTACGAAGAGATGTGCACCGTGCTGGCCCAAATAGAAGCAATTCTGAACTCGCATCCTCTCACACTGTTGTCAGAGAATCCTAATGATCTTTCCTGTCTTACCCCTGCTCACTTCTTAGTTGGGGAATCCCTCTTGGCCCTCCCAGAGAAGGACTGCTCGTCCCCTAACCTCTCTCACCTTAGAAGATGGCAGCTTATGCAACAGCTTGTAAGGCATTTCTGGCGTCGCTGGTCATTAGAGTATTTGTCCTGCCTCCAGCAAAAGGCAAAGTGGTTTACGCTACAAGATAACCTGAAGGTGGGCGACATGGTGATAATAAAGGAATCCAATCTTCCCCCACTACAATGGAAGCTTGGGAGGATCAAGGAAGTTCACTCAGGCAGCGATGGAGCAGTGCGTGTAGTTACAATTAAAACAGCCCAGGGCGAACTGAAACGTCCTATTATGAAACTGTGTTTGATCCCGTTCAATTCCCAAAATAAATAGGTCATGGCAGCGGTGTCGTGATAAGTGCATTGGCTGCTGCCCTATAATTTGTAAATAGTGTTTTCATGTTTCAGCGTATTAATATTCATTAGTCTTATGCAGTATATATGATTTGTGTGATTCAAGGCTTGTGAAGTTATTATTTTCTTTGAAACTTGAGCGTTTCAAGGTGGGGGCTATGTTTGGGCCATTCTGTCCTTTGCCAAATAATTATTATTATTTTTTCTAACAGCCTTATATTCAATTTTGACAGTGTCTGTATGTAGTGCCAATTTTTGTGTACAGATGGCTCTTGGGGTGACTTTTTCTCTACCCCGAAGTTTCGCATACTGATTCCTTTCCTCCCATTATTCAAAATTTACAGTTAGGCCGCGTCCAAGCATCTTTTGTCAGTGTGGGAGTGAGAGCTTTATGTGTGTAACGCGCTACCGCGATCGTGCTTGGAGGACCAAATTGCATCCATTTCAATGAGAATAACTATCAATCTTCTGTGTACCAAATACAGTCCATTAATTGTGTAATTCTTATTATGCGTTAGTATTAAATAATTATCAATACACGTTTTCTCAGTGTTTTTATATATGTTAAAACAACAAACCGTTGTTTGGACAAACACATAGTAATGTGAAATACAAAAATATACATTTTTTTCCTACGTCTAGCAATTTGGTTGCTATAGAATTAATAATTTTTGTAGTGTGCCACACGCGCCATCTCAATTGGCGCCAAAATTTTTGCCACACTCCACAATTACTCAAACAATTAACGACAATTATTTTTCTAATTGCGTAGACAAGTTTATTTTTTTTTTTCTTAAATCTTAAAACAAGGAAGAACGAGAGGACAGAGAAATGTTAGTCATTCTCTTCGCGCATTCAATTTCCTTCCAGCTGTCTTTATTTTTTTTTGTTGGATGAAATATTATGTCTGCTTCATCCCTCCCAGCCAGCTGACTGTCTGCTCAGGAATCAGTTAAACTATAACCTTTCTCGTCTAGAGAAGATAATCTTTTCTCCTACAGGAAAGTAATAGATTCCTACTTTTTGGTTATCAAAATCTTAAATAAATAGAAACGACAGAATTAATCTGAAATTCGTTTAGTTAACTTAAAGGTTAAAAAGGTTATTTTGTTAGTCAACCATATATTCAATAACTATGACACAGAGTCTCATCTTCCCGTAATACGACCACAAGTGTTCGATTGTAAATTTGATTATTCACTTTGCTTTTGGACGTTTTAGTAATATAAATTGTCACAGACCTAAGTCGTTAATTTTTAAAGCACACTTGCAAAGTTTGAACTTTTGAACTCTTGAAATTTTATTGAAAATATAATGTGTCTGGAGAGTCATGTTGCAATTAAAGTTGTCTTAGTAAATTGTATTATCTGTAACTAAAAGTGACTCTTTGTACACATGAGGTCAAATGTTAACCTTCTCAGGTTATCAGGGTTTTTGTATCAATAAATTTTTCCATGTACAGGAAGCTTTTAGGATACGCCCTCCGCCTGCTTACGCAGTCGCAGAAACTTAAATTCGTTTAATAAATAATTCGAAATCCAATCAGGTAAAACCCTGACTTACCCCTGCCTTCACACGTCCCTAACCTAGTGCCGTGTGAAAATGATAAGGTCAAACAAAAAGTGAGTACATCTCTCTAGAGAGATCATTAAGTTATTGGGCAGTTAATTGGGGGATTATTCGATAGCTTTTCGAAGAGGCGCGGGCCTCCGCCCGTTGCCCCCTTCGGGGGAATTCCGATAACCTTTCGAAGAGGCACAAGCTCCCGCTTGATGCCCCCCTTCAGTTAAAGTTCCATCCAACTCCACGACATGGACTTATCGTCCACAGTCTAACTTGGAACTACGCCGGAACGTTGACACTCTTGTTATAGCCCGTTCTTCGGTCGGGAGAAACTTTGTTACATCCCTCACCGACTTGTGCTATTGTGTCGGCAGTGACTGTTAACTTCCATCATACGGCGTAAGGACGGTATTCCTTCCACCACGGACATTTCGTAAAGATTCATCATTGGAGACGAGCAGTGTGTGTTATCACTAATTCAACCTTAAGTGCTCCACTGGACAGTACCTCTGTTCTCACTGTGAGTATACAATCAACCTACAAACTTAGTTACTACTACTCAGATTCTGCTTCCCTAATCTGAGCACTGGCTCTACACGGATCTATTCAAGATCTCTCGTTAACTCAACTTTTGTGTACCTAAATGCTTCCTAAAACAATACTCGTTAGTCTGTGCTAACGCTGAGTTACGTATCTATCGAAGACCTCATGTAGGAAAGTCACCCTGTAATGTATCAAGTCCACGGACTTATTCGAGCCAGCTAATAAAATTCTTCCTAACTCGAACTTGCGTTGTTTACGTCATTCCAAAACAATCTCAATACTTCCTTTTGGTGAACGTTTCATAATCTTTCTCAATATCTATATTAACGCCTCGTATCGACGTGTCCAATGTTGTAGTCTACTGGAGATAGCAGATGACCTTTGGAATGAAATCCTGTTGGACGTAGTTCGAATCTGGGAACTGCATTCACCATTCGTCTCACCTCTATTCCATCATCCATCCAGGAGAAGACCAGCCTGTGCGAAGTCCCAAATTTCCGAAGACTTCTAATCCCGTACGAAGCTCAGTGACGACATCGTCTTACATGAAGTCCTGATCGTCGTCCGTCTATCCTGCTCTTGTATTTCAGCCGCTCGAAGTACAAGTAAGTTTTATCGTAATAGTGTTTTTAGTGCTGTTAAGTGATTGTGCTACCTGGTGCGTACGAAACGGCTACAGCAACGTCGAAGATAACCCCGGAGTCTTCCCATCTCGACTTGGAGTGCCTGGAGGTAGGACCACGGACCTCAGGTGGGTTATCACTGTTTATTTAATATTTTCATGTAACTGTCATTTGCATTATCTTTCATCAAGTCGCTTACTGTAAAGGGGATCACCTCCCAAGTAGTTTCAAAATTACTTTGAAACCTTTTGTTGCTTAAATATCGTTCGTGTGAATGGCTAATTACTTTTGATTTCCTAGATCTCTTTTAATTCGAGCAGTAATCTCGTGTTTAATTATAACGATATAATATGTTTTGATATGCTAATTTGCTAAGTATTCTGAACTGGCTGATAGCAGTGGTATTCCAACTCGCCGACGCCTTCTCGCTAATATCTTAATACTTGTAATCATTTGTTCTCTTGCGTACTGACCACACTCGCCCTCATTGTGACGAAAACCGCCTTGCTTTTGTTATTTGTATTTTACGGGACCCTAAAGCTGTCCCCCTTGACGAGTGGTCATTCGATAGCCTATTTGCTTGAGATGGACATCTGCGCCTTTGCGCCCTGACTTGGTTGTTATTGAAACTGTATGTTATTTAACCATCTATCATCTGAGCTGCATTGCTCCTCTTTGACACGGACTAATTTAAAGTCCCTATATAAACAGCCTTTTTCAAGGCTACCTCTTGCTATTATTCATTATTATTGTGCTAATAACAACCTCCTCCACCAAGGCATACTTTGGCGACATTAAATGGTGGAATGTGCACGCGCGACATAATTGTTGTCGGCCTGTGACATGCGATACCCCGCGTCACGCACATAATTTGATAACTGAATCGGAAGGATATGTCACCGCTGACATAAAATGGTGGCAAGCGGTAAGGATCTGTAACCATAAAATGGTGGCTACATTGAGATTCGAACCCTGGTCCACATAAATGGTGGCCCCGATGTGAATTAATCTTGTTGTGATATAATTATCCTCTGGCGGTATATAAATACTTGTTGTTCTTGGCTATCGTTCTCTATATCGGTGTCTTCACACCCTGTCAGTACGCCCATAAATTAGTTAAGCGCTCGTGTATATAAAACCTATATTTTGACTTCTACCAGAGCTTACTTGGGAGCGTGAACAAACTATTCGTTGTTCTTTAAATGCAAATGATAGAATCGGTGTTTTACAACTTTCTAACACTGAGAATCCTACCAGTCCACCACGAAGGTCTAGTGTTCCCCTTGAGACCGTTCGTGGCCGCGACATTAAATGATGGCAGCGCGTGACATGCGAACCCGCATCACAAGTGTAAATTCTGTTAATTTTGGTAATTTTTAGTAACAGCTTGTGACAGCGAAAAATTTAATCTATCTTGTAAATTGTTATACTGTGTTGATTTAATCTTGTAATTTTAGTTAAAATTTAAGGAAAGTGTGTTTCAAAGTAAATCAAGTTAAGTTGTGTGTTTTTGAATAGTTTGCACACCTCATTCAAAAGATTTTGTTCATTTTTAAATCACAAGATAGTTGTATGGTAGAGACACAACAAATCTCTCATTTTGCTTTGTTGACGTAAATGTAATCTTACATTCTTTTTACAAATTTAGAAAGAGTTAGGTATAATTTCATTACAGAACTTATTGTTCCAATCTTTTCAAGTTAAGATAACACTCACAGAAACATCTTGTTCGTTTATTCTCCAAACCCCCCCCCCCGTGGTAGTTGTAAATAAAGAAAAACAAGATCAAAGAAGGTTCACACCTAGAAAGAAAATAGGAAGGAAAACATTGACCGCGACAGGAAGTTTTCAATCTTTTGGACAGAAAGCCTTTCCTTTTGCGTTCGCCGTCAACCCACGGCTGTAAAGAAAAAAAAACAGCGGAACGAAATACTTGTTTCCCTCCGCAACCTTTCGAAGAACGATCTGTTTTCTTTCAACTGGTGAAGTTTCTTTCTTCTTCCTAGTAACATTAATAAGAAGGTATAATAGTAGTAGTAAAGAAAAACGGAGGCGTGAGAATTCTTAACTCATCAAGTTAATTGCAGTTATTTGATTCATGTAAAACTTAATTACTTAAGTCATTGATCATTGAGAGAAAGTCAATTTGTTTTATGTATGTGACGATATCCACTCGTTCGTTCATTTATTCGTCACTCGTTCGTATTTCAGTAGTTTAGTAGAGAGAGAGAGAAAGGAAAATTAGTTGTCAAAATGTTTGGACATCATAAATTGTATTATCCTGTCTATAAAGAAGACAAAGTTCTCATGCAAGATTCTTCATTTAAGTACCTACTTGCGCAACGTTCAGTTTTGCCTAAATTTGAATTGTTTAATCCCACTTACGGATTAACAGAACAAGAGGAAATTGTTCAAAATCTAAGCGGCTTAAGATTCCGAAAATGGTATGAATTACATTTCCAGACTAGCCTAGCGAATAGTTCAAAAATTATATTTCACGGCATCAAAACCATGTCTTTACATTATCTCTCCAATTTAATTGAGTATCATGAAGAGTTACGACCTTCAGTTCTTTTCGCATTCTCTGGTCCGAATCCGAGAATACAAATTGTTGCTTTATTACCGCTAGTCGACAAAAATCTTGTTGTCAAACACCTAGAATCAACTCTTATTGATTTGCGTTTAGTTAAATGTGTCAAAACGGATGACCCTTTGAAATCTTTGAAGTTGTACAACGATTTAGCGTTTTTAATCGTTTCCAAAAACAGAAGTTATCTAAACCTTGCGGCAAACGTAGAACTTTTCAAGGAAAATGTCTCCATTTATGAGTATTATTAGACATGAAATGAGAAATTGCGTGCATTCATGTATGTTTGTTCAGGAATATTGAAACCTATTAATTAATGAAAATGTAGTATACCGTTCTAGTTAAATCTCTTTGTATTGCAAAGGCCGTATAGTATTAAAGTAATGTGGAAAGTATCAATTCGAAAATCTAATTGCAACTGTGTCGGACGTAAAAATGTCGTCAGCCCATGTGACATAATTATCAAACTCAGGTGTTTCCGCTCAATTTATAATCTCGCTCATTTTCAATTGTAGTGTTTTGGGTTAAGTAGTAATCCCCTCGCATCTTGTTGAAATTCTTATAGATTGCATTTGATATGTAGAATACATATCTCCCTGTTGTGCTAAATTGCTATCGACAGTGCCTTCAAACTGTCCTCGAAATAGCGATTGCGAATTGCTGCCTACTCGCGTAAAACAGCTGTCGTCATCTTTTCGGAGTGACCACACCTCTTTGCGTCAGTCTAGGTCCAGCCATGCTTATGTTGATTCAATAGGTCCGTAAATTTACCGACCTGGGCGCATTTTCTTGCAGCCCCTCTGTCTTCTCCCAGAAGGCAAAAATGCGATTAAAAGGCGAATAAAAGCAAGGGAAAAGGAGGCCAAGTGTCTTGTTTCCTTTGCAGAAATATGTAAATGTGGTAAAAGTGCTAATAAGCGGCCCCTTCTGAACAGGCCTGCTATACTGAGTAAGTTTTCTGATGAATGAAAGTGATTCCGAGCGCCATCCGCTCCAAGGTTATTGTCAAGCGAGAAAATCTTTCAGGTATATTGAAGTTAGTATTATGTGTTATTTCATTACGTACTAGTTATCTTAGGAGCACCAATGACCAGTTCCATTCATTCTCCCTTGAGTAAAAGGTTGTCCGCACCAGAAAGCCTAGTAAAGTTGCCCACGGCCGAGTTAATTGTGTATTTGTGTAAATGTTCTACTAAATTAAGCCATTATTATCTTTTTCTGCGTTAAAATCAGACGCCTCAAAATTGCTAATGAAATTCATGCAATTATTACTAAACGTAACAAGTCATCCAATCTCATTCAAAAAAGCCAAGCCGCCCCCTCTCAAAAAGGAAAATCTTAATGTAAAACTCTCTCATCTGAAGTTTAATTATCGTTAATTTGTTATTTGAAGATCAATTGTTTGATCTACAACAGTGACTTAAGGATTCTCGAGCTCTCGCCATATGTAATTGAAATCATTTAATCTAGAGGTTAATTGTAAAGCGAATTTAGTAAGAAATTCAAGTGTAGCGATATAATTGTGTATAATTTGTGCCCTTAAACAAGGATGAAAATGTATGAATTTAGTATGATTAAGTACCCATATCTGATGTCGATTAATTAAAAACCTCATATTGATTCAAATAATCGCCTATGCTTGTTAACAATGTAGTTATAATGTGTTGAGAAATCTTTTGTGGTAATATGTATACTTAATTATAGGCAATACATATAGAAATATTATGATAGTTTAAATGTCTTCTAATCGCTCACCTAGTCCAGTAGCGTGGACGAGCTCACCTTAATTAGCTATTCGCGAATTAAAAACATTAGTATTTTATCGTTAATTGTAAATGTTCAATTATAACTCGAATATTACTATTTTCAAGCGAGAAGTGTCTATGAATTGCCTAATCATGAAACTTTCGTGGATTTATTTATGTTGAGTCATTAGTACGAAAGGCATCATCATCCCTTTCTAGAATACTCTATTTAAACAAAAATTGTGCAACTTGCGTCCCACGCGCAAAGAATATAATTATTTCAACCATACTAGAAGTCAGTATGTTAATTAATTTTAGAGCTATCTATTGTTTGTTGTTCAAAAATCTCCTTAATGACTCGTAAGCTAACATAATTGAAGTAACAAGTAACTTACTTAACTTACTTATGCATCATTTAACGGATTCATAAGATCCTAACGCATAAATAGCTTATATTTTTCATATCTGTAATTTCTTGCTCTGTATCTTCATAATATCATTGTGGCATAGTGATTTTATATTTCCCATATAAATGTACAAAAGGTCTTTTACCTGTACTCTAAAACTCTTTCTGTGAGAGAATTAATTTTCATGTTATTTCGTAAGCTTTGCCATTTTGTAAACCAATTATAAAGGATTCATTATCCATTTCTATAACAATTGATACAAACTGATAAAACTAACGCTTGTAGCTATAAATTCGAAATAATTAAAGTAACAAAATGCATAAGAAATAGCCACCATAACATTGTTGCTAGTAATAATAGTATTAATACTGATGTTGCCAACAACATCCATGCTAATAATAATCGTATTGAAAACGATAATGTTTCAAATCAGGAGGTCTATAATACCTCGTACGTTTATATTAATTATATAAGAATAAAAGTGTGACAATAGTATTCTGTCTAATTCAAGGCAATGATAATCTGCATCATTAATTGGTTAAACGTACATCTAAAAGGTAGCTATAATTTACGATTACAATATATTAGTCATATGTGTAAAAGGTACAATCTCGAAACATCTGTTTCCAAATAGAATGGTTCCGTTAACGTAAGGACAAGAAACAGTTTAAAAAAAAAAAAAATCTCAAAGGTTAGTTGTGTAGCTGAAGAATATATATATATACGTCTATATACAGATTCTTGAATTCTTTCATCTTCTGTGGTTTCACCCCTCTGTAGACAATATTATATTTCAGCTCGAGGCCAAGCTGAATGTGTTAATGGTTTAGGGTAGTTCTTTTTTTTAAAAGAAAAAGAAAAAGTTAAAAAGAAAATGTACCGTAGAGTCTAAAAAGTAGGTCAAGTTCATCCCTTATCCCTTAATGGTTTGTTTGGGTTCAGTAAGGTCAACTATGTGTCTACTTCCTTATTATGGTTCTGTAGATAAACAAGAATTTGGTAATTCTGTTTCCTTTTGTTTTTGTATCTTTGCGAATACAATTCGATATTGCTATCGCATACAAATTATTTGGTCTCATATTATTTTTATTCTATAAGCACATTTGTCAGAAAATCTTAATAATTTTGGAAATTATTCTTAAAAGGAATATCATTTAAATTTACATGTAAAATTTTAAGGTACATATGGAGAAAAGTTATAAAGGTTTAAAGAATTAATGCATTTAGTTTAAGCTCATATACATACTTTGTAAATGTCTATAGGTATAGCGTATTGATTAGCATCATTGAGTTTATGATCCAATCATGTAGTTTAAAGTTCACTAATCGTGTCATTTCTTAGTTTTATGTACTTATTATGAAATTGTCACTATATACTATATGAGTTCTCTTATATTGAGTTAGGGTATGTTCTATTTCAATTTTAATTAACCTTAGTATGTAGTATTGCTCGAACATACAACAGTGTTGCAACCTACCATAGGTTAAGTCAATGTTGCCAACCCAAAGTAAAACTCATTTAACATGAAAGTGTTGCCAACTCTGAAATTTAATTTGCCATTAGCCCTAAGTTAAAAAAAATGTTTAGATTTGTCGGAGCAAACTAAAATTTTTTTTCCTTAAGGGGCGTCGACTGTAGTGTGCCACACGCGCCATCTCAATTGGCGCCAAAATTTTTGCCACACTCCACAATTACTCAAACAATTAACGACAATTATTTTTCTAATTGCGTAGACAAGTTTATTTTTTTTTTTCTTAAATCTTAAAACAAGGAAGAACGAGAGGACAGAGAAATGTTAGTCATTCTCTTCGCGCATTCAATTTCCTTCCAGCTGTCTTTATTTTTTTTTGTTGGATGAAATATTATGTCTGCTTCATCCCTCCCAGCCAGCTGACTGTCTGCTCAGGAATCAGTTAAACTATAACCTTTCTCGTCTAGAGAAGATAATCTTTTCTCCTACAGGAAAGTAATAGATTCCTACTTTTTGGTTATCAAAATCTTAAATAAATAGAAACGACAGAATTAATCTGAAATTCGTTTAGTTAACTTAAAGGTTAAAAAGGTTATTTTGTTAGTCAACCATATATTCAATAACTATGACACAGAGTCTCATCTTCCCGTAATACGACCACAAGTGTTCGATTGTAAATTTGATTATTCACTTTGCTTTTGGACGTTTTAGTAATATAAATTGTCACAGACCTAAGTCGTTAATTTTTAAAGCACACTTGCAAAGTTTGAACTTTTGAACTCTTGAAATTTTATTGAAAATATAATGTGTCTGGAGAGTCATGTTGCAATTAAAGTTGTCTTAGTAAATTGTATTATCTGTAACTAAAAGTGACTCTTTGTACACATGAGGTCAAATGTTAACCTTCTCAGGTTATCAGGGTTTTTGTATCAATAAATTTTTCCATGTACAGGAAGCTTTTAGGATACGCCCTCCGCCTGCTTACGCAGTCGCAGAAACTTAAATTCGTTTAATAAATAATTCGAAATCCAATCAGGTAAAACCCTGACTTACCCCTGCCTTCACACGTCCCTAACCTAGTGCCGTGTGAAAATGATAAGGTCAAACAAAAAGTGAGTACATCTCTCTAGAGAGATCATTAAGTTATTGGGCAGTTAATTGGGGGATTATTCGATAGCTTTTCGAAGAGGCGCGGGCCTCCGCCCGTTGCCCCCTTCGGGGGAATTCCGATAACCTTTCGAAGAGGCACAAGCTCCCGCTTGATGCCCCCCTTCAGTTAAAGTTCCATCCAACTCCACGACATGGACTTATCGTCCACAGTCTAACTTGGAACTACGCCGGAACGTTGACACTCTTGTTATAGCCCGTTCTTCGGTCGGGAGAAACTTTGTTACATCCCTCACCGACTTGTGCTATTGTGTCGGCAGTGACTGTTAACTTCCATCATACGGCGTAAGGACGGTATTCCTTCCACCACGGACATTTCGTAAAGATTCATCATTGGAGACGAGCAGTGTGTGTTATCACTAATTCAACCTTAAGTGCTCCACTGGACAGTACCTCTGTTCTCACTGTGAGTATACAATCAACCTACAAACTTAGTTACTACTACTCAGATTCTGCTTCCCTAATCTGAGCACTGGCTCTACACGGATCTATTCAAGATCTCTCGTTAACTCAACTTTTGTGTACCTAAATGCTTCCTAAAACAATACTCGTTAGTCTGTGCTAACGCTGAGTTACGTATCTATCGAAGACCTCATGTAGGAAAGTCACCCTGTAATGTATCAAGTCCACGGACTTATTCGAGCCAGCTAATAAAATTCTTCCTAACTCGAACTTGCGTTGTTTACGTCATTCCAAAACAATCTCAATACTTCCTTTTGGTGAACGTTTCATAATCTTTCTCAATATCTATATTAACGCCTCGTATCGACGTGTCCAATGTTGTAGTCTACTGGAGATAGCAGATGACCTTTGGAATGAAATCCTGTTGGACGTAGTTCGAATCTGGGAACTGCATTCACCATTCGTCTCACCTCTATTCCATCATCCATCCAGGAGAAGACCAGCCTGTGCGAAGTCCCAAATTTCCGAAGACTTCTAATCCCGTACGAAGCTCAGTGACGACATCGTCTTACATGAAGTCCTGATCGTCGTCCGTCTATCCTGCTCTTGTATTTCAGCCGCTCGAAGTACAAGTAAGTTTTATCGTAATAGTGTTTTTAGTGCTGTTAAGTGATTGTGCTACCTGGTGCGTACGAAACGGCTACAGCAACGTCGAAGATAACCCCGGAGTCTTCCCATCTCGACTTGGAGTGCCTGGAGGTAGGACCACGGACCTCAGGTGGGTTATCACTGTTTATTTAATATTTTCATGTAACTGTCATTTGCATTATCTTTCATCAAGTCGCTTACTGTAAAGGGGATCACCTCCCAAGTAGTTTCAAAATTACTTTGAAACCTTTTGTTGCTTAAATATCGTTCGTGTGAATGGCTAATTACTTTTGATTTCCTAGATCTCTTTTAATTCGAGCAGTAATCTCGTGTTTAATTATAACGATATAATATGTTTTGATATGCTAATTTGCTAAGTATTCTGAACTGGCTGATAGCAGTGGTATTCCAACTCGCCGACGCCTTCTCGCTAATATCTTAATACTTGTAATCATTTGTTCTCTTGCGTACTGACCACACTCGCCCTCATTGTGACGAAAACCGCCTTGCTTTTGTTATTTGTATTTTACGGGACCCTAAAGCTGTCCCCCTTGACGAGTGGTCATTCGATAGCCTATTTGCTTGAGATGGACATCTGCGCCTTTGCGCCCTGACTTGGTTGTTATTGAAACTGTATGTTATTTAACCATCTATCATCTGAGCTGCATTGCTCCTCTTTGACACGGACTAATTTAAAGTCCCTATATAAACAGCCTTTTTCAAGGCTACCTCTTGCTATTATTCATTATTATTGTGCTAATAACAACCTCCTCCACCAAGGCATACTTTGGCGACATTAAATGGTGGAATGTGCACGCGCGACATAATTGTTGTCGGCCTGTGACATGCGATACCCCGCGTCACGCACATAATTTGATAACTGAATCGGAAGGATATGTCACCGCTGACATAAAATGGTGGCAAGCGGTAAGGATCTGTAACCATAAAATGGTGGCTACATTGAGATTCGAACCCTGGTCCACATAAATGGTGGCCCCGATGTGAATTAATCTTGTTGTGATATAATTATCCTCTGGCGGTATATAAATACTTGTTGTTCTTGGCTATCGTTCTCTATATCGGTGTCTTCACACCCTGTCAGTACGCCCATAAATTAGTTAAGCGCTCGTGTATATAAAACCTATATTTTGACTTCTACCAGAGCTTACTTGGGAGCGTGAACAAACTATTCGTTGTTCTTTAAATGCAAATGATAGAATCGGTGTTTTACAACTTTCTAACACTGAGAATCCTACCAGTCCACCACGAAGGTCTAGTGTTCCCCTTGAGACCGTTCGTGGCCGCGACATTTTGTTTCGATTTCCTCGCGGCACACTAGTGTGCCGCGGCACACCGGTTGGGAAACGCTGCTCTAAATGATGCCCTCTGAATCTCACCCTTTAACTGACTTATTTTTAATTAAAGCAAAGTGTTTTTTCTTTAACAATCGTAAAACTCATTTACGTCTGTTACGTCCGATGCGAGAAATAGGATTTAGGCGCTCTATTTCAAATAATGCAAGAACTTACATTTTCAAGAACTGAAGTCTGCTGACATCAGAGATCATATGGAATGATCGAAAGGTCTTCCCTATCTTTCCTTTCCTATCTCTATCTGTGCTAGTGCTACCTACTAATATATAATATAGGGCGATAGTATAGTACCTACTAAAATACAAACCCTTCTCTAACAGTTAACAATTTCATGGTCTGCCAAACTCGGTCATAGCGTTAAGAAATACAAGTTTTATTGACTATTTGGTATTCTATCTTAGATGTTACGGGCCTTATGCAGAGTCGTTTTGACGTTTGATTAACACCATACTACAGGGTTGACTAACGGATGGTTATGAATATTGTATTCAGAGACTCTGATTAGGACGTAGTATTGGACGAAGTTAATCACAGGTGACTAATTAATCTACAGCAGAGACTAATCTTTTACCCACGGTTTAGCGTGCAACACAACATTTCGTATTTCGTAATTCATGTATTTTCATTTTTACAGACCACGCATGCGCTCATCTACTTTTCCGTAGTTGCCACATTTATTTTACTCACCGATGCATTGGTGTTCTATAAGTTAATCATACTCAAATGATCATTTTAGTTGCACTCAAAGTAGACTCTGAATACCAAAAAGTGCAATTTCCTTAGTCAAGAGTTAGTATGCTTACTAACTAGTCTGTGACTAACCTTCGATTAACGAATTCTCTCTGAATACCGCCCTACATGTTTAATATTTATATAGAATGGGTCTACGTCGTTTATATGTATATTGAGAGATCGGATTTCGTCTGCACGTGCACGGAAAGAAAAGCAAATAATTGGGTGAAGTAATTTCTACATTTTGTGACTGAATTTTTTTTTAGTTTCTCCGGGGGAATGAATTTTCAACGGGGGGGGGGGGGAGATTCCCCCCGGACTACCCCCTGAATTCATCCCTGTTCTTCGAAGATGAGATTCATAAAACGACAGCTGTTTCTTTTTCTTTCAAATCTTTTTTCCAGTTTTACTGTCTCTTTACTGTCAACTTTTCCAATAACCATTTTTCTTGCTGTCCATTGATCTTCAAGGAATTTGGTTTCTTTATCAGGAATTTTCTTGTCCCTGCAACAATGACATTCATTGACTTTGCACTTACAAGAAGCAATGTCAAAAACTTTATTTCAGCTTCTTTGCAGATAGAAGTAATCTCTTTATGCAAAGGACTTTTCTTCCTTTTTTGGTACGGTTTTAATAAAGTCCGGTATTTATCATGTTACACCCTTAATAACGGAAGCACTCTTGGGTGAGATGCAGTAGGAATAGATGCCTTACTCCACACACTTTCCACCTTAGATGCTACAATATCTGATATACCAGTCACAGAAGGATTTTGACGGGACTGTTCTTCAGTTCGCACCTCACAAAAAGATAATATTTCATAACATCACTATAAGTTGGTAACACAATTTCAGGTAACTTATCTGGGTACCCAAATACAGGACAGTAAGTGTCTTTTCTTGTTTTAAGTTTTTACATGATGATTCACTTCAAATTATTAGAGTTCATTAAAATTCAAACACATCTGAAAAGAAAAAAGACAACTGAAATCAGTTTAATGTAATTACAGTAATACACATTACACAACACATATCAAACTTTAATACTGTAACACATGCAATATGCAACGTATAGCGTAACCAAATCAATGTTTAGCGGTGTTCTCTACTCAAGCCATTAGGAGTCAGTACTAGAGCGAAGTGAAAAGAAGGGTGACAGTATTCATGTGTTTCTGCATAATATTTCATATTCAACAGCGTTGTTTGTGATATCATAGGTCTCTTTACTTTCAGATACCTAAATGTCACCTATATATTCTTGAATAACTTCCATTCAAATTAAGAAAGCAGGGTTTACTTTGGAATTTCAAATGCATAGGCTTTCATTATGACAGAGTAAACTGATTATATGCAGTATAACTGGTTTCTGGTTTTGTTGAAATTCCATTTTAGAAAATGAAGTGAAATTTTTCACTTTCAACGAAAATTTGAAATATTTTCACTCTACGTATTGTAAAATGCTTTGGCAGAATAAAATCACATACCCTCCATTTCAATTTTTTTTAGTTCGTTTCTAAGACAATTATTTGGCAGGATATCAAGCATTCCTCTAGTCTCCTTGCTCGCCAACCTAAAAGTTGGAAAATTTTGCGGAAGGAAAGGGTTAACCATGCTGGTGGCACCCAAAGATAATAGATTTCAACGAAAATAAATATTGATTTTTAAAATACTTACTAAGGAGTAATAATCCCGCACTATTAGAATGCCGATGTGCAAACTTAAATTTTTCACTCCACCCTACTGTCCATGTCACTGCTTATAGTTCAAGCTCTTTCGTGTCATCATCCTCATCTAGAATGTGTGAATGGTTTTCACAGCCATGACCAACACAATAACCACACGTTGTCGAACAATTTAAGCCACTTATTGGGCATTCGCAATTTCGTTCGCAACCAGACTTACAATTACAAAATATTTTCAAGTGCAGGGGCATTTTCACTTGGAATAGGTTTGTAATAACCATGTATTAACATCCATCAACAATCCGTTGGTGATAAATTCACACCGTTCTACTGCTGAACCTAGTGATAAACTAGATAAGCATGTTGCTTTACTGCAGCTGATGTTGGTGGAAGTGAAGATAAATCAAATGCTGACTTAACGGACTGTATTGCCACAGTTCTTATGTATTGACGGTACCTTGCTTTATCCAGGTTACCATTTATATCGAAGCCACATAAATCTAGAAGAAAGGATTCCCCAGCATTCGCAATTTCTTCGTGAGTTGCATCTGATGTGTTAAATACGCTTACGCGTTTTCTTAAAAGAGAGTTCTCTCGAAATTTCCTAAAAGCTATCTTTTTTCTCTCCTAAACGGCGTAGAAGTTGTATCATACCCAGTTGCGGCATGGAGAAAAAGAATATTAGAAAAAAACTTTTCCGAGGTCAGCTTGAAGTTTCCTACTGCTGTAAACTTTGTGAGGATTCTCCTTTTCCTGGTATTTGCATCCAAACTTCGAAATCTACATCAGCATGTGCAGCCAAAAGAACTAACAAATCAGTGTATTCTCCTACAAGAACTGAAGATTCTCCTGTTCTTGCTACGGTAACTGATGTTGAAACCGTCAAGAAGTCTGCGTCGGCGAAAGCTTGAAGTACCTTAATACCCGCTGATTGAAGGTGCTCTGTTAAAAGTTCTGTAAATCTTTTGTTGGAGACGTTTGCCAAAAACAGTTCTTGAGATGCAATCGATGGTTTGAAATCGTCGAATATTGTCTCCGTTGCTGATTCTTTACACCTTCGTCGCACGTGCTTGGACCTGAGTAGCCATCAAAAACATTAACTCTGTGTCTGTAGTGTTGCTGGTAGTCCGTAGTATTTAACATATTGGAGACATATCTGACGGAAATTGGCAGTTCGCATCCACGTTACACGATGGAATAAAAAACCTCTGTTGATTGTATATACGGGATCTGATGGTAATATGTTCTCGGAAGGAGCAAGTTCGTCCAAAACAGTGATCAATGCTGATTTCTTGCCTTTTCGTATTGGAACATCAACAAAAAGAGCAGGTGGTCTTGCGACCAACTCGTACCTCAAGTATTCGGCTAACTCCTCATGCTTCGCACGACATATAGAATACGATGAAAAAGTTGGTTAGGATTAACTTCAACATCTCCTTTAAATTTTATAGTTTTGGTTGCCTTAAGCGATAGAACCTTATCTCTTCACTTCAGATGGATGTCACTAAAGCGTTGGCCCACAATTGATTTAGTTGAGTTGAGTTGATTTTAGTTTAGCGTCCCTTTCAGCAGCAAGGCTATATGAGACATGGACCTCCTGATTAACGTGGAATCCGATCCACATGAGCCCCTGCCGGAAATCGAACCAGGTCTCCCACAATTGATTTAATCGCAGCTACACCTCGATCTTGAGCTCCATCACAATTCACACTTTCATCGCCCACCAAGCCATTAGATACGGAAACCAAAAGATTTGACGAGATTTTAAAAGGGTTATACGAATACAGCCAGGTCATCATCTCCTGAAGATCCTTATTGTCAATGGCTTTCCGAGAGTCTCTCAGTTCCAGGTGTTGTTCGGACATTGTAATGAAAACATTGGTGAAGGTTTCGACGGCGTCTATAACATGTGCTGATGCATGCATTGCACAGACCCAGCGCGCAACCATATTTTCCTCGAACATGTGTTAATCCACCTGCGGTCTTCATCGTACGCATTAACATTTGTTCGATTGTCATATCCGTCCATATTCCTGATCACAATTTTTCAGTTGTTCTAATTGTGAAATAGCTATGCTTCACGAATTTGTCAAATTCTTCAGGACTCATGATTGTTTCTAGTTTCAGCATTTGTTGCAAGTAAATGTGGACAGACTTTGCATAATTGAAGTGGCTTGCAGCATACAAGAAATTGATCATATATTGGACGCTATAAAGGTGAAGGTTATAATCACCTGAACGTTGTGCTCTAATGAAGAGACGCATAAGAGACGTTTCGAAATATTGCGTCCATAGTATTCTGGTTCGATTTGGGACAGACACATTGTGTAATGTTTCGTGTAACATATTTCGAATGTCTAGTAGACATTGAGACGTGCATATATTTTCCTGTGACAATGTACCTCGAACTACATCTACTCTTTTCAGTCTATGAGCAAAATCTTCATTTACATTCATTTTATTTAGTTACAGCTTTGCAAGCGAAACCTGAATCAGAAAATGCGGACGTATAGCTCGAGCACATGCATGCCCAGTCATCATGTGGGCTACTGTGTTCTTTGCGTAGATGGTCTTCCACAACTCTTCCAAACCACTACCAGGCATAATGTTTCCAACAGCACCGAGAAATGACATAAATAGATGGAAACCATCAAGGCACACAATCACGCACAAGAGAGGGCTGTCTTCTTCTGCTGCTAGAACCATATCTATGGCTTTAGCATATAGTGGCTGATCAAATGTCACTACACAGGATTTTTGATTCATTTTCATGTTTTGCTCCACCACATTCAGGAGACAAGTGTAAATTCTACTTGGGTTTCCTGGGACAACATTCACAAAAGGCAGAGACAAAACGGCTGATGTTCGATATTCTTTCGACTTTGTTTTGGTCATAGCGTCCATTTATCCACTACAACTGAGGTTTGGCGTTTCTTCCATCATGTACCCCAACATCCAGCATAGAACAACTAGTCGGACATTTTTGATATTTTCTGATTCTGGGAGAGCTGCGCTGATACCTTCCATCTGAAGAAGGTACGTTCCTGCCTTCAAAGGTCGGTGGTAAGTCATTACCGTACAAAAGCGTAATGATTCCAATTTGGAATCTGCAGAATAATTTGAAATCTGCGGAATCTCCTCTTTTCTTTTTCTATTCGTAAATAATAGAACCTCTATTAATTATATTTGATGACACCAAATGTTAATAATAATTTGAGCTGTAGCGCCATTTACTGATCAACCAATATAGTGTAATAGTAAACTGTGGTATGCGATCACTGCTAGCTCAACATAAACTGATTAGTTGCGTTAACTTTAAAGATAGAACAATGATTTTGGGCTCGTTGGAAAGATATTGAAACAGCAAATAACGATTACTTCAGAACATTTTCCCGTATATAATTCTATTTCAAAGTTATTCGCAGTTAAAGATTGAAATACTAATTGAAAATACACATTCTTTTCATTTTAAGGCGCCATATTTAAAGACAACAATAGTGTATGAAAAGAAGTCGTTATAAATAGTAATTTTGGATCTATTCTGAGTGAAATGAAGCAAGAACGGAGTTTCTACCTTGAAATGTCGAGAAGATACAACGTTTTAAACTTTAAGGGATAAATTCTGTCGTCAGCCATCTTGATGACGTCATATCTTTGTTTCCCCAAGTGGGATTTTTTGGGGACTTTGAGTTTGTTGTTCAGAACAACAATGTGAACATCTCTACCAATTTTCAGCTTGTTATTATAAAATTCCGGGTCAAAACATAAATGCACTGAACTATATAAGAAACTCACCAGAGAATGCACATCACTTGTCGCATTACTCTATTACTTCTATTCTAGAATCTTTTGGTGTTGTCATCACTGAATCTACAAAAGTCAAGTTCTCTAGAATTAGTAAATTCTCTCATGGCAGACGAGTGCACAGATATAAATGGAAGAGAAATTCTGAGTATTTGTATACGTTACTTAGAGGCTTGCAAAATGAAGGAGACTTCCGTTTGTGCTGTTTCAGTTCAGTCTACTAAGGCAAAATGAATCAAAGAGACAATTATTCAAGAAATACAAGAAGTTGAACTTTGTACTGCAAAACTGACTGCTGTGGCTTTTGATGGTGCTTCAAATTTCAGCGTTAAAAATCCATAGTTCAGGCACGTCTCAAAGAAGATTCGCCTAGGTTGATTTTAGTTCATTGCAGAAGCCATCTTTTGCAACTGACTTTGATAAGGGCGTGAGGAACTTCAAAAGATACTAAAGGATTGTAAATGTAGTGAATAAACTGTACACAGTATTTCATGGGAGTCACAAGCGGCTGAAAGTTCTGCAGGAAGTGGAATCTTCAATAGACGCTACTTCTTACAAATTGGTGCAACCTGCTTCCAGTAGATGGCTTTCATATGAAGACAGTGAGCCTTATGCAGAGTCGTTTTGGTGTCTGATTAACGCCATACTACGGTGTTGACTAACGGATGGTTATCAAATTTGTATTCAGAGTCTGTGATTAGGACGTAGTATTTGACGAAGTTAATCACATGTGACTTATTAATATAGAGCAGAGGCTAATCTTTTACCCACGGTTTAGCGTGTGACACAAAATTTCGTATTTCGTACATTTTCATTTTTACAGACTACGCATGCGCGCATCTACTTTTCCGTAGTTGCCACATTTATTTTTCTCACCCGACGCATTTGGGTTATATAAGTTAATCATACCCAAATCATCATTTTAGTTGTACTCAAAGTAGACTCTGAATACCATAACGTGCACCTTCCTTAGTAAAGATTTAGTATTCTTACTAACTAGTCTGAGACTAACCCTCGATTAACAAATTCTCTCTGAATACCGCTCAGTATTTCTATGATAATCAAACATTATGCTGCAATATGCATTGTGTTAAAGCATATCTATGTTGATGCAGGAGACATGCCATCAAATGCTGGTGGACTACTGCTGCAAGTAAGAAAGACATTGACAACTTTCACACTAGTAGGTCTACTCTTAATACATTTTTGTAAAAGTAAGCAAAAGTTTGCAAATGTCAAGAGGAAATGATGTGGTTACAATGCTAAAGTTGCAAAAAACTGTCATTGCACATTTGAAAGATATCATTTTTGAAGAGATTTCAGAGCATGCTGAAAGTTTTGTAGTAAAGGCAAAGTCTGAGGGTGTAAGAATGGAGGAAAACTTGAAACCCCAAGAACTCAAGGCTCTCCTCTGCAATTACAAATCAAAAAATATCAGCAACATGAAGGAAAGATTTGGTGGTCCTCTCAAACAGCTGTCCCACTTCTATGATGTGCTCTAAAACACCCCCGACTCGGTTGACTTAACTGAAGTGGCCAGCATTTGTAATGTTATAGATACTGTATACCACATTGATTTGACCAAAGCAGGCCTTACGTTGTGCGGGGCCCGATTAGGAACATTTTGCGGGGCCCCAGATTTACAATTTGACAAAGGTCTATAAAACACACACACACACACACACTTACACACACACACACACACATATATATATATATATATATATATATATATATATATATATATATATATATATATATATATGCAGAGACAGAGAGAGATGTAGGACTTGAAAGATCTTGCTTGCAAGTACTAGCCAGCCAAAAGATCTACTAGCCAGACCATTTTGCAGTCACAGTGTTTATATCGGATTTTACTCGCCAAATGTAAAAAAGTACTCGCCACTGGCGAACAGGCGAGTGGATTTTTCATGGCGCTCTGCATGGCGCTCTCTCTGCTGGTCCAGTGGTTAGCGTGCGCGCCTATGGTCTGCACAGTCTCGACCCCGATTCCCGGTGGGACAGAACACAAAATTTAATTTCATAATCCACTCCCTTTCATTAATCATCCATCTCCTAAGAACAAATCCTGGGACGTCATTTAAAAATATTTTTCATTTCATTTCAAAAGTTTAATAGAGATCGTGCAGTCAGAATGGATGGCAATGAAAATGTGCGCTTAAATACTGCGTAAAAGTTAATAGCCTAAACATATATAAGGAGTGGCGTACTTACCATTGTGTTTCAGGGGGGCTTCGCTAACATTAGTCCTGGAAACTGCAAGATATTTCATTCACTTTAATGTAGTAAATAAAATTTCTGGGGGCTTAAGCAGTATATCTACAAGTAGCAATATTGTATATCATATCTAAAAAGAACATAGTTATAATACTACTTGTTTTAGTGACCTCGCGAAATACGAAAAGTTGTTAAAATATAATCTAAAATTACATTTTCTATCCCCACATTACCAAACACTAAGGGTCCCCGGACCCTTCGAAAATTTTAAAGTTGTTAAAAGAAACCCTAAAATTGAGTTTGTTTTCCCATTGCTTAAAACTCTCTGAAGGAGTACCCCCGCATCCAACCCGAAATGAAATCCTCTCTACGCCATTGTGCATATATTAAATATAGTAAATATCTATAGAATTTCGTACTAATCTATTAAATACAACAGTGTATCATCGAGCCAATCTAACAAGTTTTGACTATATTCCGAAGAAATTGAACACTTTTCGAAAATATAGTTTATATAACTGACCCCTTGCCTCATCCTGCGGGCGGTCATGCATACAACAATAATTAGACTTTAAGACATGTTTTAAAAATTTAGGAAAAGCTACCAACAGTCCTTATATTGTGGAAAATAAAACAGTATGACGTCTTAAATGTGTCATAATAACTATAAATACCATAATTTCTTTGTCAATTTGGCTTTACACAAATTGACTTTCGAACGTTATTTTGCAATTTAAGGTTAAAATAATAGGCCCTACTTGCACTGTGTGTTAATATGACTGAATAAAACATACCTAACACCTGCGTATAATTTCTTCTGAAAAGTCGCCCGTTACTAAAGGCATACTTGAAATGAATGAATGAATGAGAAAATGAATTCATCTTAGGATTGTATTAGGGAAATGTTAGGGGTGTTGGGGAGAGGTAGAATACTCCCTGGATATAATATCTTATTTTACAGCAGAAGTTGTAACAAGAATTTCAGGAATAATCTCAAAAAATGGATCAAAAAATGCGATCTTGGCCAAGAATTTTAGGAATGATCCCAAAAAATGCATCTAGAGATTGCGATCTTGGCCAATTATAATTTTTTGTATCAGGAGCCACAAAATTTTTGAACAACCCCTAAATCGAGTTTTCTCATTTGTTACGGAATAAGCATATCATACTCAGTTAAGTGATAGTTCGGGTTTGGCTACGCTATATGAAGTTATCCACATATAAGGCGTATAAGAAAATTTTTGATAGAATGAAATAGATTGGATTTTCTGGATCAAGGCGACATCAAAATTTTTGAACGGCTCCAAAATCGAGTTTTCGTACTTTTTACGGAATAAGAACATCATACTGAGTTTCTTCTTCCATACATAGCCTGTAAAGTCCGAAAAGTAATCGGCCTTGCGCTACGTACGGCAAAACGGGGAAAAAGAGTTGTTTTGGAGCCAATACGGTACATTTTACAATCCCATGAATTTTTCCCACATCTGGGAAAACTGGCCCATTATGTATCTTAGGTGGTCCCACCGGAAGAGGTTTCCTTGTCATTACCCACCGATATAACGATGTGATATCAAAATATTTAATCTCTTCATCGTCCGCACAATTCACATATGAACGAAAAACTTCTGTTCGTCCGCCGTTGTAGAAACTCTTACAAGGGAACCTTCCGAAAATGATAGTTGCAGTGAAAGGTATGGCCTATACCAATTGAAAGAGCTGTAACAGAGATGAGCATTCCCAAAAAATTAGCTGCCCATAGCAATAGGTTCAAGAAATATAAGGGGTGGAAGTTCAGGAAACAGCAAGGTTGGATAAGGGAGAAAAGTGCTAATTCCGCCAAAAGAAAAAGACACGGCAAAATACAATGCTGACAAGTGATGAATAGAAAGAGACTTGCCACAATAGGGAACAAATGAAAGCCACCAGTGTGTTAAAAAGTACATGTTTTGCAGAGAGCACTATATGAAGTGAGTGCAATATTCAGTGTCATGTAGAACATAAGATATGGCGAGTATAATCAGTGGTACAATCTAACAAAAGAAAATAGAAAAACAGAAGTCTGAAAAATACGGAGTTGACCATAATGCGCCACATATGATCACGAGCTGTGCATACTAGAATGAACAAAACAAAAAACACCGACTATGCAGGAAACCGACGTACCTAGAGTCGAAAAGAAAAACGAGTTCCAAAGTTGGCAGCACTGGCCATGAAAATCCAGACAAGTCTAATATAGTTAGGTCACTTGATTCACAAAAAGAAAATTCCGGCAACAGGCATCACTCGGAATGCATCAATGCTAGAGTGATTGAGGCAATGCCAAGTCGGGGAACATGAAATGGTTGGGTTGAGCTAACAACCTATAACAGAAGTAAAATTATGTCATGGTTGGGTCGTATGTGGGAATATACAGGGTGTCCCACCAAAGTTTGTGACCTGAAAGATTTGAGAAACGAACAAAAATGTGACAGATCCAGTTGTGCAGGAATGTACCAATGTCAGGGGGTGATAAAAGTCTGTGAAAAGCAAGTGCCCCCAGGATCCCCATCATAGTGCCCCTGGAGCCAACTTCAATCTTTCAAATGGCAACAGGGACCGAGTGGTATCTCTCTCCATAGATCATGGAATGTGCAACAACACATATAGGAAACATTTGCTATATGAAGCGTGTTTTTCAAAATGGCCGCCACAAATATATGTTGTGTCTTAACATGGCATCGAACATTGTGATCTCAAATTGCTGCGAAGCGAAAAGAGATGTTGCAAATCAAATTGCACAGGAATGTACTCATGTCGAGGGCCAAGAAAACTTTGTAAGAAGCAAGTCCCCAGGATCCCCATCATAAGGCTCGAGGGGTCAACCGCAACATTTCAAATGGGAACAGGGGGCGGATGATATTTCTCTGGATAGATACAACACCGCCTATAAGAAACGTTTGCCATATGAAGCACGGGTTTCAAAATGGCCGCCAAAAATGCGCATTGTTCTTGTCACCGAGCAGATATTTTTGGCGGCCATTTTGAACTCCCATATAGTAAATATTTCTGATATGCGTTGTTGCATATTCCATGATTTATCGAAAGAAATATAACTCGACCGATGGTGCTATTTGAAATTTTGAAGTTTGCCCCTGAGACCCTAAGATAGGGGACTTGGAGGCACTTGCGTCTCACAGAAGTTTGTCGCCCGCTGACATAGGTACATTCCTACACAACTGGATGTGTCACCTTTTTTTTCGCTTTGAAACTATTTCAGTCGCAGAGTTAGGTGGGACACTCTGGATATATCATATAGGCGGTGATAGTACTGCAGACAGCAACACACAGCAGATCTAGCCTTTGATTATGTTTTCTTTCTACAGTTGTGGATATGTGATAGAAAGACCACCAAAGGTTCCGGCGCCTCTAGAGTACTGTTTCGAGACATTCACAGGCGATCATTGTGCCATGTGTGACGGATTGGCAGTATTCCGCTGTGCTCACTGCAAATGTATCTTCTGTTTGGACCATTGTCTCATCGAACAATTGCACGTACAATGTGGACGAGCATGTACAAATGATGCGAAGGCTAATGCCTCTTGCCAGAATTTTCTTTTTGTGAAGCGAGTGGCTTAACTATATTAGAATTGTCTGGATGTTCATGGCCAGTGCTGCCAACTTTGGAACTCGTTTTTCTTTTCGACTCTAGGTACGTGGGTTTCCTGCATAGTTGGTGCATTCTTGTTTTGTTCATTCTAATATGCACAGCTCGTGATCAAATGTGGCGCATTATGACCAACTTCGTCTTTTCCGTATTTTTCGTACTTCTGTTTTTTCTATTCTCTTTTGTTAGATTGTACCAAATTTCACAGAATTAAATCCCCACGTTAAGCGGGTTTGCATATCCAGGCTCCTAACTATGAAAACATTTACGCTCAGTCCAACCTCAATCATTTCACGAATTCAACCTGTTTTATGTATGTTATTAGGACATAATATCGATTGTGATTTATTCTAAAAACACTTTTATACATCGCAAGAGCTGTAACGTCCAAATATTTACTGAGAACTCATAGTCGTATCGGAATAAACAAAAGCGAGTATGGAACAGTAAAACTGCTTTCACAAAAGGAAAAAGAATATGTGCAGAAGGCCTGCAAAACGGTCGAGTGGTTTGGGTCGATACACTATCAATCACATGTTTGTGAGTTCAAACCCTGTAGCAAGTTGTTTCTTTTTTAAGTGTCTTCCTATTTTCACCCAGAGGCTGAAAATATTTCTTTGAGTAACTCATTGAAAATTTCTTTTGTTTCAAATTCGATTAGAACGGAACATTATATGAATTGCGAATCTTAAATCCATAGCTAAATATATGAAGTATACTCACTACTCCATTATCCTCTGATTTGTAACGAAAAACTATTTATAAACAGTGGTGACTTCAGAAAATTATTCTCGGGGGGAATTTCAATATGCGGGTGGAGGGCAAACATTGGTAGTCCACATTGAGCGCGATCGAATATATGGTCCTGAAGGCGGAAATTTCTTAGCTCCAGAGGGGTCTCAAATTCTCCCTCAGATCACGTCCTGAAAGCATCATTGCTTAAAAGCTTTTCGTAACAAATATAATATTACACTTGTTTCTTGTTCTACATTTTTAATTCGTCAAATCATAACGTATAGAGGATTATAAAAAAAGCATAAAAATTACAATACCAATCATGTATAAATTATCCTGTAAGTTACCAACTCCAAGTAGGGTCAGATTAAAACTCAAATATTTGTTTTCGGATTGCACTTAGAAGTAAGTCCTCCCTATATAATCCTGATTGCAAAAGCCATGTTTAACACTAATTAATTAATCAATATTTATATGAATATTTTTTATTTTACTATTTTTACTATTCAATATTATATACACTTCATTTCCAAAATCAAAATCTCGAAAATGTATATTGTACGAGTGCAGACTCGCAAATAAATGATTATTTATCATATATATTGGTCTCTATTCGAAATTCTATTTAATCGAATCCGACAAGAACACAGACAGAAACATCGAGAACAGGTGAAAAAAGAGAGAGAAAAAGACGTTGTAGCCGGCGGGGACTCGAAGTAAGTTCGAATGGCGCTTTACAAGCCGAACGCCTTAGACCACTCGGCTATGGTAACAACTAGTGATTGTAGCAAAGGCTTCGAGTAGTAGTTCTTATTACAGAATAACATTTTCTATTGCCTAAAATTTAGACCTAATTTACTTTGATATAATATATCTATTAATTTGTTACATGAACGCGTTTTCGTTACTTTGATGAATGATGTATGTTGTTGATATAGATTCTATTACATGTTCTTTCGTAAATATTATAGAAAGTATCAGGGTTATTTATGATCTTTCATGGAAATTGACTGGTGCATGCGCAGTACACAGACAGTTCAATTGGAAGGCGAGAAAGGAAACGCTAACAGACTGTTAGAATGTTTCATCGCTATCAAGTATAAAGAATAGCTAAAATGTATTTTACGCTTATTGCGTAAAGAATCACCAGGTTAATGTTTGTCCAAGTTCTCACTAATCAACTGGACTCATGAAAAATAATTACTATTGTCATTACTGCACAATATGAAGAATAAAGAACGTATATTACACGAAATTGTTCTCGAATTTGAACTTAGCTAAGGAAGGGACAATAAACAAAATGTGATTTATTCATTAGAATTGAGATAATTCAATGAAACTAGAAATTACACAATCAAAAGGAAAAATATCGTTAAAAAGACAATAATACTTTTATCCGAGATGTGAAATAAAGTTATTAATTAACTGAAATGAAAGTAATATTGGGCATGATATAGAGTAAGAAAAATAAGTAAATGTATTCTTAGAAACGTTCAAAATAAATTCACAAATACTTTTTGAAGATATACTACTCTTCCTTTACGTTTTAACGAACTAATAAGTAAACAAGCAAAGGAAAAGAATGAAGAACGAAAGTATTGCTCTTGAAAAAATATAATAAATAAATGAAACTTCAATAAATGTTTACACAAAAAATAACACACTAGTACTTCGTGTAGTCACCTCCAGAGTCGGTAACTTCTTGAAGTCTGGAGGGGATACTAATACAAGTCTCGAGCAATACGACGGCGTGTCACGAAAATGTTGCCACAGTTCCATAACATGATTTTGAAGAAACGTTTGGTCTCTGTCTTCACGTCTCTCTTCCCATTCTTGCACCATGTAGGTCCACAGATGTTCAATTGGGTTCAAATCTGGGGATAAAGGGGGCCACTCAATACAAATTAACTCTGGATGTTCATTTAGCCACTCTCATGTTTGCCGAGAAGTGTGAACAGCACTGTTGTCATGCATAAATATATATTCTTCCTGTTCGGGGAAGTTTCTTTCTAAGGACGGTAACAACGTATTTTCGAGGATATTAATGTAAACACTGCTGTTCATTCTCTCAGGCACCGCAACTAAATCTCCAGGACCAGCAGCCTTCATGTATCCCCAAAAGTGTGCTGATATTCGTCCTGAACAAGAAGTTCTGATATTTTGTTCAGCATACCTGGTTCCGCGCGGTCTATGCAATATAACTCTGCCTTGTTGGTTAGACTTGAAAACCTTCTCGTCGGTCCAGATGACTAAGTCCCAATATGACTGAGGTTGGGTTATGTTAATCTGTACCCATTCCATTCGTCTGGCCTTGTGAGTTTCAGTCAGGAGAGTCTTCCTACGGGTCTTGAACAGTGTAGACCAGCCCCCAATAATCTTCTTCTTATTGTTCCGTGAGAACAATTATATTCTCTGGCTTTGTCCAAGAGGATTGACGTGTGGCATAGAGGTCTGTTGATTACTTCTGTAAGTAAAGCTTGATCTTGAGCTGAAGTTGTCACTTTTGGCCTTCCACTTCTTGACCGAGACCTGAACCATTCACCACCTTCTTCATGTCGCTGAACCCATTTCTTGACCGTTTTCTTGTCACATCCCAGATCTCTAGCAATCTGAGGCACAATTTGTCCCATTTTTGCTCGGCCTATGATTTCTCCTCTCAGAGCAACAGACAGTTCTCCACAGCCTTTAGAGCGAGGCATTTTGAGAACCTGTTAGAAATTTGCGTTCTGGCGTGTATGACAAATGTCGGTAAAGTGCATCTTTCTGTTTCTACTGCGCATGCACCAGTCAATTTTCATGAAAGATCATAAACAATCCTGACAATTGCTGTAATATTTATGAACGAATACGTAATAGAACCTATATTAACAACATCATTCGTCAAAGTAAAGAATACCGTAAACATAAAACAATTTCAACAGACTATGAATCAGGCCAAAATAGGCTTAAACTTCACAGAATACAAAATAAATTTCATACTGTAACAAAAGATTGAACATGAAACACGCTTACTACATTTTCAACTTGTCACATTAGCCGAGTGGACTAAGGCATTCGATTAGAGATTCTGAGGCACCATTCAAGGGTAGTTCGAATCCCACCACCGTACAATTTGCTTTTACTTCTTCTTGACGTTTCTGTTTGTGATCCTACCGGATTCTATTAAATATAATTTCGTAATACGCTAAAATATACGTAATATTTGAGGTTCTTAACCTCCCATTTTTACATGTTTCAAGCTCAGTTGAGAAGAAAGAGGGAAAATGAAAGTACAAAGATTTACAATAATTACATAGCATTTACTGTCATTGTAATTGTGGATATTTTATTTATGAAAATGTATAATTAACTAAAAATATATTTAATAGGTCACATGTCTTCATTTTTCGATTCTAACTTAAAAGTTACAGTTTAGGCGGTGACATATCGAAGACCCAGGGGGTTGAGGGGGTTGTAACCCCTCCCATTGAAACTTTTATATTCTATTGAAATAAAAAGTATTTCAGTTTATAATCTTGGAAAAGCAACAATCTCTGTATGTGGAGGACGGTTTATTTATACTACGATTTATCACTTCCAAATGTGTAGAAGATATTGTGTATAATCATTCAAGAAATATAAGACAACGAAGGGACTTCGTAAATCCTTCACGCCACCCCAGGAGGAGGAAGTGCGTCCCGCCGTCCCTCGGTTGGGAACTACTGCTTGCGAGGGAAACATTGTAACAGTGTGTAAGCGTTTCATTCCTCGCTTTCCAATTGAACTGTCTGTGTACTGCGCATGCGCCAGTCAATTTCCATAAAAGATCATAAATAACCCTGATACTTTCTATAATATTTACGAAAGAACATGTAATAGAATCTATATCAACAACATACATCATTCATCAAAGTAACGAAAACGTGTTCATGTAACATATTAATAGATATATTATATCAAAGTAAATTAGGTTTAAATTTTAGGCAATAGAAAATGTTATTCTGTAATAAGAACTACTACTCGAAGCCTTTGCTACAATCACTAGTTGTTACCATAGCCGAGTGATCTAAGGCGTTCGGCTTATAAAGAACCACTCGAACTTACTTCGAGTCCCCGCCAACGTTTTTCTCTCTCTTTTTTGTCAACTGTTCTCGATATTTCTGTCTGTGTTCCTGTCGGGTCGATTAAATAGAATTTCGAATTGAGACCAATATATATATATGATAAATAATCATTTATTTGCGAGTCTGCACTCGTACAATATACATTTTCGAGATTTTGATTTTGGAAATGAAGTGTATATAATATTGAATAGTAAAAATAGTAAAATAAAAAAAATATTCATATAAATATTGATTAATTAATTAGTGTTAAACATGGCTTTTGCAATCAGGATTATATAGGGAGGGCTTACTTCTAAGTGCAATCCGAAAACAAATATCTGAGTTTTAATCTGACCCTACTTGGAGTTGGTAACTTACAGGATAATTTATACATGATTGGTATTGTAATTTTTATGCTTTTTTTATAATCCTCTATACGTTATGATTTGACGAATTAAAAATGTAGAACAAGAAACAAGTGTAATATTATATTTGTTACGAAAAGCTTTTAAGCAATGATGCTTTCAGGACGTGATCTGAGGGAGAATTTGAGACCCCTCTCGAGCTAAGAAATTTCCGCCTTCAGGACCATATATTCGATCGCGCTCAATGTGGACTACCAATGTTTGCCCTCCACCCGCATATTGAAATTCCCCCCGAGAATAATTTTCTGGTCACCACTGTTTATAAATAGTTTTTCGTTACAAATCAGAGGATAATGGAGTAGTGAGTATACTTCATATATTTAGCTATGGATTTAAGATTCGCAATTCATATAATGTTCCGTTCTAATCGAATTTGAAACAAAAGAAATTTTCAATGAGTTACTCAAAGAAATATTTTCAGCCTCTGGGTGAAAATAGGAAGACACTTAAAAAAGAAACAACTTGCTACAGGGTTTGAACTCACAAACATGTGATTGATAGTGTATCGACCCAAACCACTCGACCGTTTTGCAGGCCTTCTGCACATATTCTTTTTCCTTTTGTGAAAGCAGTTTTACTGTTCCATACTCGCTTTTGTTTATTCCGATACGACTATGAGTTCTCAGTAAATATTTGGACGTTACAGCTCTTGCGATGTATAAAAGTGTTTTTAGAATAAATCACAATCGATATTATGTCCTAATAACATACATAAAACAGGTTGAATTCGTGAAATGATTGAGGTTGGACTGAGCGTAAATGTTTTCATAGTTAGGAGCCTGGATATGCAAACCCGCTTAACGTGGGGATTTAATTTTGTGAAATTTGGTACCACTGATTATACACGCCATATATTATGTTCTACATGACACTGAATATTGCACTCACTTCATATAGTGCTCTTTGGAAAACATGTACTTTTCATTTCAGTTGGCAACACTGTTAACCCCACTGGTGGCCTTCATTTGTTCCCTATTGTGGCAAGTCTCTTTCTATTCATCACTTGTCAGCATTGTATTTTGCCGTGTCTTTTTCTTTTGGCGGAATTAGCACTTTTCTCCCTTATCCAACCTTGCTGTTTCCCGAACTTCCACCCCTTATATTTCTTGAACCTATTGCTATGGGCAGCTAATTCTTTGGGAATGCTCATCTCTGTTACAGCTCTTTCAATTGGCATAGGCCACATCTTTCCCTGCAACTATCATTTTCGGAAGGTTCCCTTGTTAGGAATAAGAAAGTCAGCGGTAGTAGTGCAATGTTCTTTAAGGAACTTTCGCAACTCTACATCTGTGCGTACTTTATCATCCCAAGAGCACTCCCATATCTCATACAAATTCATTTTGAGAATTTCTGTGAAATATTTTCGACGGATTTCCGTGTGTTCGTACATTTTTTAAAATGTATTGTACGGACCATGCGTGTTATCCATTATGGCATTACGGTTATTCGGGAAACAGGTCTTAGATGCATGCCAGTAACATCCCATAAATTCAAAGACAGCGTTGAGCTCTGCATGGTATCCGTCAACATTATACCTTCCAAAAGATTGCTCTCCATTTCATTAAGCATGCTGAATTTCTATACACATTAGGTGCTCCATATATTTTAGCCATTTCATTGCTTTCTCGCTTGTTTTTGTTTTATGATGGAACCCCAAAGGTGGTATAACAGAAATGCTTTCTTCTGGAAGATATGATGTTCGATATGTTTGCATGACTAAACTTGCAATCGTTGACGAAACAAGAAAACATTGTAAACCACCCGTTTTCTCTTCTATAATATTACTAAATTTGATAACACCTTTGAGAATTCTCACATCGTTTTCACAGTACTCTAACATATCCTTTTGCAAATTAAATTGCTCTCCCAATCGCACACGTTCTTCGTGTTATACCTCCAACCGCTGTCTTAATCCAGTACTTCGCGATTCAGGGTCATAGTATTCTATTTCCAGATAGGGTCCTACATAATTTTGATTTTCTACTGTTAAACAAATATGGGAAATCTCCCTTTTTTAAATTTTCAGAAAGGCCTAATGTCTTCTGGAGTCTTGACAACCTGACCCCGAGGAAAAGATAATAATCCCTGAAAATGATTTTCTTATCAGTAGAAATACTAAAAATCTTCTGACCCTGAATTAAGGTTTTTGGAATAATATGCTGGGACTCGATGAGAGATCTCAAACAGAAAATGCTGTCAAAGCGTGAAGCATTATGTGCGATTACACAAAGCTTATTAAATATGGGTCTATGTAATAATATATGTGAAATAAACTCATCAATGGTTTTAAAAGAAAACGAGCGGTTACTGTTTTCATCACCACATGTACTGCAGGGCTCATCAATGCCTTTGTTTATACATTCATGGCACACGTGTCTAAGGCAGACTAGACAAACTCCATGTTCCCGCTCGTCACGGTTTCAGCATGGTCTCTACGTCATAAACAATATAAAGAAACCTCTTGATATGAGTAGGTTTCAGTTTCTTCACATAGCATGAGTGACCTTCCTGTACATATTCACGACAAGTACTGCAAAAGTATTCACCACATGCATGATCCGATTTCCGACTTCTTAAATCATAGATTGCATTACAGTTGGTGCAGACCTTAACATATTCACACACACTCTTGCCAATTTTATTACTTTTTAAGTGATTATCAAAACATTTACCCCTAGTGAAATATCTGTTGCATGCATTACATTTCATTTTATACATGTTAATGTCTACTTTATGCACATGCTCGCAAGATGAACACATAATTCGCACTTATGTGATCGATTTCCACCACTAAAAGCCATTAAACAATTTAAACAATACTTCCTCTTTCTTAGAAATGAAGTAATTGTTCTAATAGACGGAATATGTCCAATAGTTCCCCTCTCAACATAATAAATATAAACTGGTTTTGCTTCCTTTAAATCTGGTCGTTGTACTCCTGTTTCTGGGTAACGCACTCTAAATTCACGTTTCGTTTCGGGAACTTTTTCATAAATAATAATTTGAAAATTTGGAAACAAAAGATTTTGAAATAGTTCAACATCATTAAAATTACATCCATTTTTTCCTTTAACGCTAACACCTGCACGTGTACAGAGGGCAATAGTTCTACTCTTTTATTCGTGACGAGCTGGGTCTGTTAAACGGGATAAATTAGAGCAAGAGTCCGTATATTTAGCTGCGCCCCAAGCGATACTTTTAGGTAAACAAATTTTGTCAGTATCGCTTCCCGGAAGATCTACCAAATGTTGTACCAAAAATTCATTCAAGGGTAAATATTTGATTAGTTAGGAATTGTTACTTCGATTTCTTCCAGCACCAAACATCGAATTTACTACATGGAAACGAAATAGGACATTATCACCTAAAAGAAAGTCTTCATTACTATTTAAAACTCTAGTAATGGAAGCTAAAATGAACTTGGCAGAAATATCTTTGCGGCGTCTCCATGGAACATACACTGCTTTGTTATCCTTACTATTCGAGGAATCAATGTACATTCCAACAAAATCATTAGGTCTTGCATTATTAAGTACATTATTCAATGCAAAGTTCATTAAGTTTTCAATATAGGGCGCAGGATTTCTGATTTCTTCATTTCCCCTTGGCCTTACCGCAATTTCATGTCCCACTAAGTTAGACTTAGTGAAACTCTTTCTGCTTTCTTGTACAACTTCGAAGTTACCTTCCCCTGTATTATGAACATCTCTTTGACCGCTACGATCAACCATAGGAACGTAGCCGGATGTGCTAGGTTGTGGAGACCGCATCCCGTAACCCCGAGTATCCTGTGAACATTGTACACTTGATGCTTGTACTTCTTCAGTTACAGTATTCACAGGATTTTGTCCATTTTCACATAGTTCATTCAATAAGGTCTCCATATAATCAGATGATCCAAATTTGTCTCGATTAACTACAACTGCGGAATTTTGAATCAAATGCGTACCATCTGCTTCACTATCTAAATGTTCATTAATAATCTAATCAATTAAATTGAAATCTTCTTCTTGAAGTGTATTTTCCAAGGTGACATTTTCTTGGTGGACCGAGGTCACGGAATTCTCATCAACAGATGGCATCACATTATTATTAACCAAAATAAAAGGAGATCCAAAATTGCAAAATTTGGCTACCTTTACTGCATTCATCCTATCAACCTGACCTTGATTAAAATAATTTAAATGAACAAATTTATCATGTGCCCACTGGTACATAACTTGTTCACGGAAAAATCCCTGCGTGAACGAGTCTACGATATCCGCGCTTGACATTACATACTGTAAAACTTTTGCCTGATTCTCTTGGTAGAAATGAAAAAGAGCAGATAGCAAGGTATCATACCTTTCACTTCCGCGTAGTCCCTGGCGTTGTTTATCCATAATTTTCCACCAGGTCTCTAACTCACGTTCCTTTGTATTGAGTCCCTCAATCACTGCCGCCAAGTAAATTTCATCAACTTCATTGAAGTCATTCACGAGCGAATCTCCAAGGAATTCCATCTGTAAATACATAAAAAGAAAAATAACAAAGTATTTTACATACAAGATAAATAAATAAAAAAATAAATACAATGTTATTCTTTTATCAAATAGTTCAACTGCATTGGTTCTGGATTTAATTTCTAATAAAATCTAATGTATTTTCGTCCAGGAGATTTGGTACGTCGGTGCAAATAAAAAAGATTTTAAGTAAATATAACCAGGCTAATGAATAATAATAATACAGAGAAATAATACAATGATAGGAAATTATTAAAGAAACGTTAATATTAGGTAAGTGCAAATGAAATGTTCCAAAGGTATAAACAAAAAGTGCAAAGCAAAACGCTCGATTAATCAATGGACCTATAAATAAAGCTATCCTATGAAATAGTGCATAATATATCAAAAATGTTATAATCGTTAGGAAACATTAAAAAATACAGAGGGGGTGAGAGAGAGAGAGTTTGATACTGCAAATCACGGGTAGTCTACACTTTTCTTTGATGATAAGTGTTAAAGTCCCTAACCATGTATAGGTTAACATTAAAATAAACACTACAACACAATAACTATTTAAATTCATATGCGTTGTTAATTATTTATTGGATCGTTTCTTTTAACCTCTCGTAATAAATTACTCGAACAATCTTTGATTGTGAACCTAAAATAATTCCGAAAATACTAAAAGGTGTGATCTATCAAATAATTCAAATGCAATCAAAATTATTTCTTCAAATAAGACTTTCAAATTATAAACAATAAAAATTCATAAATTCAAATTGTAATTGATGAAATATGTATAATAATATAAATATACTTACGATCTTCTAATTTAATTTGGTACTGCTCTTGTAAATCTGAGAAAAATCTTGATTCCTTCTTTCGAGGTTTTACAGTTATCCTTTTTTCCTGACGGTATCGTTAAATGTTTAAGTAAGCCCAACTGTAAGAACACAAAAATTATTCTTACTAATTTTATGTAAACAATACTTTAATTTTAATATAAATAAGTCTAACTTTGATATATAAGATGAATCTGTACAATCAGTAAAATTGTCTTACAGGTATCGTTACCAGCAAACATATGATAACATTTCTTCATCCATGCGTTATATATACACTATACTGGTCAAAAGGAACAAAAAAGTTTCAAGGTAGGTTTCAGCATGTGCAAAAACACAAACAAAAGAAATTCCTACCATTACTAAACAAGAATTTTTAAGTCAATGGGGGAAGTGATCAAAGGTATACCGCACACAAACATTCCTCTTGACGTCAAAAGGAAAAAAAATAAAAACTATACCACCAACAGTTTAAAAAGTGTGGGAGGGAAATAGCAAACACTTGTAATATACCTGTTAGGTTTAAAGAAAAAAATTGAAATTAATCTTAAGGCATTGGGGAAAAAGAAAAAGTGAGGACATGAATCTATACCTCAATAATAAAAATATTAAAAGAGAATACTGAAAATCAACATAGCAAGACCAGAAAACTGGAAAAACAAAAAATGAAAAAACTAGAACCATAAAAACTCGCATCTATACCTCAATAATAAAAATATTAAGAGTATACTGAAAATCAATATAGCAAGTCCAGAAAACTCGAAAAACAAAAAATGAAAAAACTAGAACCATAAAACCATGCATCTGTACCTCAATAATAAGAATATTAAAAGACTATACTGAAAATCAACATAACAAGCCCAAAAAACTCGAAAAACAAAAAAATGAAAAACTAGAACCATAAAAACATGCATCTATACCTTAATAATAAGAGTACTAAAAGAGTATACTGCAAATCAACATAGGAAGTCCAGAAAACTCGAGAAACAAAAAATGAAAAACCTAGAACCATAAAAACATGCATCTGTATCTCAATACTAAGAATATTAAAAGACTATACTGAAAATCAACATTACAAGTCCATAAAATTCGAAAAACAAAAAATCGCCAAATTTTATGTTCTGTCTAATGTATGTGCTTACCAAATGTGTATCGTAAGTCAAATACTATGCATGATGGTATACATATCTTGTCTAGCAGGAAATGTTCACGTTTACTAAGTCTTATCTACTACCTATTCCGTTTACCATGCATATACTGCCTTTATATCGCATGTACTAAATGCGAGCCATCATATATACTGTACTCTACATAGCAATACATTTCATAGGAAAAGTCAGCCATATCTTTTCAACTTTAGTAAGCCTGAGGGTGCAAGTTTAAGATTGTAAATTTAACCAGCATTAGTAGCCATGTAGGGGGGAATGGGGAAAGTCGGTATTAGTATCATCCCTAACAGCACAATTACATAGCAGGGATCATGTTTCCTTAGATACATGGGAATGTCACCCATTTTAAAATATTAAGCGTTGGACATGCACAATATGATCCGTCTATATGTACTGCTTAACTCTTTTACTTGTCTTTATGTATAAGATATAAGGGTATATACAAGCCTTACCGTTGATAATATATGAATTATGCAGAAAAAGTTGGCAATATCTACCATAGGCAGCGCCATTTTTATTTTTTCCAGGCAGCGCCATCTGTTTTCTACTTGAAGTACCAGTACCGCCATTAGTTTGCCCGAGCGCAGCATCCGTGTGCCATCTTACTTGCGCGGCGTTGTTACTCCCGGATGCCGGAAGTATGTCCCGCAGTTGCCGGTAAGCTTTTTTCGCTACGTCCATTCGCGGCTTCTCCATTTGCGTGTGCGCGACAAAATGGCGGACAAAACGGGTTCACATTAACATTCCCGCCGCCATATTTAATTTTCGTACATTGACATTCAAATGTTTTCTGAAAGTAACCGTGTTCTTTCATTCAAAACAGGGTGTCCAGTTCCCGGTCTAACATTATGTACGATCTTCCGTAAAGTGCTGTCGCAAGAAGCAATGGTAATCCGAGAAATAGGTAAGTTAAGTTTCTTTTTTCATATACATACTCTATATTTAACTGTACATGCATTCTTATGTCATTACCAATATACTTCTATATTATTCATAAACAATACACACACACACACATTTGTCCGCGTACATACAGATAAAATAACCATCTATACAAATATACACATATACATACATACACATGGGACCGCAAATTTCTAATGCGAGGGGATTCAGGGTTTGATCCCAACCCCCGCCAATTGAATTTGTGGTGGATAAACGCCATGTGCGTGGGTTTACTCGCTGTTCTCCCGTTTCCTTCCACTTTCTTCATTCTACCATTTCATGAAAGCAATGGGACAAAAAGTCATCATCGTCTCCTTTAGCCTAGCCGGCATGACCGTGGGACATAAAACTCAAAGATTTCACTTTACCTCTGGTAGTTGGGGTCCCGGGTTCAATCCCCGGTCAATTATTTAAACACATTCATGACAAACCTCAGTTTTGGATTATTTTATAATTCGTGGTGGAGAAACACCATGTCTGTAGGTTTCTCGGAGTTCCCCATCTCCTCATGCATAATTAATCTACCGTTCTTCAGTTTTACTCATCTTAAAAGTGCTGACATAAAAATTGCGTAACACGTATAAGTGCTACACGGCCAGACTTCATTCACAATTACATACACAGATACAGAAATAAATCCAGTCATATACATATGTACCCATATATACAGAGCTGATCGCTTATATATCTTCGAACTTCATACAGAATAAGATACTAAGTTCCCACCATTTTTTATTCATCCCTAAACTTATCATTTCTAACGTGAAACGACATCTAGTAAGCTACAAATATATCAATTCCCATAAAAATGTCTTGCTACGCCACTACAAGATTCCCACTAGTTTCTTTTCTCGTAGTATCCAAGAAACAGAAATACCTTCTATGCAACCCCATTGTTTCTAAGATCGAAAAACCCGATATATTTTAAAATCTCATTCGGTTCTAATAAGACGTATATTTATAAAATTTTCCGTGTACACAGCATCATAACAAATAAATCTTCAATACTAAATTTCAGACATCGATCCCCGGAACAAACATTAAATGTGCCTTCTACAAATTTACTCTATTTCTCAATTGTAAATATGTAAATTTTCCCTCTTCTATCATATCACCCATTCACTATATTTACTAGTATTTCCTCATGTTAAGTCAAGTTTAATATTCCGATAAACTTTGAAGCTAAATCAATGCTGACCTACTCATTATCGTGAAATCCAAACCCTCCCACCTAAAATCCAACCCGGGTCTCTTACTCAATCAAATTCCATTCGCGCTAATACAAAAAAGTGTGTTAAGGGAAAACACCTCCCCTCCCAATGTTCACAATTCATATCAATAAAACGTATAAGAATTCTTACTTTTTAATTGTAGAAGTAATAATTTTATCAACACTAATCAAATCAAATAAAATTATCCACAGAACAATCACCAACTCCGCAATACACACCTAATCAAATAATATGGTTATATGTTGTGCATCATGTTTTTAAACACGGAGGTTCCCACACCCCATCACTCCTCCTCCTCCTCTTTTCAACTTAAAAGCAAGATGGGTGAGTCTTCCACACCTGCTAAAAGAAATCGGTTCTCATGCACAAACTAACAATACAGCCAATCTTTTCATATAACAAGACATATGCTCTCCCTCTTTTTAAAGCAGAAAAAGGATTTTCTTTTCCTAAAAGTAGAAAAAATATATCAATCAGTCATGTTACACACTTTCACAAATCTTAGACAGCTGCCCCCTCTCACACACACACTCTCTCTCTTGAACAAGATGTGTTCTGTACATTGTGCTTTTTTTCTTCTCACGGTTTTCAACAGAGACATATATGTATATACAAAAGCAATGGTGCTTCAAAATAATGGGGGAATTATCATTTTCTTTTTCTTAAAAGGCTCACACAGAATAGTTCATTTTCAGCTTGCACTTATATATATATATATATATATATATATATATATATATATATATATATATATATATATATATATATATATATATATATATATATATATATATATATATTCTCTAGGAAATCTGTCTTCCAACACCTTGTGAAAATATCCATATAATTGGAGGCTCTCTTTCTTAGACCAAGACCACACAGAATACACACCACCATCACCCCAATTAGTAAACATTAAAACATCTGGGGTACCACACACACACACACATACTGTACAAAGCTTCTCACCCTCTCTTTCATCACCTGTTCTCCTAAATAACAATCATATTGCTCTCCCCATAAGCATTCCGCCAGCGGGCCGCCGTAGGCCCATCGACGTGCGAATGGCGGGCCGCTGGCGGACGTCGCCGTCGGGCCACCTGCTCGATTACACTAATTACGCCTTCGTCCCGCCGGCGGGGTATCCGCCATAATCCCGCTGCTCCCCCGCCTTTAGCCGATACCCAGCCGCTGAAATACTCCCACGTATTTCCCCATGTGCAAGACGTAATCGGATCTACCGCAAACCACGGCGGATTGCCCACCAAAATTTCTCGTCATGTCGCCTTTAATCATCTACTCTTAATTTTGGCAACAACGTATTGGCAGATAAGCGCTGAAACCTTTATACCAATACATGGTTAAAATAAAAGATTTAACATCATTTTTTTTTTCAAGAAATCCATTCCCATCCGAGGATGGGTTGGCTGTAGAAGGCAATACCTTCCAAGCATATCTGAACTACTATCTCGTAATTGTCAGTGAGAATTATAATTTTAGAGTTGATTGTTTGCAATGAGCAAAGCTTTAGGCAGTATCTTTGACATTTTGCCAAGTAACAAATAAGGTAACATGTTCTGCTGTAACTTGTCACGAAAATAGTTTTGTAAGCCAACAAACTGTCTGACAATAGTTACATGAGTACAGTGCTGCCACCTGTTCCTCTTATATCCTAGGTCAGCAGACGTTACCGAGCTCTCTTCTGTTCATATGAAAACCAGAACAAATGATGTTCACCACGCGGAGTGAAGAATTGTGGGTAACGCAAAGTCGATCCGTTCCCGCCACACGACCGTAAGCAGGGACAACCGCCACGATCAGCGTATGGTCCGAAAGCTACATCCGTCGCAGTACCGCGTTCGCGGGTATCCCGATAAAATCGTCATCGGTCCGCCAGTGGTTGCAGTTACTCAACCGACTCGATGTCCCGCCTCGTTCCCGCTCGAAATCCGCTTATATACCGCCATAGTAGCGATCGGCCCGACGATGTGCGGCGGACAATTGCTCATGGGGTCTCTCTCTCTTATTTGATATATGTCATTGTCATCATCATCATAGTATTCACACAGGATGTTTACTATCGCCCCCACCACTACCCTCTGCAGCTGACCCATTCAATTTGAACGTAGGTAGATGGTGTTTTTCGAGTCAATATATGGGTATAGGACTACTAAGTTTTCATAATTTTTACGGAATAAGCACATGATACTGAGTTGAGTGTTAGTTTTGGTTTGGCTATTCTATATGTAGTCCTTCATATATGTGGCATAGAATAACATTTTTGATTGAGCGAAATATATTGAATTATTTGGATCAGGGACCACAAAAAATTTGAACGGTTTCTATATCGAGTTTTCATATATTTTTTTTACGGAATAAACACATCATGCTAAGTTAAGCAAAAGTTCGGGTTTGGGTACACTATATGTGGTTCTTCATATATGGGGCGTACAAGAAAATGTTTGATTGAATGAAATATATTTGATTTTTTGGAACATGGGCCACAAAAATTTTGAACTAATTCCAATTTCCGCATTTTTTCGGAATAAGTACATCATACTGAGTTAAGTAATAGTTTTGGTTTTGCTACACTATATGTAGTTCTCGAGATATAAGGCCTACAAGAAAATTTTTGCCTGGAATGTATTGGATTTTTTGATCCCCCCAAAAAGAAAAGACAGAAAGAAAGAAACGATAGCATTAAATTCAGAAAATATTTGGTTATCCCCGGAAACTTAATACAAAGTATTCAGTTACTGGTTAGGGAGAGGCCATACTCTCCCTTGTGGAGTCCATGGATGTACCTGTATTGCAATCTGTTGTTGTGTGTACTTGACAATCGAGAGTAGCATAGCATCTTAACTATAACCACTTGGGCTGGGGGCCCCCGCAAGCGGAATGGCACTAATTACTTGTATTGTGAGCAAAATTTAGTCATAGGGACAACAAAACTCTTGTTTGGTCTATTGCCTAATATGCTGTTAAAACAGCACTGGAGAGTAGAGTAGACGGCACTTGCGCGGGGCGTGATTGGAAACAATCTGTCCAATCGGCTTAAGGCCGGCCCTGGATTTGACACCTAGTCTTCCGTTCCAAGCATCGCCATCGGCTGAAGGAATTCCACTCCCACGTTTGCAAGACTCGCTTAACAACAGCTGAATCCTTATTGACCCAACGCTTGGGTGTGTCGAGTGTGTGAGTTTAGTTCGCATTTTTACCACGGATCAAGACATTTTGGCAGCATTATAATAAACCTCAACTCGAACTAGAGTATAAAATTTACAAAAGAGTTTCCGGGGATCCTAACATCAGCATCCACCAAAAACTCTTGGATCTTATCTGTGGAGAATTATGTTCCCAACTGTCCGAAGTAGCAAGTGTTTTTCTATTAGATACTTCCTTTGGGCACAGCAGAAGTTGAGCGTTCATTTTCTACAATTAACAGACTATGTTCAGAACGATGTCGACTTAGTTGTGAACATGTAAACAATTTGATGCAAATATGTACATAAGGCCCCCCTATATTTCTTATATTCGCTCCGGTTCTGATGAAGAACAAAGGCTAAATGAAATTATGGATAAAGCTTGCAACATCTAGTTATGGCAACCTCACAGAAATGTGTAGATAACTATTAATATACGTGAGGAATGAATGAACGTGATGCAACTTTGGTTTTGGTAGTACAAAAGATATGTTTGAGGTCAAGTATATGTCTATGTGTGCGTGAGAGTGAGAATAACAAAATGTGTTCATACAATAGCAAATAAAAGTGAAAGGAAAGTACTTTTCTTTTATGCAATACTTTGCCGTGGTTATGCTAAATTTGTGAAGTGTATGTAGTAGGCTACTATGCAAAGATATGCTTAAGAACTGCTTCTTCTTCTTCTTCTTTATACATAAAACATATCATTACAATCTACTCCCCTCTCTAATTCATTACATCCCCGTGAAGAAAATTTCTGGCAAATACCCTGCGTCTTCAGGAAGTTTTTTGACCACTCTCCTGTTTCATATATTTCATTACAGAGTCAGAAGAATTCTTTTTTGCCCCTTATACTGTAATTTTGGTACAAAGAAAAGATCCAGGGCCTTACGTTTTGACGTATGATTAGCGGCATACTAAAGCCTGACTACTGGAGGAAAGTAGAACTCTATTAGTAAGGCACTAATTACGCATCAGAATCACTCTAGATAAGTCCCCAATCTTAAAATAAATTATTCTGTTTTACGTTATACTGTACCGATATCATTAGGAAAGGTTCGTAGGGATGAGCTGTAGATCTATAATGTTAAATTGTATTTGTATTTTATTTCTATAAACTTATTTGTAGATGAGGAAAATAATTACTATTGTGGGAAATTCTATTCTTCCTTGAGGGAAATTATAGTCAGTACCTTACAACCCTGCAACACTTTGTATGGAATGCAAGAAGTTTTATTTGAAATTATGATGATATTAAATCTGTACATTTATTGTTTGATACATTTCTGATGGTAAGAAAACATACATACATCGTTTTTAAAACGGAGTATTGCCTTAGGTATTGATTAAAAGTAAAGTTGAATAAATTAGGAAATTTAGATTAATATCTTCTGCAGATTGAGAATGGCCCAATATCTATGGTAACGTTATTTTTTTCATGCTGATAAAGAAATGAGGTTACATATACATCACTTTTCTTAGTTTAAGTAGTAGTTGGGTGCCGTGCTATTTTATCATTGCATAAAATTGTTAAACTTCGCAAGAAATATGTAGTTGTTTTTGACAAGAGCAAGAAATCAACAATGGTTATGTGAGACTGATTATGCTTATATGCACTTCTTGCTTTAGTTAGTACCTAGGACAGGTTGTGTTGTCTTTTTTTACACATCGTTTACGTGAATACACTTTCATTAATGTATCTGCTCCGTACGTAGGGTTGCCGACTAGCCGGTTTCTCACCGGCCTGGCCGGAAAAATTGCTGGGGTATGTTTAGTACAAGGGGTCCAAAAGCACGTAAAAAACACAAAATTTACAGGAGAAATGGATGATGCAAGTACTTAGACATAACATAACGTAACCAAATGTAACTAACCTAACATAAACTAACGTAAGCTAACCTGAACTAACCTAAACTAACGTAATATTAGTAGAAATGAGCGACATTCTATCATTTTTTGGAAAATTATGCGGGACTCCTACGCTAATATAACATAAACTAAACTAACCTAACGTAACCTAAACTAGCCTAACCTTACTTAAACTAACCAACCCTACCCTAAACTAACCGAATGTGAACAAAAATTGCCACAATTGTATCATTTTTTAGAGAAAAGATCTGGACCCCTTCTGCTAAACATAGGCCAAATTGCTGTTATTTTCATTAAAGCTGGTGAACGGTAAAAACTTCGGTCAATGTTCCGTTAAGGGGGTCCAGTGTCTTTGACACCACTTATTTCTCTTGATTTTCGTTTGATTACATAATATAACGTTATATCAGGTTAGGTTAGGTTAACTTAAGGGGGGCCCGTGTAGTTTTGGACCCCCTTAACGGAACATTAACTCAAACTCCTTACCAGACCCTTTATGACCGATTTTGTATCTAGTTCGAAGATTTAGAAAGTAACTTTTATTCTGTAAATCCAAAACTATCACCTTTCACCATCTAGCCACGATGGGAAGATTCTAGAACACAGGTCCCCTCATATAGGTTAGTATTTAGGTTGATTCCTTTCTATACCACAGTTTAATATTAATTCACATTGCATTGCCGAGCGAGCGTTAGTAAGTGAAGGCGGGTTAGAGCCCCACAGGGCACGTTCTTTTCTGTCTTTATTACAGCTAAATAAGAAGGTGGACCTGTGTTCTAGAACCTTGCCAGCAATGATTCATATATTTTGATCATTTGCTTAGATAATTTTAAAGAGATAACAGGGACTGTATCAGAGAAAATTTGGAATTTACTTGTAAGGAATTTTATACATGTATTGAGAGTGAAAAGGACACCTTAAAGCAATTTCCTGTAGTTGAAGTATAAGTTTGAAGAATAAATTTCATTTTCCAAATCCAAAATTGTCACGTAAAGATCAATATACTTTTGTTAAACTGTTTCGATAATTTTAAAGAAGTGGCAGTTACTGGTAAATATAATAAAATGATCAATGACGATTTCAGCTTCCCATTTCTAGCACAATGTATCTATTAAGCTTATTAGTGAGTGTACTAAGGATATGCAGAATACAGGTGCTAACGCACTTTTGTTCACGATAGTATATTTCCTTACCATGGATGGGTCCGAGCAGATATACTTCACACTTAAATCTAGGCCTATATTATAGGAAATTTTGAGAAGGTGCTGTGTTTTTTTTTTTTTTTTTTTTTTTTTTCTCCGAGTTGGCAACTCTATCCGTACGGCGTACCAATTTCGCCCTGCCCTGACTCTTTTAGACGCATTTCTCCTTTTTGGTAGCCGTCTAGCGCAGGTTCCTTTGAGTTCCTTGCACTTTAATTTTATAGTAGTGTAATTTTATGTGTGAAACGGGCACTTTGGTTCAAACCAACTGGATATATATATATATATATATATATATATATATATATATATATATATATATAAACTAGTTTAAACTGAAATAAAGGAGTTATGTCCGACAGATGGGGGCCAAAATTAGGTAAAAAAATCATAATGTGTACAGGAGAAATTTCATGTTACGAAAAGGTAATTGAAGTGTGAGTAATCTATGATCGTAGTGATATCGAAAATCAATGTATGCAATCGGGGATTGGGGGGGGGGGGGATAATACGTAAGGGTGTAGCAATACACAAATTGAAGTTTGACTGTGTTCAATTGGCCCTCACACCATTTGTTGAATGTGAATAGAGATAACGCGAAGGTCAGTTGTTGGTGTGGGTATATCCTACATACTACCTGCTTTTGGCAGTTCAGTTAACACCTGCAAGGGGCACTTTGTTACCTTGCTTGATTTTTCATATTTATGCACACGATATATTTTAATATTTTATATATGGGGTGTTAATGAGCTATACCGACAAACTGTAAGAGGTGATTCCTCACATCAAAATGAAAAAGTTCATATGTATCTATGGCAAAAAGTGCATAGTTTCAGAGTTAGGGCTGTCCAAAATCGCGCAAAAACCAAATTTCAACAGGTCCTGTTTCGAATTCCAGAACCTGTGGATAGTGGAGCTTATCTGTGTAAAGGAAACCAGACATACACAATCCAAAAGTGCATGTTTCGCCAATTTTTAATAGGTGAACAGGGTATTCCCTACAGTGTGTAATTCTCACATATGCTCTAAATAGGGTCTTCAGATATATCCTGATTTCAAGGAGGGTCCAAAGTAGGCATGAGGTAAACCTTGACAACAATGGACATCCAGTGCTTCGGAGGGAAGTCGGAAGTGTTAGAAACCGGCAGCTTCATGTTTTTTGTGTTCGGAATGACGTGTGATGCGATGTATTTCGTCACGGTATATTTCACATTTTTTCCAGTTATAAGCGTGAAAGAAAACGTTGCAGCATGCGTTTTCCCGAGAATGAGAGACCGTGCAGCTGACGATACTTAACACTTTCGATGTCGCGCCAAAGGATCCCATGTTCACTGCTATCAAGGCTTATCGTTTGCCTGCTTTGGACCAGGGTGGATTGATTTAAATCAGTCCGATTTAAATTGAGATTTAAATCACTTGATTTTTTAAATAAAAATCGTTGATTTAAATCAAATTCCGAAGTAAATTAATTTAAAGTGAAAATAAGTAAAATCCAGCCTCTGTTGTGTTATTTTAATTATGGAAGATAATCATAATACAATAAGATGCAAATGTATGTACAGCACAGTATGAGAACGAGTGTTTCATGCAGAGGATGATTAGGGAAAATCCCGTTTTGAACGGGTAACGGAGGAATTCTGCTTTCTTATCTTCGTAACATAAAGTTTTTAAATCGTTAACTATTCCAACGAGAAAATCACCATGGACATAATACGACGAAAATTCTCTTGTGTGCGCGTCTGTTTGTTTGTTCCCAGATAATAGGGGCGTATTTATAAAGGGGTCCGATTCCCTCTCCGAAAGTTAAATCTTTTCAGATTTTATAACTTTAGGCGAAATTTGCGTATTTTCTATTTATTTCACACCACAAGCTAGTTTTTTAAGGTATGCCCCTGCCAAATATGAGTTTAACTTTTGTGAAAAGAAAGTATCATGTTGTGCAAAATAGACGGTTTTTTGAATTGATGTTTTTTTTATACATAAAAAGCCGCCTTTCTAGGGAAAAAACGGAAATTTTGGCTTTTTTCATTTTCATGATTTTTCTATCTAAATAGCTTTCTTATAGTATACTCTATAGTTAAACAAGATTTCATGACCTAAATGCCATATTTCTCTCTAGAATTCACCATCATGATGGATGAAGCATGTGTTTTATGAATTGAACATTAAGTACGTAGTATTTGAGAGCAATTTTAGAGGCTATATAACTTTATTTTAACTTCTGAGTTATCGACATTTTTTTCTTCTTTAGATGATATCATTTTTAGTTATTCGTGTTTCATTTCTTCGAGCGTAGTAGTCTAGTTTCTAGCACATAGTTAAACTTACGTTTTTCAGTATATCCGTCAGAGAACACTTCCACATTTGTTATACTGTAGCTGTGTAATGATGTAGCAATAATCTTCCGGATGCAACCTTGAATACCATTTTATACAAATAATCAGTACGGATTTAGAAAAGTGTTTTGGGAGGGTTTTTCTTATTAATGGTTAGTTTTTTCTTAAAATGCCTGATTTTCATTTGAGGGGAGCTTGAAGTTTGAGTAAAGACATAACTAAAATTTCGTTTGTTTTAGAAAGTCCGTAATTTCGGAGAACAGGCTTCAGTTCGAAAGACACCCCCACCCTTTCGCAAATCCGTCATTGCTGGTAATTAGTAATAGCAACAATTTAAAGCATAAGAAATGAAATCAGCCTGGAATCACAGTACACGCACTATCTCTACATTCACAGATGGAATTAAGAACTTTTGTCGGAATGGTCGAATGCGGGACTGGATCCCGGATTTCCCAATAGAAGCGGAAAAGCTAACCACTTACTCATGTTTGTTGTGCTTGACTTAAATGTATTTCGGAATTTTTCTTTCTTTTTTTTTTAAGTGAAAGTTTCGTAATGATATGTTGAATTCTTGTTAAAAATTCAGAAACCTTCAGGACTGGGTAAACCGTGATGGTGGTTATATATTTGAGAGCCTTGGAAACCAAACGCTCAGATGAACAGTATTACGCATATGATCCATGAACAGAAAATTCAGTACTTTCCTGACTCTAAACAAGCTTAAGGAACATTCAGTGCATTACAGAATTTGGGACTTTACCGATTTTGCAGGTCCGAAGCACCTGATAGGTGGTAACAAATTATTACGTATGTAATAAATGAATAGAAAATACATTTTCAACATTTCTGTTCCATTTGAAAGAAGTTTCTGTAGGAGTAGCAAAGGCGGAAGCAAGAGGTGCATTAACAAATTAGGTGATTTTTGAGCGTCCCATACAAAGATTGCATTTTTTTCAGTCTTTTAAAGTAATACGTTGGATTGTAATAAAACAATGATTCTTTTTCATTGTTACTCTAGTACGAATGTTTATGAAAGTCTCGGAAGTCAGACATAATAAACTTATATGCTATAACAGATTGACGAGGGAATGATATTTATTTATTTAACAATCACCAGATGAAGCTCAGAGGCTATTTTATACTGGATATCAAACAACAACATGGAAAGGATTTGGGAAGGTACCGGCCAGGGCCTGTTTTAGTAGGCATTTGCCTGGTAGGACTGATGGAACACTGGAAAATCCCAGTCAGGAAACACCCTCTCACCATCTGACTTTCACCTAGTAATGCGACCGTGTTGCTGCCAACGAGGAAGAAATATGACAACGTGTTTCCTCTCGACGTTTCTCCCATTGTGCGCTTGTTTCAATGGAGGCACAACCAACCCCTGTTTCCATGTCAAATTTTGCAGATGACCGTCGTTGGAGATATTCACGATACGCCACTCATGTCGCTCCTATTTTTATTGAATTCTGCGCATACGATTTAGTAATTTAATTGTTTGTTTGACGGTTCTGTGTGCATTATTAGCTGAGATAAAGGCCTGTTACGGGTAGTCAGATACAAGTTTGCAACAACGCCTCTAGCGGCTAAATGGGAAAGGATATAAGAAAGTTTGTCCTCTAAAGTTGCATGACATTTAATGTCCTTTCGAACGATTCCAACAGTAATACCTCTTTCCATTGCAAATTTTGAAGTTGCCCCCCGTTGGAGGTATTCATGAGACGCCACTGGTCTCGCTACTATTTTTATTGCATTCTATACATGCGATTTGGTATGCAATTTTTTGTTTGAAGGCTCTACGTGCAATATTAGCTGCAATATAGGCGTGGTACGTTCTTATTGAATCACCCGGTATATATATATATATATATATATATATATATATATATATATATATATATATATATATATATATATATATATATATATATATATATATATATATATATATATATATATAATAGAGAGAGAGAGAGCAGAAGAAACCAAACTGATTATTATTATTATTATTATTATTATTATTATTATTATTATTATTATTATTATTATTATTATTATTATTATTAAAGCTTACACACCGTGCACTTGCGTAAGGAGAGAGTGAACATGGGATTTCCACAGAGCGTCATAAGGGCATGTATGCTGTACGAGTTCAAACGGGTCAAATGCCGCTGCAGCGGGGCGAATGATATTCCAGGCCGTTGGTAAGGATGTCGTGGCTACGCGGACAGTGCAGCGGTGGTTTAACAAGTTTAAGGACGGCGACGAAACATTCGAAGATGTACTACGTGCCAGAAGACCACAACAAAATGATGATCTTCATGGAGCAATTTAGGCAAACAGTGGTCAGACGTGAGGAACTGGGACTACAATTCAGTGTGAGTGGAGAAACCATTCGGTAGCACCTCTATTAACTTGGAAAGCCATACAAGTTAGGTCGATGGATCCCCTAACATGATTTGACTGCGGGCCAGAAGGCAACGCGAGCAGACATTTGTGATTCTTTGCTGTCTCGTCTGAGGAAGGATACATTTCTGGACAGGTTGTTGACATGTGATGAGAAACGGGTCCTGTACGAAGCTGCATGGTACCGTCATCATTGGTTAGCATCCCATGAACCGGTTCCAAAACAGCCGAAACTAGCACTGCACCATAAGAAGGCTGTCCTGTGTGTTTGGTAGACTGCTCGTGGCATCATGCATCGCGAAGTGCCACCAGCTGGTCACAGCATCAATGGAACTGTGTACTGTCAGTAGTTGAGCCGTGTTCAAGAGAAACTCAAAACTCTGGAGCCAGTACTTATAAGTCACAAAGAGGTCCTGTTACAGGACAACGTTAAGCCTCATTATGGCTAGCATGACCCGGGACACCATTCTACTCTTTGGATGGGAAACACTGTTGTATCCACCATACTCCCCGAACATTACATCTTCCGATTATTACCTGTTCCATTCCTTGGATAATCACCATCGAGGACGCCAGTTCAAATCCCTAGTAGAGGTGCAAAGTGCACTTGATACGCTTCACACACCAAGTTCTACCGCGATGGAATCCATGGCCTTCCAGAACGTTGGCCGAAAGTCGTCGATGCTGATGTGGGCTATTTTTGATCTTCAGGTACGTCTTAGGTGACATATCGATGTTTGAAGCTGGTGGTATATTTGAAGGTATATTTACTCTTGATCTGTATTTATTTGAAGATATTTTGTAGTAATTTATAAGGAATATTTCAATACGAAATAAGTGTCGATGCAGAAGAGCAAAGATTTCTTTTTCTTACGTAATTTTCTAATGCTGCCTTTTCTTTTACTTTTGACAGTCAGTTACTCTTCATACCGACGTTGGTGACCTGAAGATTGAGTTGTTTTGTGAATATTGTCCTAAAACATGTGAAGTAAGTTTTGTTTCTTTCTCTCTCTCTCTCTCTCTTTTTTTTATTTTTTTTTTTATCAAAATACATCTTTACTACACTTACTTCCACTTTTCTTGATGTTTTCCGAGATAATGAAGAAGTTTAAACAAGTAACAGTGTCACGTGCACCACGGAAAAAGTTGTATGGTATGATATTTTTTAATTAATATTGAGACCGGAAGTGGTAGTAGGTTTCTATCATTTCCGGATTTATTAGAGAAATTTTAATGAAAATTGGGATGCTTAAGTAATTACAGAAAACCGCTTCTTGGTATATGTAACTTGTTTCCACTCTATTTCAATTAACCTTGGAACCGGAAGTGATTGGTTTATGCCATTTTGGTTTGAATAGCGGCTTAAGAGAAAATCACCTCCATCGTACAACTCTATTCCTAACGTCGACCCTCTGCATCCTGGTTAAAGTGGTATGATGGTCCATTGAGTAGTTTCTGAGATTTTGTACACGGATGGACAGGGTTATTATTATTATTATTATTATTATTATTATTATTATTAAGTATTCTAACTTTTGACAGGTCCTGGGACTAATGAGTTTTTTTTTTTTTTTTTTCAATTTTAGATTTGGATCTCGAAATGTTTCTTCCATTGTTTCACGATCTTCAGCTTCCTTTTTTAACTCTTAATATTTTCTTCTATTTTTCAAATCATCGATCAGTTGTGTTCTTCTTTCTATTCCACGCTTTCCTCCCATCTTTCCTTCTATCGTAGTATGAATATATGAAGAAGTTTTTGGTAAACCAGACTCCTTATAAATTAAGGAAGTGAGCCGAGTGGTATGTGAAAATCATTACTAAATATTCTGATAACTGTTTCGTTGGATACGCAATTGATGACGTCATAATTGTGGGGAACTTACAATTCTGTGCTACAAATGTCGCGAAATGTTTTTAAAACAACAATTAGTTTATTTAATAGTATTCTCTAAGTATCCTGACTCACTTTCTAAATGTTTAATGTTCTTCATTGTCTTAAAGTTATTCACTTAAAAAAAAAAATCAAAAGGTATGCTTACCAGGAAACCTTTACATAATATTTAATATACAATTATTGACGACGAGATACTAGTTAATGATATAAAAATGCTATAAGATACAAAATGATTGAATTTCTTACCTTGTATCTACCTAAAAATTATAATTTCAAGGCGTGCTGGTGTCTTCGTCAGTAATCCATGCCTCGTTACATACCGGACTGTTAAATAAAAGTTCCTCTTTCTCCGGTTTTTTTTTTCTCAAGTATTCCTTTGTTATGTCTGCCATCTTTCATAGTGGTTTTTAGTGTTGTGTCAAACACGCTAGACAAGATGGTAGACACAACTAAGGAAACATGAGGAAATAAAGAACCGGGCATAGAGGACCTTTTATTTAACTGTCTGGTATGTAACGAGGTATGGATTACTGGTAAAGACCCAGCGAGTGTTGAAATAATGTAATAACAAATCTTTAAGTGGATATAAGCTAAGAGATAATTTTTATTACTAGTTAACCGTTTAGTTTAATGCGGAAATCTTCATCTGTAAAGAACGTAACGACGTAATGTTATATATATATATATATATATATATATATAGATATAGATAGATAGATACAGGGTGGCCCAAAAGTAGGTAGGTAGTAGTCCCGTACGAATCAACTAGCTGTATTTTATATCCTTTCTCATTGTTATCCATCAGTTTCTTTATTATTTATTTTTAAAGCCTTTTTTACCTATACCTTAAGCTCGGAAGAGCGGAAGCAATAAACCCATAAGCTAGAATGTTATACTTGATCAATGCAGGGGTGTATACCTACTTTTGGGCCATCCTGGATATATATATATATATATATATAATATTTTAAAGTTTTGGAGAAGTTATTGAAACTAACTTGGTCATTTTTCAAAAGTATTGTTTCCTTCTTCTTTACCTTCTTTGTTCCCTCTTCTTTGATTCCAAAACTGAGAAGTCCGTAATACAAGTATTGATCCAGTTACTCTGAAATGACTGCACAGATTTGAGTAGTTTTATGGAAACTTAATTTTTTTTACCTTTATAGAGAATACAATGAATCTATTAGTAACAGTCAGTGGGAGCTCATGTGGTTCGGATTCCACGTTAACCAGTAGGTCCACGTCTCATATAGCCTCGCTGCTGAACGGGACGTTAGACTTAAAAATCAATTAACAATCTATTAATAACAGACCATAGAGTGATATTTCCCTTTTATCCTATAAGGTTAACCATTTACTGTTATTCAAATAAATATCAAGTACATTGGAAAGAACAGCGATTGAAAAAGGGTCAGTATTGTTTTCTTGATGTAGTAAATAAATTAAGGAAGAACGTTTTCAGATTCATCCTGAAACACATTCATTGGGTTTATGCCCGTCTCTTAATTTTACTCTTCCTTTATGTAAATGGCGTATGTTACTATTGTTATTATTTGCCTCTAAAAGTTCAGCAATTCTATCCATCTTCTATTTCTTCTTGCGTCTAAAAATAAGGGAAACTTAATATTTACTTGTATTTTGCAGTATTTAAAACGATCAGTTCCGAAGCTAATGCGTCTGTACACACTTCATCAAGCACAATGGTCGAAAGCTTACCTCTGGGGTGAGGGATCCCTGGTTCGATCCCACGTTATGTTAATTTGTGGTGGACTACATCGTGTCCGTGGGGATTGGATTTCTCCCATTTCCTTTAACATTCTCATTCCATCAATTCTTACATTATCATTCACTTACATTAATCATCCACCCCATTTAGCGTAAAGGCCTAACCATGGGACGTAAAAGAAGAAATTTCATTTCATTTTACACTTCATCAAACTATTTTTTCCCCTCTAATAAATCATAAGCTTCGTTTCAGCTGTTTTCTTCACAATGTCGCAGTTTATCCTACGATTCCTCTATAGTCAACCTTGATCTCATAATAGACTACATTTTCATCACCCACTGAAATTTTTTAGTGTTAAGATTATATGGATGCACCGATCAAACTTAGATGCTGCGAAGTTTATCAGCCTACTTCATTGTCATTGTTTTCTTATCAATTGTTAGTCGTCCCTTTCCTCTCTTTGCGTTGAAATCGCTTATAATCACTTTCATCTCGAATTTCCAAACATTTTCAAGAATTCGTTCCAATTTTCAATAGAAATCATTCTTAACGCTGTTCCGTGTTTTCTTTGGTGTGCAAATTTATGATCACTATTTCGTATAATTTATAATGTACGATACATTATACGACCCTTCTTTCAATTTAGTGTACGATTGTCTTATCATTTAAGAGCTCTCTTGCTGGTCTAGTGGCTAGCGCCGCGCTTCTTTGTCACGTAGTTCCAAGTTCGAATTTCGTTTGGAGGACATAGAAATTTGAACATATTATGATGGTTCGGTTTCCACCTTAAGCTATAAGACCAGTCTTATATAGCCTCGATGCCGAAAAAAGACGCGAAACTTCATTAAACAAGCAAATTTATCATTCAAGAATTCGACTCTTTTTAAGTGTTGGTAGTCTTTTTTTTTTGGGGGGGGGTAATAGAATTATAAACTGCGTCAAAGCCCCATAATCCTCACTATTAATGGATAACCACACTTGTATTTATCAGTCAATTGCTATAATTAATCTACTGGTGTACTGTGGTTTCTTCAAATTTTGGAAGAAATTTTATTAAAGTATCTTAAGAATATACTCATCAGAAATCATTCTTTTCCTTTAGCCCAAAATGCATAATCGTTAAATGTAAACCAGAAAAATTTTGTTTTCAAAGATTACTCAAATTTGAGGAAAACAATATACATAAACAAGTTCTGACATATATGTTGAATGAACATATTACTAATACAATATTTATTATTTTTAATTGAAAATAGTTGAATGCGATGTCAGTTTTTTCTCCACTTCCTTCCAAAGTATTGATGGCTTTTAAATATTTTCTGTCTCCGAAATATTGATGTCCTTTATAAATATTTTCTAGGAAGCCTAACTCCATAACTTACCCACTGCTATGTTTCATGTTAGAAACATGTAATGGTCTTCTGGATAATTTTAGTCTTAAATTTATCAATGACTGTGTACACCATGTATGTGAACGTGTGTTAACAACCTCAAGAGATGTTTCCACCCTCCTTTGGAAGGTAAATTGTATGGTGAGATTCAAGGATGGACTTACGAGAGATCAATGGTAGAACACCCTCTTCCCCCATGATGAGTAAAGATAACATTGGATGATATCTAGTTAGAAAACCTACTGTACATGAGCATGGCACAATATTGTAGTCAGTCACACTGTTTAACGTACTACCTTCTTCTTCATCAATGTAGATTGGACAAATAATAATAATAATAAGCTGGTAAAATGTTAAAATTATGAAAATTATGAATGTTGAAAAAACTATATACAGGTGGAATATATACGTCCTTGAACTCTATATACAGGTGAAATGATTACATTCTGGGTACCGTGAACTAAAGGAACGTGGCAATCTGTTTGTGGAATGCTGTTGAAAACCCTTGTCGCAGTCCTCTTGATGGGCGTTATGTCATCAAAGTACGAACCTTTGAGTGCAGACTTGAGTTTAGGAAATAGAAACAAAATCACACGAGACTAGATTTGGTGAATAGGGAAGGTGGGGCAACACGAAAATCCCGTTTTGGGGCAAAAAGCCTTGCACAATCACTGCCTTGTGATTGGAATATTCTCATGGAATAGAGGCCACTGAACATCCACAGATACTCGGGTCTCACACGCATTATTCGTTGCTGTAATCCTTTCAATACCTCAAGGTAAAACGAAACATTAAGAGTCTGTCCTTTAGACATAGATTCCTCATGCACAATGCTCTCACTATCGTAAAAAGACAATGAGCAAAAACTTGATTTTGAGTTTTGATTGGCGCAGTGTTTTTGGCTTGAGGAGAGTTTGGAGACTTCCACTCTGCATTCTGACGTTTTCTCGGCGGGTCATCGTGAAAAACCTATGTCTTCTCCTCAGTAACGATATTCAGGGTGAAGTTGGGGTCCCTGTTGAGGGTAGGAATCAGTACCTTTCAGCGAGTGAGGCACGAAACGGGCACAGACTTTCCTCTTGTGGGTTATTACTTGCCGCACAACTTCTTTATTCACTTGGGGCCGCGGTGGCTCAGTGGTAGAGCGTTCACCTCTGGTGCTTGGGGTTCCGGGTTCGATCCCAGCCCCCGCCAAGTGAACTTTGTGGTGGACAAACACCGTGTGCGTGGGTTTTCTCGGGGTTCTCCCGTTTCCTCCCACTTTCTTCATTCCACCATTTCATTCATTTCTCATAATCACCGTCTCCTTTAGCCTCACCGGCATAACCGTGGGACGTAAAACTCAAAGATTTCATTTCATTTTTTCTTTATTCACTTGCAGTTCCTCAGCAAGAATTCGCAGAATTTCATTTTGGTCTTTCATGATCAGTGTTCTCACTTTCTCCAACAGTTCCTGTGTTCCCACTGCCCTTGCTGCATCCGGGTGTTCGTCGTTTTCAATTGATTCTGTTCCCTCCCTGAAACGCCACCGTGCCATGCAAATACATGCGCACGGGATAAACAAGTGGCTCCATATACTTGTTGAAACATTTTTAATAAGTTTCAATATCAGTCTTACCCAGACGCGCATAAAACTTAATGTTCACTCTTTGTTCCATGTTGAACCCACGATCAGCTTAGTAACACCTGCCTACACTTACCACGCCCACACATGTGACTGTCAGTCAAGATTAATACACTTGGTATCAGTTACTCATGAAGCATTCCTCTTTTGTTTGTAACACAGCTCACTTGCACTGCTGCGCCACATGTTCGTATTGCCGCACTGCATATTACTGATAGGCCATTATGAACAACTTAGTTTTTGTTTTCAATCTTCACTTGCTCGATGCCGTTCGACTCTTTTTCTGCTTTCTCTGTCAGATAGAATAATCACGGAGAAGCATTGTCCAGAATGAATCTAACGAACAGTGTACAGTTGTCTGCAACCAAGGTTTATGAAACGTATGCACCAGAGAGTGCTTTGTTCTAACCCCTTTTGTCCTAATAAGGCTGAACTTCTAAGAGTTGACAAGACGTTGCGTAGCACTCATTAAGTTGAAATCAAACATCCTGAAAAGAGATTGTTTATAGTGATAGATATGTAATAAAAACTTCCAGAAATGGAAGAAGCATTTTAGGCTTTTTAAGTTTTATAATACAGAGCGTTTAACTGTAAGCTGAAAATTATTGTTTCGAACATAATGATGCAAGTAAAGAGAAAAACTATAACTGTAAAAGCAGTGTATTTTTATATAGAAAATTAGCTGGAAGTTTTCACATTGTGAAGAAATATTTAAATAATCCTGAATAGGAAAACATTTTATTCTATGATCAATACGTTGATTTATATTATGGTAATCTTCTGCGTTTGTTACAGAAATAGAAATTATTTATTTTTACTGGGACAGGATTTCTGCGGGAGGACGTTAATGGTTAAAGTGTAGAACTCGTTTGCATGATAGTAAAGATTTTCTTTTTTATTAAATTAACAACTAGAATACCAGAAACTTACAACACGATATTTTCTTGTTTATTATATTATAAAGTGGCATTATTGCTTATTTTCAGAACTTTTTGGCATTATGTGCTAGTGATTACTATAATGGTTGCTGTTTTCATCGTAATATAAAAGGATTTATTGTTCAGACTGGCGACCCAACGAATACTGGAAAGAATGGGAATTCCATTTGGGGAAGGAAATTTGAAGATGAATTTAAAGAAGACTTGAAGGTATCGTAGCATTTTTAAGATTTGTGTAAGTTTTGCAATTTTCAATCCTCAAAAGAAAAGTGATACTTCATAAATATGATACATGATAATGGAATAGAATATCACGGGCACGGTGGATCAGCGCTCTGGTACGAGGGCCACTAGTTCTATCGCAGGCCACATGAGGTTATAAGGGACATCAGACTTGTGTGACTTTTCGGAGTGGTCGCATTTTTCTCACACATTCTTATTCCACTTCTCCTTTAATCATTCGCTCGTGTATTCATTTTTCCTTGAGTCTAAATGCATGCTCGTGAGACATCATTTAATTTTTGACAGACAATACAAGACAGAAATATTCAATTTCTCATAGCGTAGAAAATAATGTTATGATTCTTCGTACAGCAGTAAAAGTAATAGTATATTTATTATTCTTAATATTGTACGCGGAATTGTCGGTCACGAATGTCACTAAAAAGTCACGAAATCAGAAAACGCTAATGAAAGTCAAGAAAAAGTCACGAAATTTAGCTTTTGGGTCACGATTTTATCTGTACAAATATAAGTACAGACTGGAAAATTTTGTTCTATTAAACGTCACCACCAAAAATGTCTATGGTCGGTTTCAGACGCTTCCAAATCGTAAGCAAAGCATGGTTCTGTCGCAAGTATGAAAATTCGGCCTAATTCGCACCCAGATTTGCTCTTGAGAATGTTACGAAATTTTATGGCTTGGTAAAGAAAAGACCACGAAAAAGTCACGAAATTTCATTTTAGAATTTTAGTAGGTACCCTGTCATTGCATTTAATGTTTTCTTATAAACGAATTATTGTTCCTGGCATTCGAAAAATGTGGTTCACTTCTTCAGGTAAGTTTTAGGGTGAAATTGTGAAAGAGAGTAAATGCACCGTCAAAGAAAACTTGAACAAGATGTTTTCAAAACGATCCAAGACTATTTGATAAAAATTACCTTAGCACTGACGTCATTTCTGTCTTAAATTCAGTAGTTTCTTTCAAGAGATTTCATTTCTGTCCTGTTCTAAACAATCTAATTCAAGAGCGTTCAATAGCAAATCTGCGCCCGAGTTCATTGCAGGAAAGACAAAACAACTTGACATCATGGGACGGAGTGGCACTTGTTAAATTAATATCTTTTTATGAATCTTTTCCATGTTTATATGATGTTCAAAGTGTGCATTATCTAAATAAACAAAAGCGATTTATGTACTTGCGGTGCTTGTATGGTCATAATTATTGTTAAAATTATAAAGGCAATGATAGGTATAGATATTAACTTCAGAATGTACTATACAGGAATACCGGCTAAGTTTGTGGAGAAGGTCTGGTCCAGTTTAAGAATAGCCCGTCATTTTTTTTTTTTTTTTTTTTTTTTTTTTTTTAAGTTTTTACTTTTCTTGCTTTAAATGATTTCAAGATGTTCTGGACTGTTATTACCTTGGCGTATTCCCAAATAACTGCTTACAGATTGATAATATGTTTGCAAACTGATTGCCCTGGACACGATTTAATGCACTGCTATCCTGTTATATGCAGTTATTTCATCACGAAATTCACTCATAGTGCCTTAGAAGTTTTTTCTTTGGGTAGGAGTTGTATTCGTGGGTGCAAATTCACTTTATCAGAATTTCCCCGTACGTGTGTAAATACGAGTCCAAATGTATTCCACAAAAACGACACCTATAAAAACATAAACCAGCTTGTGTTAGGTTGTCACTAAAAGCGATAATACTATAATCGAGTCAGAGCAGAAGCTCAGCAGGAGGGGGCTAGTACAGGGGGCGTCAGTGACGGAGGATATGCACATAAACGAAGATAGTGCAGCGAACACTTGATATCGTACATCCTACTATAGCCTTTGAAATGGTTTGACACTATCAACATTACATTTGTAAATATGAAATACTAGTTTCCTACATTGTACAGAAGTGCTCCGACAGTGGAAATTAATATCCTAGACAATCCTCTTTCATATGCACCCACTCATTTTAACTGTATAATTACCATTTTTAGGACGGGTTAGTATTAACCAGTATCATGAGCTAGATGCAGATATGGGCGGTAAATCCAGTAAATACAGGAGTTAATATTGTCATTGTTATGTTTTTCGCTTGATTTCGTTTTTTTTATTATTATTATTTTTTTCCACAATTTTTCTATGTTTCAATGATCCATGGCGGGTTGAATTTTACAGAAGGGCGGCAGAGAAATAGAGTCTTCTTTGAATCAAAGTTTACGATGCCACAACATAAATAACATTAAAAGGCACTTATTAACTTGTGGTATTGATTCACAATTTTTGGAAACAATTCGAGAAATCTTTCTTAGTCGTCATTCTGTTATCCGTACGCCGTATGAAAAATAAGATTAAAAAAAAAAAAAAAAAAAATCGGAGTATTATAAGAAAGGATTTTATACTTAAGGAGCACTATACTTTTCGTAACGTTAGTTCACCAACTAACTTAGTGAAAATACTTAATGAAAGTGTACTGATGAAAATTTGCTGGTGTACCTACAAAATCTACCGACATGTTATCTGCAAGGTTTAATGCAATCTATTAAGTTTAAGATACAGAAAGTTAGGACTAGAACGCTAATACTGTAGTTATTAAACAACCTGGATCTACTCTAGTTATTAATGAACTAAATCAATACGCAGTTTTGCTTTCACGCGTTTGCATATTTTTTGACCACTTGTTTGAATTGCCACCTAGACTCTTGTTCAAATGTCTTGAACAATATTCCTTTCAACGTGTAAATTTGAAATCATGATTGGTCTTGTTGAAGCTTTCTTTGATCGTCTACAAGTGGCTTAAGAATGAAATTAATGAATACGTTCATGACAAAATGAATTTTTTTTTTTCTTGTTTCAAAGAGTTTCCTTCTTTTATAAAATCCTGGGGACGTAATGCTATCAAATCCTGAGCACTCTGTGTTCGATTCTGATTATATAATTTCAGTGTTTTTTAAGTTTAACTATACTTTAAATTTACTTTGGTACGAGTGACCAACTTTAGCAATTCTGTGGATGATTTTGGTTTGAAATTTAACGTACTTTTTAACATCGAGACCATGAGATGAGGACCTTCTTAGAACGTTAACCAAAGAAGCTCCCACCAGAAATCAAGCCCGGGTTTTCCATGTCAATGACGCATATGCTGCGAGGATTCTTAATAGCATAGATGTGAAATTATGTTCAGAAATAGTGAATACTCTTCATTCCTTCAAAAGTTCTAGACCTTTATTTACAGACAGGATTTAAAAAAGGATTCATCCCTTTGAACCATTTCTTGCAAGCTGTCAAATCATACGCCTTTTAATGTAAAAAAAACTTTAAAAGTACATAAAAATACGACTCCATAGTTCGCGTAGTGCGCATCTTTTAATAAATGGAAGACTAAAAATTAGTCACCAATCTCTACGTTGATTTACTTACTTTGGACAGCGAAATTTACAGTCAGGTATCAGAAACCAGTGCCCCAAAGTAAGTCTATACGCAGATTGGTGAGTAATTTTTAGTCTTTCATTTCTTTAACATATAGTCTTCCTAGTTACGTCATAATTTATGAGAAGGAAGGTTAGTAAAGCACGAACACAGGAATCCAGATATCATAAGTTCATATTAGTGCATCTTACCTAAAGGTAATGTGGACAGTTAGCATCAATCACTTTTCTAATGGTCGCCACGGGCCTTGACATACTCCTGGAGTTTGTGGTTACTTTTCAATAAGTAATATACTACTGATGATGGAATCAATGAGCGCTATGGGCTAATAATGCTGTGTCATGTAAACTATTTTCTCAAGCGCTAATCATAATTTAGAGTCCAGTGGATTGAAGTGTGGACTCTCGGAAGATCAATTATTTGGAGCAACGGAGTCGAATTCCTTCCTTCTGAGCCATTCTTGTCATGTTGGCTAGCTGCTGGAAGCTCCATTTTGGTCTTTTACGAGTCTCTCTGGCACTGTGTCTCGATTCACTTTCGAAGTTTTCATTTTTTGATTTTTATAACTATAGCTGAGTAGCACCGTTATACCACTTCTCTAATGAAACCATGGGTATGGTAGGATATTGGCCCTGTTGAATCTATCAGGTTTTCTCACAGCTAGTACGAAAGCTTGATGCATACATTATATTTTGGGTTTTGAACATTTTCTCAACTGTAAAAGTTTTATCATCCCAAAGAGAATTCGTCCTCCGTAACATAGCAGGAAGTGCTTGCATTGCATAATCCCCGTCTATTTGAATTGATGATGTGCGAATTCCTTGTATTCCATCTATCAGCTAACAGTTGAAAATACCTACGAAGCATGAGGGATTAGTATTAGGAATTAGATTTCTGGGCTTTCGACATCTGTAGCCATGTTAACCCGTCACGTATGAGAGATGACGTCCCTCGGCAATTGCATTGCCCGGGGAATCAGGGTGGAAAAAAGGAATAAAGCGACCTGGAGCCATTATGTTAGGTACCATCCCGGCATTTCCCTGGTGTGAATGAGGAAAACCTCACTCAGGATGGCGACCTGAAAATGTTCAAAAAGTTTTTACAGTTTCTCAGCCGATTATCCCGACCGGAAGCATTAGGGAGACCAGTCCTTTTCTATCCTTGTCTGCCGTACCATAACCGATTGGTGCTTGAAGGGATTTAGATAAACTCTTGCCTCCATTTTTTATAATTGTGGTGTCCTTCCACTTCGTGGGGCGATGGCTTTCGACAACCACAACCTGACGTGGTGTGGTTATCGAACGACTCAAGTCTCAATGAATCTTTAGATGATTCGATACGCAAAAGCTCTTTCTCAGGAAAATCTCAAGGGTACTTTGGGGTGGGGGAGACAGTAGCGTAATGGTAGGGCGCTTACCTCAGATGCGTGAAGTTCCTGGTTCGATCCCAGCCCAAGTAAGTTTGTGGTGGACGACATCGTGTCCGAGGTGTTTCTCAGGATACTCCCGTTTCTTCCCACTTCCTCATTCCACCAATTCTTCCATCATAATAAACTTGCTTTAATCATTGTCTCCCTTAGTCTAAAAGGGACTAACGTGGACGTTAATTTGAAATATTTCATTTCCAGGGTACTTTGTCATGTTTTTTTGTAGCGCTATTACGGCTATACTGTTTTAATGCAAGCCGACTCCGTTTTAATGCAGGGCCATATGTATTGGTCCTATTTAATCGTTATTATTTCATACAACAGTATATATGTGCTGTTGTTCAACACACTCACTCATCACTATTTGGACTTAGCTGCAATTCGTAACCTTTAACAACGGCTCTGCTTCATCTACTCAAACTTAGTCTTCGAATTTTTCATACCACGAATTTATCATACATCATATATCTTACTACCCCGTAGGTATTTTTTCTCTTAAGCTTTATATATACTTGAAAATAAATAAAGCAAGAAACTGAGTGAATTCTTCTTACAACACACAACTACATTTATGTAACATGAAGTCATATTGATGATTTTATTTTTCCTTACAGCACAGTGTAAGAGGAATACTCTCTATGGCGAATAATGGTCCAAATACAAACGCAAGCCAGTTTTTCATTACTTATGGTCCACAGCCACATTTGGATTTGAAGTATACAATATTTGGAAAGTAAGTAGAATTCAACTGTAATCAATTAACTGTAACACTCCTTCAAACTGTATTACTGCAGAACAAGACCTTCATAGATTTCATAGCCCCCCCACTGCTGCCAACTCCGTTTTTATGAAAACAGCCAAATAACAATTCAAAATTCGCTAAATTCGTGTGTTATCAATGGACTAAACTTTATTTTTGTCACGAAAGAGTGTTTAGAAAGTCGTTCATAGCTCACGACGTTTAATAGTTAATATTATACAACGTGAGTTATAAATATTGCAATATTCATCTACACAGTATACCTGTATTTGCTACAATACAATGAAAGCAGATTATATATAGTTCTTCGTGTTGGACTTCTGCTAGTTCCTCGATTCCATCGATACCACATCTTGTTCTTAGAGGCAAAAAAGTCAGTCACTGCTGTTTCTCTACTTCCTGGTTGATGGAACATCGTCATGTCAGAAAGTGCGCCATCAACCGAAGCAGGTAGCAATCTGCAAGGGCAAGGTCAGGATTATATACGGGGTTTGGCATCAATCAGTTCGATGTCTTCAAGTTCCTGAACTTTTATTGCGTTTTTTTCGAACTGAGTGTGGTTTTGTGTTATCCTTTGCAGCAGGGCCACCTTTCGATTCATCGATGCAGGATATTTTTTGGCGAGTGTAGCAGACATTTTCTACAACTGTTCTGAATAAAGGTCGGCATTAATAGTACGACCGGTAGAAACGAATTCAAAGTAAATTACCTCTGTATAGTTCCACCACATACACAACATCAAGGGACTTGCGCTAGAAGTCCTTTTGTAACGATATATGTAAGGAGAACTAGTTCTATAGAATTGTGTTAATTGAAAAGCACTTGTATAGTTACTGTTATAAGTAAAAACTTATAAGATTACATGCCTATTCAACTTACTTCTGTTAAGCAATAGCTTACATGCCAATATGTGTTTTCTTAGTGTTTTTCATCTCAAAACCATGAACCTTCCAATGTCTTCTTGATCTGCACTATCAATAAACCACTGTAGAAAACTTGAAATTAACAAGAATTTAAGCCTCATCATTTGTCAACTGACTACACGAAAAAAGTGATACATGACATTCTCAGAAGTGAGAAAAGTTTTACATGAAAGTTTCCTAAAACTACTGACGAAAGCAATAGAGTTAGCTGAAACTGTTTAGAATAATTAAAGTTGGACGGAGTAGGTTGCTATATGTTTACAAGTAAATAAATAAATAAATAAATAAATAAGTATGCGTTAGTTGCTAGGTCTCCAAAATTCAGCTCAAGAACCATGGTGTATAGTACTATACATATAATTATTATGTGAAGCTATGAGTACTTGTATAGTTGTACATAAATAGTTAATCTTAGTACAGGCGTCGTGATTGTTAGAAATACGCAAGACTAATGCATAACTTGTAAATTCTCACTTATTTTTCAGAGTAATTGATGGCTTTGATACATTAGATGAATTGGAGAAGCTACCAGTGAATCCGAAGAACTATAGACCATTGTCAGATACTAGGATCAATAACGTAACAATTCATGCCAATCCGTTAGCAAGTTGACTACTAGTGAAAGTACAAAGAACAGTTAGTGTGTATGCATTTATTTGTTAATGACTTTCATTTTATAAGAAAATAATTGGTATTTACAATATGTAGAACTTACTTCTATAAAACAATAAAAGTAACTTTGATTTAAAATTGTGTGATTTTTTTGTAAATATCTTAACATTAAAGTTTAATATTCGAGTATTCTTTGATAGTAAAGAGTTAAGTGTTTCAGTTTACGCTTTTAAAAATATTACTGGACATAATAAAAAGCAGAACACAGTTTTTTCTTTCTAAACAATATAAGTACAGTAGACTCCCGAGTACAAGGGCAGGCCGGATAACAAAAAAGCCGGATAGGCTGGAGTTCTATGAACACATTTCTTTATGAACATCAAGCCTACATCAAGAACAATTTAGGAATACAGTACTGTACGTACTGTACAGTTATAATCAGGAACAGCGGCAAGCTTACTGTATTGAGATCCGTTACACACTGACGAAACAATGAACAACGAGCAGAACGTTGCTCTTTTCCTGTCACAATTTGTATTTTGCACACGACGCGTAGGAGGATCGTAGCAGACACCCGCTTCCAATGCCTTGACAATGTTGCCAATGCAACGCCTTGCCTTCGTCATTTAATTACGATAAAAGAAAACTAGACCGGATACTCGTGAGTCTACTGTATTCGGGACTGTAACCCAATTTTGATAAGGTCATATCAAAATACTGCGCAGTAACATTCTTGCTTATTAGTGTTACGATACAGCTGCATTTACAGATGGCAAATTATATTATTATTATGAATTTGTTTTATAGCTAAATCTGAAGTGTACTGAACACAAAAGGCAAGTTTCTCGGTAACTATTTTCATATGTACTGTTATCTTTTACTCAGAAAAAGGCAGTGTTTGTATATTGAGCTTAATGTTTGTTGATGATTGTTTCCTATATATTTTTAAGGCTGGCTTGTGTCATAAGATCCTTGCACCCTCTTGTTCGCTGGGTCAAATGGTGCTTTTAGATGTATAGTAGCATCGTAACGAACTCCTAGCACATCCAATTGATAATGTCCGGTCTTCAGGAAATCTGTGGTAACAGGTATACCATCTGGATGCTTCACATACCTGTATGGAATAAAATTAATAAATAAAATGTTTAACTTACGATCAATGAATATATGAGTCCATCAAATACAGTACTCGCCTTATTCAAAATTAGAAAACATAGAATCCAAAATGTCTTCCAGATTTCTTTCTATTGATAGGTTCGAGCTGATGAAGGCTTCTATAATTCTGTTGGACATGAGACATAATGTTTAAAGTGGAATCCAAACTTGTACTCAGGTTTTGCACAAGGAAAACACCCACTAGAAATCGAATCTGGAAACACATGCACACGCAGCTGAAAAGCACAGGTGTGAGCCACTTGGGCACGAATGAAGTCCGAGTAGATTCAACATAAATAAGTGGAATTAAGTAGATATGTGATGGATCCATGAAAGTTTTTCTTTTAATTCCTTTTTTCTCGTTTATTCCGTCAGAAACCTGAAGGAGAATCCCTTAAAGAGGAGTCAAAACGTTATTTATAATTATTAATTTTATTTATTTTCAGAAATATGCGAGAGATATAATTCTTGACACGTATGTTTGCATAAGGCGAGTTTAGCATTTGATTGACTTATAGATAGTGACATATTTATATAGATACTTATCAATTTAGTGGAAACAGCTGATAGAAGTGCAAATTACCAGATTAATACAGTGTTGGACCACCTTTTGCCCTCAGAACAGCTCTGATGCGACATGGAATGGAATCATAGAGGTCATGAATGATAGCAAGTGGAGTATTATATCATTCCGCGTGCAGTTTCTTACCCAGTTCCGTGAAGAGAATGGAGGCGGAAATCTGCGTCAGGTCGTCTCCAAAACGGACCGCAGATGTTCAGTTGTGTTCAGATCTAAGGATTTGGTGAGCCAAAGAATGTGCTCAATTTCATCCTGATATTCCTCAAATAATGTTGCAGCAGCTCCAATCATGTGAATGGGTGCTTTATAGTCCTGGAATATGGCGTCATTGCCCAGAGACAAATCTAGACCATAGGATGTGCATAGTCCCCTAAAATGACGACATAATTATAAGCGTCAGCACAGGACCCAACCAGGATATTGCTGCCCACAGCATCACAAAGCCGCCGGCATGTTTCATGATTGGACGAAGACACTGCTGGTCGTGCGCTTCTTTAGGGGACTACCACATATAAACACGGCCCATGGTTTGAAATAAGGTAAACGGTGACTCATCCGACTATATCGCACGTTTCCAGTCATGAGCGGTCCATGCCTCATGTTCGCGCGGCACCATAGGCGTCGTACTAAAGCGTTATGATTCCTTATAAACGGTTTCATCCATGCAACCGGACCTCGTGTATGTTCGTGTCATGTAAGTGGCAACAGACTGTGATTATCGACACAGGTGTGGTAGGTGCTGATTGAGTTCCTCTGTCACTTGCACTCAGTCGCATGACGGTTTTGAGTGAAAGAGCTTTAATGCTTTAAATTTTCGTGTTCAGGATTTAATTTGGATTTTTTTTTTTTCTTTCTTTATGAAGATTGATTCGAAAACTTTCCTTTCCGTGCTATTTTTCAAGAACAGAATCCTGAGTTTTCTAACATCATGTTTTTGTTGTCTTCAGATGTTTAGAATGACTATTATATTGACGTACTTTTTTATATATATAGAAGGAGGGGGAGGGGGGGCAGGATTCTAACTTATTTTTAATTTGTGATGGTGAGTTTTACGTTGCAAGATTCTGCTCTGTAGGCCAAAGGGAATAGTGTTCATTGACCCTGGATTTAATGATGTCATGCTGATATGACTTATGTTCACTGACTGCATCGTATATTTCTGAGAGAGATGTCATCCCTCATGTGTGACGGACTTAAAGCCATAGATACCGGCGATGCCCAGAAATATGTATAAATAAATAAGAGATAACATTATATTAGCTTATGGAACCAGTTAGCTATTTCTATACCTTTCTTGAAGGGATCCATGCCATTTTAATAGTGGGTCTCTGATTTCTTCGATATTTTTGGATAAAATGAATGCAAATTCAACTTTTTGAGTGATTTCTAATGGAAATAATTATATTTCATTATCACTGGTTGGTAGTAACTTAAACATCAGAATACACTTTTTCTAAGAGATCTTTAGTTATTCATTCTTGTAGTCTAAAAAATACAGATATTCAGTTTGTGATAAGTCATTCTGGCCGAGGGAAGTATCGATAGGCGTGCAGAAAATGTTTCCACATAATGGCCTTCGTTATAGAAGAAAGCGCGGAGGCAATATGAATTCTTGTACGTTTCTGCTGTTCGTTCTATAGATATGTACGTCCAAAAATGTGAGAAAATGATTATTTTATGTTCAATGGTAAATTTTAAAGTACGATTGATCAACTTAAGTTAGTTAAACAATTCATCTGTGTCAGAAACAAGAGTATCATCATCCACATAGCAAGAATATCTAAGTGACGCCATTAATCCATTAAAATTGTGGCCTCCAAATGAATGAGAACTATGTTTGCTGCAAGTGGGAAAAGGGAGCTAGCCATCGCCAAACCATCATGTCTTCAAACTGAAACACTTTAGTATCTAAGACTAACTTTCAGGTATTTACTAATTTCTTCGATTTCAAAAGTAGATTTAGGTTTTGTTTAAGCCAAAGCCTTAACCAGACTATAAGAATGCAGGGAAATGGAAAAAAAAAAAGAAAAAAGAAAAGAAAAAAACACGGACTGATCACATGCTATTACACTGATGCTTCATCTGTAGCAGGAGCATACGAAGTAGTCAGCAACTGTATTTTAGTTCTTCATCAACATGACAAAAACAAAACATTAAAATCGGAATCAACGAACGAATTAGGGAAAACAAGACAATATCAAGTTTCTCTAACATTTAAGGATAACAAACCGTAATTTTCTACAAATTAGGATTTCTTCAAAATCAGCAGGTAAGATGTTTTCGAATCAACTTTCACTTTTAAAATTATCCAAAATTAAATTCGGGTCAAGGAAGTTTCGATAGCCTTCGACGAATACATTGTTGACTAAACATAATTTACACTTACGCACACACACAAATATACGCACGTAGAGTAGACGGAAACACTGAATCTAGCCGTTAGTTTCATACAATAGCGCTTACTGGAAAACATTTTTATATCTTGATTATGCACGCTGCTTTCCAAAACAATTCAGGGAGTCGGTACTTCAGTAGTAGCGCGGTTCCTGGTTCGATCTCCCCTCCCCCCCCACGAGTTCGTGTTTCCGTCGAACTCGTTTCCTCGTTTCCTTCCACATTCTCTTTCGCAATCATTCTTGCTACAAATACGGTGATTTTTTTTCTTTATTTTTAGCTTAATTATAAAAACGCACAATATCCTGACCATTGCATTCACTGAGTTCAGAATACACACATATTTTGAATTGACTCTATATTTGTGTGTGTGTGTGTGTAAAAGGTCGAATTCTATGTGAATAGTGGTACAAGGGAGTTATTGAATGGAAAATAAAATATAAATAGACATTGCTTACCCATGTCCGATGCTTTTGCCAATTGCAAAGCCGAAATCTCCTCTTCGTAAATATCCCACCACTTGGTCATCTCGCCAGATTGTTTCTAATCCCCACAGCGGCGTATGGCTGTAAAAATAGAACCGTTAAGAAATATATGTATTGCCATATTTAAGTCTTGCATAAATTAATTAAAAGCTAGGCCAAAGTGAAATTCTTTATATCAAAGTGTAAATCTTAAATATAGCATCACAGTAAAGTACTAAGTTTCTAAATAACTGGGAATTTCTGAAAAGTATGTGAAAGAAAATATTTAAAAATGGACGTAACTTCATGCTTTTATTACAAAACTTGAATGTATTATTAAAGAGATACTTGCCAACTTGATTGTCAAAGAAGCTATCTAAATATTCCATCTCAAATTTGAACCTACACGAAATTTCTGGAAACCACAAGCAGGGTTCCCACTTGTCCTGGAAAACCTGGAAATGTCCTTGAAAATGCATTTCTGTCCTTGAAATTTACAGAAATATTGAATGTTACAATGAAGATTTTAATTTATTGCAATTTTTGTTTGCTGTTCCTGTTTTTGTGCTGAATAATAATTTGTCTTGATCCTGCATGTGTGGGTAGTTGGTGGGCTTTTTTTAACAGGGTGGTTGGCTGGGAGAACTCTCTTCTTTCATCCACTAGTCTGTGAACCCATTCTTGGATGCTGTCTTTACTAGCACTATCCTCTAGATACTGTGCTTTGTACCAGGATCAATCCCCCATCAATCCAAAGACCTTACTTCAATCAACATCACGAAAGACATGCTGCATCATGCCTTCCATGCAAGGCAGCGCTATATGACAGAGCTGGAGAAAATAAGGACTGTTGAAAGAGACAGTCAAGTACAGAGCAAGAGGAAAGAGATAAGAGAAAATGTACAGCTGCTGCAGAGAAAGAAAAGGAAATTGATGGAAAAAAGTGGAGCTTTGGAGACTGAAACAAACCAGCTTGCACAGGAAGCAGAGCAGAAGTCTTGCTTTACTTTATTGACAAAGTCAAATGCTATCTGTAGAGCAGCTTTGCTAAAATAGAGATTATGTCTATAGATGAGGGAATCACACAATTCCATACTTAGTTGAAAAATTTGTTATATAATTCCTTTTTTCCCCAAGAGGCCGCGGTGGCTCAGTTGTAGACCGTTCACCTCTGGTGCTAGGGGTCCCGGGTTCGATCCCAGCTCCCGCCAAGTGAACTTTGTGGTGGACAAACACCATGTGCGTGGGTTTTCTCGGGGTTCTCCCGTTTCCTCCCACTGTATTCATTCCACCATTTCATTCATTACTCGTCATCACCGTCTCCTTTAGCCTAACCGGCATAACCGTGGGACGTAAAACTCAAAGATTTCTTTTCATTTCCTTTTCCCCGCAATTATATTTGTCACACTGTCATGCAATGAAGATGTTATGTACGAAAAATAGATTTTTGTTGTTTGTAAATTTGTTCGGTGCACAATTAAAATGTCATGTAGAAAGAATGAAAATACATGTGCTGGATGTGGGTGGATCCGGTGGCTATAAGGGGAGTTGGGAGGCGACAAAAAATAAAAAGAAAAACACATTACGCTCCTCTTTGTGTATTTAATTACTGTGTATTAATACTGTACTTGCATTAATATTCACTGCATAAGCTACTGCAGTTTTCATTTCACTGTTGTGAGTTTTGAATCTATAGTTGCAATCCTGTTATACCTTCCTGTGTCGAAGTCCTGGAAAATTAGTGATTTGTCCTGGAAATTTTTTTGGGAAAGAGAGTGGGAACCCTGCACAAGTTGTGTTGTAGTTAATTGCACCTTCCCCTTTCGCAAGATAAATGTTTTGGATTCCTCTCGTAGCACTATGCCCAAGTATCCGAGTTGATGCATTAACAGTTCACATATCAGGGATTGTTGAGCACTCCGTCCTGCTACTTAAAACTGACTGAAGATACGGAGTGGCGATTTCCGTGTTAAATAGTCCGGTTGCCATACTACCTCTTGGGCCAGTTTGACATTGTACGTACGGTCGATCACAGCGTACATACGCACCTGTTGTTCGGGTTGCAGAAATTTTGGAAGACTTACGATTGACTCTTGTATAATCCTAAAAATTAATTTGGAATCAAGATTCAATATTCTAGTTGGGTTTGAATTTGTATATTACACAGACAAATAATGAGTACCTTACATTTCACTATGGAGATTCTCCAGGTCTTTCAACATGAATGAACCACTTGAAACCTCATTGTTCCGTGATTTAATTTGATGATTTGAACTTGCAGTAATAGAAAATATATATATATACAATAATTTATACTAATTGGATAACACATCAAACGCTCCAATAGAGGTTTTCTCTCTACGCTCTAATATTGGTGCACAAACAGTAATCTGAATACAGATGAATTCTGAATAATAACAGAAAGCTGATTTCATTTCCAGGGTCTTTCCGTTTCTTTCGTATTGTTTTCATCAATGTCATCTTTGTACTCATGTGTATGTGTGTGTTTTTTTAATGTAATTTATTTGCTTTTCTCAACTATTGACAATACCTTTCTATTATACAAAGTATTTCTTTCATTTATTTGTCTTCCTTCTCCCTTGAACATTAGCCTTATTAAATACTGCGTTCCTCCCTCCCTCATAACTTTGATACACTTCGTCTCTGATAAATTCATTACGCTACTGAAATCCTGAACTGCATACATCATATTTTATTAAATAGAATTTCATTATAAGAAGGCTCTCAAGTATCCAATAGGACTGTTACTCTTCGTACATTTCACAGTGTAATTTATATAAATAATGAAAGTGACTATGTTTGTGACGTAATAACTCTTGAACCACTCGACCGATCTCGATCAAATTTTCAACATAGATCAGGTTCGGGCCTGGGATGGTTTCTATCATTTCATTTTGACGGTGCAACTTAGGGGTGGGGAAGATATATAAAAATGATCGAAAATAACCCAATATTAGTGTCGAATCTACAGTTTTCGCGGTCGCTGAGAAACGAAATTTCCAATGCCGTTTAAATCGAAATTCAGCCGTGCACCTTGCGGAGGAGGATATATATATATATATATATATATATATATATATATATATACACCGTACATTCCAAAAGAAACCGAACTTTTGAAAACAAATAGTACCACTAGTTCCATCTGTTGTAATATTTTACCGGTAGATGGCGTAGTCCCTCATTGACAACTGGTATAAATGTCATGACATTTGGATGCACGGCAACAAAGTTATTGCGTTTCAACTGTCAGTGTGTTGTGTACATCGGTCGGAAAATGAGTTTCAAACAACGAGCTGCAATTGAGTTTTGTGTTAAACTGGGTAAAACTTTTAGTGAAACGCACCAAATGCTACAAAATGCATATGGTGATGAGTGTCTATCCCGTACGCAAGTTTACGAGTGGTTCAGGCGATTCAAATCGGGTAGAGAGACGCTGGATGATGACGAAATATCAGGCCGTCCCAGAACCGGATTATCGGAAGAAAACATCGAAAAAGTGCGTGAATTCATCAAACATAACAAAAAATCGTCGGTGAAAGTTATTGAAATGGAATTAGGCATTCCTCAAACAACCGCATACCGCATTTTGATCGAAGTTTTGGGCCTTAAGAAGGTTAATTCGCGGTTTGTAGCACACAAACTCACCGAAGACCAAAAAGTTGATCGAATTGCGCATTGCAAAGACATCGTTAAAAGTGCTCGGCAGGATCGAAACTTCTTGAAATCGATTGTAACTGGTGACGAGACGTGGTGTTTTGAATATGAGCCCGAAACAAAGCGGCAAAGTGCTGAATGGAGAGCGCCGGATGAAGGAACACCCAAAAAAAGTCGCTTGGTGAAGTCAAAAGTTAAGGTGATGCTGATTTGTTTTTACGATTCAAAAGGAATTATCCACAAAGAATTTGTTCAGCCCGGCCAGACAGTCACTGGAGAGTTTTACTTGGGCGTCATGAAGCGTTTGCTGGCAAGAATTCGTCGTATTCGGCCCGAATATCGCGAAATCGGCAGTTGGACTCTTTTGGACGATAATGCACCATCACATCGGTCGCGACTTGTAACTGAATTTTTGGTCAAAAATCACATTATTCGGTTGCATCATCCGCCCTATTCACCAGATCTCGCTCCGTGCGATTTCTATCTGTTCCCGAAACTGCATTTGGCGATGAAAGGAAAGTGGCACGCATCGATTGATGCCATTGAGAAGGCGACGACCGCCGTCCTAAAGACCATTCTAATAAAGGACATGGAGAAGTCGTTTGACAACTTGTTGGAGCGTGCAAATATGTGTATCGATGCAGAAGGGGAATACATTGATTAATAAAAGTGATTTGTTCCAAAATGTACATTGCTTTTTTGTTTTTTTAAAACGTTCGGTTTCTTTTGGAATGGAGGGTGTATATATAAATCGATATCAGAGATCGCTTCAGTAATAGTAAAAACTGACTGACTAACGGAACATTACTATTTATTTTAAGCTAACGAAGCGGGTAATTGATGATAGTGGGTTAATAAATGTCGTTGAAATATCCATTATTATTATTATTATTATTATTATTATTATTATTATTATTCGAATAGGGAGCTAGAATGAAAGGTTATAATGAAAATGTTGGTTACCACAAACCACGATGTGAGTAATTATTGATGTAAAGTGGTTTAGAATTTTATCAACTTGTGCTTCCCGTAATATTGCAGGCCTGGACAATGAGCAGCTGCGTCATTTCATATTTTGCTTGGAGAAGGAGCAGACGTAGATGTCAGTAGATTTCAGGTTTTTCATTGGTATATTATCTTACAGATTAGAATATATATATATATATATATATATATATATATATATATATATATATATATATATATATATACAAATGTCAAACTCAGGGAGGGGGGGGGGCAACTACCCCCTATGGAGCCCCAAATTACGCACTTGACTGTAAGTAGTAGTTTGCAGAGACTTTTCAAGCTGCCCTCGTACATAGGTATAATGTCACCAGTAATTTCATGAAGATTTTGTAAGAAAGGCCCGAAAGAAGCCAGTAAGATCCCTTAAAGAATTAAAAAGACAAAAATTCAATACTTAACAGAGCTCTATGGCTAAGCGGTTAGCGTACATGCCTTTTAGCGTGGGAAACACGGGTTCGATTCCCGGCGGAGCTCATGTGGTTTGAACTTCACGTTAATCAGTAGGTCCCGTCCCTTCTGAAAGGAACGTTAAACTCAAAATCAAATCAATACTCAACAGTCGCTTTAACAAAAACAAACATTCTGCAAGATCATATATAGACCTACTTAACTAGTAAGTAGTTCAGGATTAATTTCATGGAGTTATAAGTATATATACGTCAGAAAAATGTGAACACTTAAATTCAAAACTTGATATAATGTATTAGCAGAATTATCCATCCGTATTTACAGAATTGTCATAATTTTGGCGGTGTACTTGTAAAATTATGAGGCCTATTTATGAGAATTTCAAAAAAGAACAATTAAACCATTCTCAATAATACTGTAAGATATGAATGATAAATACCTGTCCATAGTAAATATTGCAAGACGTTTGTAGACCCCTTCTTGACGTTTCTTATCAACTGCTTGCTTTCCTAGATACTCGCCATTTTTTCTACATGTAAATCCAAGTCTTGCTTCCAGCGGACTGTCATCTGGTCTTAAATCCATGTGCCATAAATGAAAACCTTACAAAACAAAAAGAATCGTTCATCTGTGGTATGGTATCATTATCGTAATCTCAGTGCTATAATCAGTCACGTTGACACAAAGAAAGTACTACATGGACATGTTCTTAATATAGGTTTCACATCACAACACATCTCAGCATGTTTTTAAGGAGAAATGTCCCTTGGGGGACACGATATGAGAAATCGTGGGAGTCCTCCGCACTAGTTTTACTCACCTGCGATTAGTTACCGGACCTAACTCAACCTAAACGAACACTTTTGTGTATTATGATTTTCAGGAAAGTCTTTCTTACTTTTTTGAAACTAATGAATTCAAAGGTTGATTTGCTTCCATCCAGACTACAGGGTGAGTCAAAAGTCCCTTGACCGACTAGGAGAGGTGCTTGACAAGTGTATACAGGAGTAAGGCTTCTACATAGATCACATTTTATTATAAGATGATTCTCGTAAGTTTGTACTGATTAAAGTTAGGTTAACTAAACCTTTACCATTGCATTTCTTTTTAAATTCTAGTCCTTTTCATGTATCGCATGACCCCTTTCCCATTTAAGATTTTCAAGATAATGTCTGACTCCCGCAACCACATCAAATTGTTTGTCCCTCAGCCTCACATGCTTCTACCATGACCACTTATATCCAGCTCAACTTTTACTTTTTTATATACGGAGTGGTAAGGGACTCTAGACTTACCTTGTATTTTGACGTCTTCACTGAGTTATGATAGTCTGCCTTTAACCACTGCTTGTGTTCGAAGTAAAGGTCAACATTCTGGCATCTTTTTCTATTTTGTAAGGCTTCTTTGCAGCTGTACCATGACCGTTTCATCCCACTCCTATTGGTAAGTTTTCGATACGTCGGTCAAAGTCCATACTTTACTTGCAGAAAGACAACATTTCAATCCAAAACTTTCTTGTCTATTAGGTTAGGATTATGAATTAGGTTTGGGTTTTCGGCAACTATGGCCATATTAGCCCCTCAAGTATGAAGAATGACGTCTCTCGGTGAGAACATTATCCGAGAAAAGGGAAGGAAGAAAGCGGCCTGGGATCTATATATGAGGTATCATCTTAGCATTTGCTTGGTGTGAACGAGCAAAACCTCACTCAGGATGGCAAACCTGAAAAAGCTTTTACACCTTTTCGACCGAGTGTCCCCACCGGGAATCGAATCCGGGACCGTTCACACCAAAGGCGAGAGCTTTCTTGTCTGTTTGATAATTATCAAAACACTACCGGAATGTTATGGAAGGGAACCGTACAAATTCTGGTTCCAACTCTCATCTGTCGGTACAATGCTAGTGACCTTTTCTTTCTTTGCTGTATGACCGAACATGTTGTAATGCATTCCCACCCTGTTATTTTCCTGTTTATACAATAAGGAGATTTCTTTCTGGTAAATACCTCGTCAGCACACATCTAATACTGCGTAATATTGGTTTTTACACATTTCTTGCCGAGCGACGTATCTTTAATTTCTCCTTGTATGAAAATCTTGACAACATGAAATCTTTTGGAAGCGTTTTACTGATTGATGAGCGAGATTTGTTCCTTTTTTATCGACTATTCTGTAAGTCATTATTGCCTACTTTTTCCATAATCGATTACGTACACTTATTGTCACAATTAACTCTATGACGAATAGAACCTGAACTTTCAGTGCCGCGTTCACCAAAGCTTTCCATGGACTTCTATCCTTTGCCAACTGGATCCAGTTTTTACTTTGTATTCCTATATCTGCGAGGTCTATCTTAATGTCTTTTCATCTGCGCCCAGGTCTTCCTAATAGTCGTTTCCCAATTGGACTTCCAGTTAAAACTTTGAAGGTGTTCCTAGTTTCTTCCATTCTGGCTACATGACCTGCCCACCTGAGCCTCCTAGACTTAATGACCCTAACAATGTTTGGTAAACGGTATAAATTATGTAGTGCGTTATGAAGTTTTCGCCATTCCCCATTCCCGTTCCTTTTGGGTCCGAATATTCATCTCAGAATTTTGTTCTCAAATACTTTCAGTTTACGTTCTTCCTTCAGAGTAAGCGACCATGTTTCGCAACCATACAGAACAACAGGTATGATTATCGTTTTATATATTTTAAACTTCAAATTCCACAACAGTATTCGGGACAACAAGAGATTTTGAACTGAATAATAACACGAATTCTCTGCTTTTCGTCGACATTTCTCCGTGAATATAGTTTTCGTCTTTAACTACTGATCCTAGATATTTGAAAGTATCCACTTTATCAAAAGTATTATTTGATACTTTAACGCATCCATAATTTGCCGTATTACGATCTCGACGAATTTCCATGTATTTAGTTTTTTCTGCATTTACTTCTAAACCAATGTCCCTGCAAGCATTTAATAAGACCTATGTATTTCTTTCTATTGTTCTATTTATTTACATCATCAGCATACGCCATAACCTGGTGAATACCATTTAGCTTTAGGCTCTGCTTGCTATCTTTGACTTTCCTTATAGCGTACTTCAGGACAACGTTGAATAATAATAGCGGCAACGCATCTCCTTGTTTTAGACCATTCTCGACGTGAACGTTCGTGGACAAGAATTTTCCTACCCAAACTTTACTTTGGGATTCATTTAAACATATCTTAATTAATCTAATTAGCTTTCTCGGTATTGCAAATATTGTACAAGAAGAATATTGTACAATGTTTCTCTCCTAACCAAGTTGTAAATTTTCCTAAGATCAATAAATAATTGATGTACCGGAGTATTGTCTTTTTTTTTTTTTTTTTTTTTTTTTTTTGAGTATTTGTCGAATGGTAAATATCTGGTCGATAGTTAATCGATTTCGTCTAAATTCGCAATGATAATCTCCAATAACTTTATTTGCGTTTCTGACAATAGGATATCAATATTTTATAACATTAATATGATGAATATATCAATATCTATTGTGATTTAATTTGTGTGAATTGCCACTAAATACGCAAAAGCCGGCTTATTTTGGGATGATGATCTTTTTCCGTAAAAACACGGTTTTTTTTTGGGGGGGGGGAGGAGGAAAGGTCTAAAATTTTCACTTTTCCGGCTCTTTGATTTTCTTATTCGAGTTCTACTTTTGTTTCCCTGTAGTTGATTATACAATTAAGAAAGTGCAGTATTACAGTATTCAGGACTTGTGAGTGTCATGTCCAGTCCGGGAAACTTTTTACTCTGAGCTTCAGATATTCTATTAGAACATAGCATTAGGTTTAGTTTATAAAATTATTATAAACTGCTAGTGTTATAGTCACAAATAGCTATTTTGGGTATGGTGTTTATTGAACACGGTAGTAAAACTTCATTGTTTACATAATCCATCCTTTACTGTTATATCGTGTCAAAATGGACAGCGTTCTAATCTCCCCTTTAAATTTTAACGGCCTCAGTGAATGTTATATATAGTTATAATGAAGTTTCAATATATCCATAAATTTCAAATGATAATTTTGATTCACGAAATCTAGTACTTTTTCAGAACAGCTATTGCCAACACTATTAAATGTTTTACTAAAACACTTTTGTCGTTGAATATTGATCTAACAGCTGGGCCCACGGTGGCTCAGTGGTAGAGCGTTTACCTCTGGCGTATGTGGTGTCTGGTTCGATCTCAACTCACGCATAGTGGGCTTTGAGTTGGACAAATATAGTGTGCGTGGGTTTTCTCGGGATTGTCACGTTTCCTCCTACTTTCTTCATTCCATCATTCGTTCAATCTTACCATCACCAAATACTTTAGTCTACACGCCGTAAACGTGGGACGTAAAAGCGAAAAATTTAATTTCATTTCATTGATCTAATAGTTTTACAAACAACTAGTTGGAACTAGAAAAGTAATTACGTCCACTGATTTACTTTATTTCTTTCGTATTGAATTCCTAATTTTCTTTGATTCTTAAGTTTTTTTTCATTCTTTTTCTTCAGGATACTGTAATAAAATGTTTTCAAATATTATTAAGTGAAAGTAAAGGTAGAACGTACTGCTCCATTTCTATTAAAAGTGAAATTAAAAAAAAAAATAGAGAGAAAAAAATATGGGGAAAACTAAAAAAAAAGTAGTTTTTTTTTTCAAGTTCTCTCATCTCTGACTGTCACTGATCCTTGAATAAAAATACAATGTTTGTCGTTTTTAGCACAAAATGATATGGTAAATTGCATAAGAAAGAAATACTCGAAAACAATAGAAAAAATGTACCTTTTTCAAGGCTGAGTGAGTCCAGAGCTCTATATCCAGCATTTCTCAAACCCAGTTTTTGTCCTGTTTCCCAAATGGCTTTGTAGATGGGCACACAATACTGTTTAGGAGCGTGAAGTTCCCAACCAAGTTCTCCGACGAAGCTAAGACGAATTGCTCGACATGGATGACCTGCTACATTCACCATTTTGTGAGTTGAAAATGGAAATGATTCATTTTTAAGATCGACATCGATTAGCTGCTGTAGAAGTTCTCGGCTAGAAGAAACAAATAATGGAAAATTGTCTTAGTTCTACAGAAGTTCTTGCCATGATATCCTCTATAACAGTAGTTCTCAGCCTTTGGGGGTAGAGGTCATGAAAGGCCAGCAAGAAGTTCCCAATTCTCCTTTGAAATAGTTACTTAACCTAGATATTTCTAACGTTCCACATATGGGACACAGCAAATTTTGGAAGTTTTCAATAGTTCAAATCACACTATTAGTATAATGTCATCCTTTAAGCAAAGTATTGCATGACACGGCCATGTTGTTTGTGTGGTATGCAATGAGAGGGAAGCATAGCAGAACGTTTTGCTTCGTTAATATTGAACTTTACCACCATATCTACGAAACGGTAGTATAAAAGAATATTTCTATATATTGAGATAATTAAATTATTATGCTTAAGTTCACTAATCATGTATAAATAAATAAGAATCTTTATATAACTCGTATCACATAATCTATAATTCTATAGTGGTTACATTTTTACTGTTCTTTATGAGGCACGTTAGGAAAGTAGATGTATGAAGGCTAGCTGTATTGTAGTAATGATTATACAGCTTATTCTGAGTACAAGCATAGGTTGTTAAATACATGTAAGCTAAAGATGAGTAGTAAACTATCAAGCTAGATAACTGAAATACGCATATGTTCGCGGACAAAAAAAGCTACGTTCTCTTTACGCTGACACATGAAATTTTGGAACCCAACCTTACAGAACATTTATCTCTTGAAAAACTATTTTTTCTCTCTCTTTTTTTGATATTATTGTAACTAAATCTAAGAAGCATGGTAGACAATAGTGTCGTACACGAAATATCTCCGCTGATGAAATAAAATGCTTATACAGTGGCTATGCGTAATTTCCAAGCCGAAGAATATTTTGGGAACAAATGAAAGATTCGCTTAATATCGTAGTTGCAATCTCAGTACATAGAGACATATTTGACTTTCATTCATCCAACAGATAATGACCATATTCATAACGTGGCTAAGTTTGCAAAAGGATGACTACTCTTTACAACTCTAATTTCAGACGAATGCCGTGATACTCCAATACCACATTATAGATGAAGCGATTGTAACCTACTTCGGTAAACATGGGTGTGAAACAGACGAACCAGTCGGTATGACTTCAAGGTGTGGATAGGAGTATCGCATGTGGGATGTATGTTATGGATGGAGCCCTGTTAGGGTGGAATATACAAATCAGTGAAAAGTATAGGGATTTTGGACTCATTGCTTCTGTTGTTTCAGAATATAGCAGTAAACTAGTTGTTATTTGGAAACTACCACATAATAAGTATCTACTTTGATTTTTTTTTAATCCTGCAATCTTTTACAAGGGCTGGAGAAGAGTACAATAAAGGAAATCAACAATTTAAGAGAACAGAAGTCTGAAATGTCCTCTTTTACACAAAGCAGCTATGAGAAATTTGCAAAGATTCTACCTACAAGATTGTCTGAAGAACCAAACAATTGTAAATGAAATGACACCATCGCTGTTACTATGGCTTCAAATTCTTGTTTCGTCACACAATATACAAATATATATATATATATATATATATATATATATATATATATATATATATATATATATATATATATATATATATATATATATATATATATATATATATATATATATATATATATATAATTTCCAGCCTAATATCGTTCTCAAAACAAATCAAATACGGGAGAAGTTGACGGGTATAATCAGAACGTGAGATTTTACAGACTTTCAATCAGGGGAAAGAAATCAGTATCACCATTTGATTTCGGAATGTATTGATTAGAGGGGAAAAGTTTGGATGAAAACATGATAATTTGATGTTTAGAACACCAAGTACCCAGGTATCTCAAAATATGGATAGTTAAACAAGCAACAGGAAGATCATCAACAAGTGGAAACGTGGGTATCAGATATGATTGCACAGACTCCTATGTTTACCTTACGATATGTCTACCATTCAAAAAGTGTTCTACAAAACGTCGAAAATGTACTGTTGGAGTGCATGTTTAGTTATTATATTATATCACACAAAAATAAATAAATAAATAAAAAGTGCAAAAATAAAAACTAGTTAAACTCATACCTCATTATATAATGATTTCTGTTTCAAGTCTGGACTGGAAGCTTTCGAAATGTGAGTGTGGAGGAGAATGGAAAGAATTAGCTGGGTCCAGCGGAAAACGAATGAGAGGGTGTTAGAAATGGTGGGAGGGGAAAGAACAATTATAGATGTTACTAAGAAGAGGAAGAGAAACTGCTTGGGACACTGGGTAAGAAGGAACTGTATCATGAGAGACGTGCTAGAGGATATGGGACAAGAAAGAGAGGGAGAGAGCGGAGGAAACTACAATTGATGAACGAAATCAAAGCAGAAAAAACGTACGTGAAGACGAAGAGGGTAGCAGAAGACTGAAGCATAGAAGCTTCTCAGTTCCAGTAAATGACCTGTCAACAATGGTGGAATACCTATCATGAAGATGATTTTCAAGTCTGTAAACAGTACAATAGTTTTTAATATTGTGTTAAAAACAGTTGAATAGATGAAAGCAACTCAAAGAAGTTTTATGTTTGCATTTCCTTGCAAACTGAGTCTAATTTTAGCTAATGTAATTTGTGGATTTTACAATTTATGGCTGTGCATTTTTCTGACGTCCTATATATGAGATACTTCATTACGTCATAATCTCTGACTGTATTACGTTATTATTAAAAATTATAATTATACTTAAAACCTTGAACAACATATATAAAAAATTTTATTTTTATTTTTTTTATTTCTAACACCTTTTAGGAATATCGGTTAATATATCCTAATTTAAAATCCAATCTGAAATTACACGTATTTGTGCATTTGTGCTACAGGACTTAACACAGTGGAGATATTTTAAAGTGAGATAATAGGTAAAACGTTGGAAACCTGCGTTTCGTAAATAATTAGTTAAATTTCATATGTTTTCGGTAGGGTTAGGATTTAGATTTTTGAGCTTTCGACATCTATGGCTACGTTAGCCCGTCACATATGAGGGATAACGTTCCTCGGCAATCACACTGCATGGGGAATTGGAGAGGAAGGAATGATGCTGCCTGGGACTATTATCTAGGTACCATCCCGGCATTTGCCTGGTGACAATGAGGGCAACTCACTCAGGATAGTTGATCTGAAAAAGCTTTTTCACTTTTTCGACCGAGTGTCCCCACCGAGAAATCTGTTTTTGGTAGTCTTTCTAGAACAGTGGCTCTTAACCTGGGATGGTGTGAAAAAACCAGCAAAACAAGCGCGAGTTACTCAGTGGTGCCCACCCCCCCTTATGTCCATGACGCACCCCCCCCAATTGTCTATCCGTAGGTGTTCTTCCATGAAAAAATCTTCTTTTCGATTAATTTTACCCCCCCCATCAAACATATTTATATAGATTTTTAACCCCCCCCTAATATTTCAATGACGCAGTTTGCGTCATAGCCCCCCCTTGTGGGCACCCCTGAGTTACTAAGAGAAATAAAATGCGGAAGTATGAATGAAGCACCCCTTGCAATGATAATTCACAAACGCTACATGTTAGACACTTTGGGCCTTATGCAGAGTTGTTCTGGCGCGTGATTAGCTCCATACTAAAGAGTTCGACTAACATATGTTTCCTGCAGTAGTCAGTCCTTTAGTATGACGCTAATCATATGTCAAAACGACTCTGCATAAGGCCCTTTGTCTTTCCTATTCTTATTCAAGATTTGTACGTTATAGAACACTAAATGAAAATTAAATTAGCTTAAAATTCTACTTCAGTATACAAAATACGAACTCAAAATTTATCAAGAGCATGAGTATATAAAAATATTATTATTGATGATTGTAGAATTTATTGCTGCATCTGAAATCGAAGAGTCAGACAAAAAGGTAGAAGGCGTTCAGTAGTTTTGAAATTCATTTTAACCGTTAATTTTTCTGACATTAAATTTTAGCTTAATCAATTACATTTCCATATGCGTAATTTTTAATTTTAATCCGTTAAAATTTTTGTTACATTTTTAATAACTATGCAAACAAAACTATGATTGCAGTTTTCTGTAGCTTAGGGAGTCTGTAATAGGAAATAATTTACTTTTGCTTTTAAAATTATTCAGATTATTTTCCTACTATTATTAGAATAATTTCTTTGTTCGAATATTTAAGTAACAGTAGGACTAAGTTATTCGGAGATCCGAATCGAGGATTTTCTGAGTTCTAAATGTACTACAGTATCATGTAATAATTAGATCTGTTACCGGTACATGTGTGTATTATATCTATGTGATTACATTCATTCTATCAAACATGTATATACAGTGGTCAAAGAAGGGGTATGCGGTGGTATGCCATACCACCTCTGGTTTTTCAGTGATCAAGACATACCGTCACTGGAGAGTAGATGCTAAATATCTTTAATAGGGTTAAATTCCAAAGTTGGGCGTCCGTTTCCAGCAAAATTTTTATAATTTACAGGAAAGATATGGATAATTTGATCGTTTATGTGCGTGACAATACATGAGTCTCGAAAAATCTGTTTATTTGTTATATATAAGAGGTTATAAACATGGGACTGTACGGCGAGCGGAGGGAACTACTTGGCGCAAGGTTACCGAACAGTTGCATTGTGGGAAAAAAACGAGCATTCATGTTATCAACATGGCGAATGTACAAGGGCAATGAACTAACAGTTTTAACGTTTGTGAAGCAATACGTTGATAACGAACAAAATCTTTTAAAAGTTTGTGAAGAGCACGGATTAATGAACTCAGTAACACATTGCAGAAAGTGTGTAAAGGAGATAACAGCGAAAAAACGTGGTGAAAGCGGACGCCCAACTTCGGAATAAATGCCCTTTAATAAATCCATTTTTATACATAGTAATTGACGAATAGCTTTGCACGTAAAAAGATTTTATTTCTTATGCAGAAATAATTTCTAAGTTGACAACACCGACATTTTTGTTTTCTCTTTCCTATCTTTTGTTTTTAAAATGAGATGTCTTCAAAGAAGTTCATCTAGTTTATATTTTGATGTGCCATATTGCATTTTTTCTTATGTATGTGTGTGTCTTCTTGCCTTAATGCACATAAATGTCATGTCTTGAGCATGGACAAATTTAGTATTGTGTAAACAGAAATACAATCTTTTAGGCAACATACCCTCATTGTATTTCAACATTTAGATAGCCGGTATGTCGAATCAAAATCGTAATAAAACATACCACCTGTTTTTTTCACTTCGAATACTGTGTATATATTACATCTATCAAATATGTATGTATTGCATCTATGTAATTATTATACGTCCATTGCATTTCATGTAATTAATATTCCAAATATATATGCATAATTCTCACCTTGAAATTTTAAAACTCATATTTCAAGTTTATTCATGCCTATGTTTGTCACAAAATGAAGATTGCATTTTCAACTAATATAATTAGAACAACCATACCTTTTCGGGCCTTGGATAGATATCAATCCCATATCTTCTGATTTGTCTGTTAGTTGAACATTGAATCCTTTATCTTGGATAACAGAAGTAATATGTGCCCAACATTGATATGCTGAACCTCCGCCTACCGCAATATAAAAGCCAGATCCCTGTAAGATTTAGAAATTGTCATATCTAAATCAAGATGGTTGTGAGAAGTATAATTTTATACATAAGGAAGCATCTAATTCATTTAAGAAGCTATTTTCATATTATCTTGAGCAAATTAACTTCAGAGCTATGTTGGCGGTAGTTCACTATCAGAAGGGCCATTCTTACCAAATTGGTCTAAATGGAGTAGCCAGACAAAGAGTGTTCTTTGGGAAGGCAGCAGTTTCTCAGAAGCCAAGTTGGCGGAAATCATAGTGATTGATACGGCATGTTGGAGTTAGTCCTAGGTGTGGTCAGAGTAATTTTAACGGCTGGGACATTGCAGGGTGAAAGGCAACGGGAAATCACCATTCTATTTTTGTCTAGTTTGCTAACAACAGAAAGAAAACACACATACAATGGTCTTTCGCAGGTAAAAAATATAGTTCAGGAGGTAAAATATCCCCCCATTCGGATCTCTGGGAGAGGGATATCTTGGGAAAGACTATTGGACGAGAAAATAACATCGTGGAGAAGATAGAGAAAGAAAGACAATCAAGAGCAAAAGGTTTAGAATAGGGACATGGGGACAAGTTAGAAAATTTCAAAGAAGAAATTAATGATCTAGATTTGGTAGGAGTATAAAGTTATATGGGAAAGTAATGGAGTATTGAACAGCGAAGGACATAGAAAAATTTACTCAGATAATGAAAGGGGTGAGCATAATGGTGTAGGGATAACTCTTGTTAAGCGCTTAAAAGAGAAAGTATGAAAGTAGAATTTGTTGATGATAGTTATTATGCTAAGACAAAGGAAAACAAGAAGAATTTAGTGGTGATACAAACATACACACTGACCACTACGCATACAACTGAAGACGTAAAGGAAAATTATGAGAAAATAGAAGAAATTATAGACAGAAACAAGAGGGGTGCATGTGTAACTATAATGGGAGATTTTAATGCAGTTATGGGAGAAAAACAGAAAGTTAGTGTCGTGGGCAAATATTGTTTAAGCGAAAGAAATGAAAGAGGAGAGGGACTGGTCAATTTCTGTAGACATAATTTACTAGTAACTCGAACACTTGATTCAATCAATACAAGAGAAGAAGATATACATGAAAATCCTCAATAGACGGCCGAAGATATGAGATAGATTATGTTATGATTCAGGACATGTATCGAAATAGTTTGAAGAATGCGAAGACTTCCTGAGGCCGACATCTTCTCTTATCATAACTTTGTGCTGCCCGAAGTGGATATTCAACTGAAAAACATGGACAGAAGAAAAGTAGGCAACAAGATGTTGGATACTAAAAAGGTAAAAAACGAGGAAGTAAGAAATATTTTCGTTGAAAAGTTCGAAGAAAAATACTCAAATAAGGGAAGGATAGATGCAAATACCCGTAGTAACAGACGGTGGGAGCATATTAAACGTTGCATATAGCAGGTTGTAGAAGAAGTAGTAGGCTGCCGTGAACACAAAACTGCTAAGAAACCATGGGTTACAGAACAGATGTTGCAGAAAATGAGGGAAAGGAAAACATGGAAACAGGTTGATATAGAAGAGAGCATGAAGATGTACAGGAAGTTAAACAACGAGTTGCGAAGGAAAACAGACAGGGCAAGGAAAGAGTTTTACAAAAGAAAATGCGAGGACATAGAAGAATTAGAGTTGGAAAATATGAGAAATGTACAAGGAGGTAAAATCTATGGAACTTCAGAGGAAACAAAGGAGTGATACGATGATAGTAGAAAAGAAGAATGGGAAGGTAGCAGCGAGAGAAGTGAAGTCTTAGGAAGATGAAAATAACATATTGAGAATTCATAGGAAAGTAGGGGTAGACCATGTGGCTAGATGTTGAAATAGAAAATGAAGTACGTGAGGATGATAAAGGATTTAGTATTTTTCGAAATAAATTTGAAAAAGCTATATCCGATATTAGAAATGCAAAGGCAACCGGGATAGATAATATACCAATCGAATTCATTAAGAATATGCGGGACAAGGGCAGCAAAGAATTGTTCCAACTTTGCAATGAAATATATGAGACAGGAGAGTGACCAAAAGACTTCTGAAGACGATCATGATACCGATGGCTAAGAAATCGAATCCAGAGAGATAGGAGGATTATAGAACTATTAGTCTCATATCGCATACAACAAAAATGTTGCTTCGAATACTAGACATAAAGATAAATGGGAGAACACATGAAGAAGTTGAGGAGGAACAGTTCAGGAGAGGTAAGGGCACAAGAGATGCAACTGGATTATTAAGGACGATCGGTGAAAGGATTGTGGAAAAACGGAAAGAGCTGCATGTTGTATTTATTGATTGCGGCTTTTGACCAACCATAAACTTATGTATGAACCAATAGGTACGTGTAAGAATAGGGGAGGAAATGACAGAGAAGGGTGTAATTAGTAGGCGAGTTCGACAAGGATGCTGTCTCTCATGAACATTATTTAATATCTATTAGAAGAGAGTGAGAAAGAGCCTACATAACGAAGACGGCATTTCGGTAGGAAATAAAATTATATGGTTTGCATATAATATAGACTAGCTGAAAATCGTGGAGAATGGAAATTCTCAGTTGCGACAAGGAACTTGTCAATAATGGTAAAATATCTATTATTATAATTATTATTATTATAAACAATCTCGACATCTTTCTACTGAGTCCATGACCTATGACGGACAGGGCCTGACTAAGAATGATGGAATTGCGAAAGCTTTTGCTCAACACTTCCAGTCCATTTACAATCAATCCTCCTCCTTAACTAAAAAAATGTATTAACTCACATAACAAAAAAATATTTACATGAAGAATGCCATAACTTATTCCATATCATAGAGATTAGTATAAAGAACATTGAAAATGCAATACAGAAACTGAAAACGAATAAAGCAACTGGGCCTGATAATATACCACTCTATATTGTGAAGGGTTGTAGTAATATTTTGAAACATCCGCTATATACCTTATTTAACCTCTCAATAAGGGCAAATGTTTTCCCGGATATATGGAAAGAATCAATAATATGCCTAACCCCAAAAACCGGAAATAATAATATAGAAAACTATCGTCCAATAGCTATATTGCCAACAATTGCAAAGGTATTTGAAAGTGTCATTTATGATCAGGTGATGCATCATGTTAAACCTGCTATTTCAATGGATCAACATGGCTTCCCACAGAAAAGATCCACGGTGACTAACTTAACTATAATTTCAGATTTCATAACTTGCTCCTTGGATAATAATGGACAAGTAGTCGTCATATATACGGATTTTAATAAAACATTTGATACTGTAGATCATAATATATTAACTCAAAAACTTGTCACGTTCAATTTTAGTTCCCCAATGATATTTTTTTAAAATCTTACTTACGTGAACGTAGACAATCCGTTTTGTATAAAGAATATAAAACCACAAGCTTTCGCATAAATTCTGGAGTCCCTCAGGGGTCTAATCTTGGGCCTCTTTTGTTTTTATTATTTGTTAATGATCTGCTCCGTTATATTCAAAAATCTCATAAAATGCTCTTTGCAGATTATTTCAAAATATTTGTAGATGTGATGTATAGATGACTGTCTACTCTTGCAACATAAAATGATGTACTGGCAATAGACTTACAGTAAATATTAATAAGTTTAAAACCATGACATACAGTAGACGTAAGAAAACGTATGACTTTACTTACACAATCAATGGAATAAGTTTTGAAAAATTAGATACAATTGAAGACTTAAGTGTGATATTTGACAAAAAAGAAAATGACCTTTTCGTATCATGTGGCAAATATTACTAAGGATGCATATTGAAATCTTGGCTTTCTTATCAGAACAACCCAACTATTTACGAATGTTAACTCTTTGAAAACGCTTTACTTTTCTTACGTAAGTGAAAACACGCAGTTAAAAAATTAAGCAGATACAAAGCAAATTCATACATTTTCTCACATACCAAAGGACAGGATTTTATCCAAAATATGAACTATATGATAATTTACTTGACAAATTTACACTTCAGACACTTGAACAACGACGGGCGTTGAACGATCTCATTTTCTTACATAGACTTTTGCACAACAAAATAAACTGTACAGACATAATTTCAAAATAAAACCAGTAAGGATTATAAAGATGTAGATATATTTAATAGTTCTGAAAAGTTGTTCAAAAGAGTAATACTGCGAATTTTGTAAACAAAAAAAAAAAAAAAAAAAATCAAGGAAACTGTATTGTTTCAATTCAAGTCTTAATATCGTTGTAATTTAAAATTATATATTATATGTAGACACTGTAATTGGGCAGTAATGCCTGTTGTGTCGATAAATAATAATAATAATAATAATAATAATAATAATTATTATTATTATTATTATTATTATTATTATTATTATTGGCACGAAGCAGTTTGTGCCAAATATAGAAGTAAGAGGGGAGAAAATAGAACAGATAACTAGTTTTCGATACCTGGGTAGTATTATTAGAGATGTTATGAAGTGCGAACGAAGCAAGGATAGGACTGGTGAAAGAAGCTTTTAAGAGGAGGAAAACTTTTTGTGGGATGTTGAATAAAATGTTGGGAAAAAAGACTCATAAAATGCTTCGTGTGGAATATTGTACTGTATAGGGCAGAAATCTGGACATTACGCTAAAATAATGAGAAACGACTAGCTTTCGAAATGTGGGTGTGAAGATCATAATCGTATCATAGGTATTCTGCCTTCATTGGCAGGTCACTTGCCGCAGCTGAGAAGCTTCCATGCTCCACTATCCTCCGCTAACTTCTTCGTCTTCGCGTATGATCTTTCTATTTTTATATCATCCATTAATTGTAGTCTCCTTCGTCCCCTCCCTCTCTTTCCCGCCACCATACCCTCTAGAACGTCCCTCATGATACAATCTCTTCTTAGGCAATGTCCCAACCAGTTTCTCTTCCTCTTCCTGATAATATCTAAAAGTGTTCTTTTCTCACCCACCATTTCTAACACTCTCATTCGTTTTCCGCTCGACCCAACTAATTCTTTCAATTCTTCTCCACACCCACATTTCGAAGGCTTCCAGTCGATTTTCGTCACCTTTACGTAATGACTACGTTTCTGCCCCATACAGTACAACACCCCATACAGTACAACACTCCACACGAAGCAGTTTATGAGTTTTTTCTCAACTCTTTATTCAAGGTCCCACAAAACAGTCTTTTCTTCCTCCTAAAAGCTTCTTTCGCCATTCCTATCCTTGCTTTTATTTCACGTTCGCACTTCATGTTATTACTAAGAATACTACCGAGAGAGTGTGAAGAAGAATAGAGAGAATTAGGTGGCCCTAGGTCGAGTGGAAAACGAATGAGAGGGAGTTAGAAGTGGTGGAGGAGAAAAGAACACTTTTAGATATTATTGAGGACAGGAAGAGAAACTGGTAGGACATTGGCTAAGAAGTAACTGTATCATGAGGGACGTGCTAGAGGAAATGGTGGCAGGAAAGAAGAGAGGGCAAATGAGACTATAATTGGTGGACGATATCAAAACAAAGAAATTGTACGTGAAGACGAACAGACTAGCTGAAAAACGCACGGAAAATTTTCAGTTGAGGCAAGGGACTTGTCAGTAATGGCAGAATATCTATTATTATTATTATTATTATTGACGGCAACAGTAGATGAAGAAGAGGAAAATGAGGAAGAAAAACTTCCACAGGTTTAACAGAAGTCTATATTCTCTCACATTTTGCTGTTTTTTAAAGAAAAAAAAACAGTGTATATGCAAATATTCTAAATTCGAAATACTCCTGGATTGGATCATTCAGGCTGTAACGCACTTAACCTGTATTTAATCTATTTAATAATCTATTGGATTGTCGGAAAAGACATGACTTTTCTTCTGTTTTTCAAAGATCATTTGTTTGTATAAAGATCAAAGATCAATCGATTATATATTGTCAGTCTCATAACCTTTTGCCATCTTTCAATCAATTTTATTAACTTCATTCATAGAAAGATCTGCTCTTCTTGGTGAAAAACTTAACAAAAAGTGCTGACTTACACCATCACCTGAATTGGACATATATCACGCAAATATTTTTGAAAAGACCAAGTAGAAGTATGATGGCACAAGGTAGGCTAGTATGGTGGATGTTGCAACACATCCCACCCAAGCTTCAATAATTTTTGACTTGAATCGAATTTGGACAGTTTCGCGTTGCCGTGATGGAACACAGTTGCTTACTATCAACGAACTCTAGACGTTTCTGGATGATAGATTCATACAAACTGCAATTGTTAACAGTACAATGCGATTTGATTAATTGATTCCTTGGTAGGAGCTCGAGAAACACGACACCTTATAACAGTCCCACCACACTGAGAGCATAAACTTCCTTTGATGAATATCAACTTTCGATGTCCTTTCTGGCGAATCGTCACGTCGGAAGCAAGACCCTTTGCACACCATCTTGTGAACAATCCATTTGGATCAGTCACTTCAAAAAGGATCATGTTCCTCACGTTTAACAAAAATATCGTAGGTGCTTATATGTGCTGTTAAATGAACTTCTTTGAGTTCATGAGAAATCCGAACATTGTGTTTGCTTACATATCCCAGCTTCTTCAGGTGTTTGTAAATGCTTGAATGATTGATATTCAATGTTTCTACAATCTCTTGTATCACATAACGCGAGTTGGACTCGATCAATCCCTTTATTTTGTCGTTATCGAGTTGGGTGAACCTCTCTGACTGAAGAGTGCCGTTAAGATGAGAATTACCAGTGTAAAAGTTTGTGAACCATCAATGGCACTAACGTTTTTATAGAGCATTTGTCACCGACTTAATGCGACTGTTGACGAGTTTGTTGCATGTTCTTTAACTCACAGAAGAAATCAGTAAAACACGACGAATATATTCAGCTTGGTCAGGCTGTTGACAAATTACGTAGCAATAACGTAGATGCAAATGACCAGTATTGATACTTCAAATGAACTACCGTTATCTGTTGGGGGGGGGGGGAATACGTTATGACCTTTCCGACAAGCAAATATGTGGTATAATATTGTTCTTTCTTACCTGGAAACTTGGATTTGCAGGACCACCTGAGCCAGGTTCAAGCACACTAACTGTGATATCTCCTTCTACTCCACCATTTTTATTTAATATACAAGTGTAGATGGTACTTCCTGGATTTTTGTTTGTGTTGGCAGAGAACAAGCAGTCAGCAGCAGCTTGAGCATCTGGGCCAGTCAAATAGAATTTTCCGAAATAAGACATGTCAAATACTGCAACTTGATTTCGGCACGCAAGACATTCTTCACCAATCTAATTGAACATAATAAAGAAATCATTGAACATTATAAGAATATAATGACTCCCTTTTTATCATATTCTTTTGCTAGCGACCCCCATAAGTAATTTCTGGTTTTTAACAAGTTTTTTTTTGTTATTGTTGCTTATGGCTTACAGTTGTGTAAAAACAACAACGGATTAAAAAAAAACGAAACCAATCTTTTTCCAATTGTTTTTTAGATAATACTTTATTTGTTTATCATTGACAATAAGTATGGAAATAAAAATTTATTTATCAAAATAACCTTTAAAATAATTTTTGGATAAAGATCCTAATTGCATTTATCTTCTTCATCTCCCTTTTGAGAAGTCCCACTCTAGGCTTTATATACCATCTCACATCCCAAGTATATGAGGTATAAACCACCTTATATCCAAGTAAGTAAGGTTTTAACCTCAATATTTTTTTAGGTTTAACCAAGGAAACCTTTTAACCTCTGGCAAGCACTTCTGGTTGACATAAGCTTAAGCAACAATAATCTGGGCTTTATGTACCATGTTGTATGTCAAGCATGTGAGGTTTTAACCTCATCAATATATTTTTAGGTTTAACCAAAAAAGAAATCTGTTAACACCAAAAACACTTTTAACCTCAAAAAATGTTTTATCTTTTTTTTTAAAAAAATCCTAACATCACCACATATTCTACACAGCAAAAAATGAGGTATTGAAACAATACAAAATGACTACCACTTTGGCATGTTACTTGTGTGTCAATTCAACACCAGCCACATCGCCTTCAGAGCATATCAGAAATACCTCGTTACTGACAGTGAATATTTGCATCCTTTTTTATTGTTTGCTATGGGCAAAGCTTTGCAAAATATATTTCTCATTTGTGGCAAGTAACTAATAACATTCTATAGTTTCTGTAATTGGTCACAATAATATTATTGTAAACCTGTGAATCATCTGACAAGAGTTACACCGATAGCGGTGCTTCCATCTATTTTCTTTACCTGTTATTCTTGTGTCTTAGGACTTATAACAGAAGATGGCAGGACTGTTGCCTAAGTAAGTCTTGTCAGTCGATCCACAGGTTTACAACAATATTATTGTGACCGATTACAAAAAACATAGAACATTATTTGTTACTTGGCATAAGTGCCAAATATATTTCGCAAAGCTTTGCTTATATTAAACGATAAATACCAATGCAAATTCTCTCAGGTAGTAACGAACTATTGCTGATATGCTCGGAAGGCGACGTGCTTGATGCTTTAAATCATTTAGCCCTCACCTTTTTATCATCCATCCCGTTTTGCCTTCATGCCCTTCCCGAAGAAAGAGTGTACCCCTTGAACGGTCCAACTTGTTTAAGAAAAAAATAATGCTTGGTGCTGAATTAACACACAAGTAACACGCTAAAGTGGTAGTCATTTTGTGTTATTTCAACGCGTCATTTTTTACAGTGTATATATGGGAATATAGTATGTAGATAACCGTCGTTTAAAATCACAGTTATCCGTATAGATTTAGCAGATTGACTCCATTAATGAATTCGTGGAGACTATACTGTACAACGTATCTGAATCAAATTTTAAACTTAAAGATTTTTATAAGATTCTTCATGAGGAGGGAGTCGAATTTTCTTCATACCTCTAAAAGTAGAGGTAGCTTGCTAGAGGGTGAAAATAAAATTTAAAAAATGTTATTTTCTCGAAAAAGCCACTAACGATTTTGTATATTTTTAATATATTAATATTCACTTAGAATTCTCTACTCTAAAATTATACATATTTTTTCTCGGAAAAATCCAGAAATGATATTTTACTCTTGGGATGAGTTCTTTCTGACGATTTTATCAAATAAAAAAAAAGAAAAGAAAAAAAGAAAAAACTTCATGAAGTTTTGTTCATATTTGAGAAATAAATTAACGTTGTCTTCGTCACACATTCAATCTGATAAACAGCATATTCTGAACAGGTAATTATAAAAGAAAAACTTCTTCTAATAATTTTCCAGGAGGTAATGTACCTAAAATGGAAGCCACATTTCCTCGCTGAACTGCTATACTGATACGTTGTATCAGAAAAGTAGTAGCCCGCTTGTCACCAGTAAGGTGTGCTATACGGTGGCCTACTTCTTTGATGAAATTGAGCCCTTCGAGGCCCCAAATACCGCTCGATTCAATGGCTACGGGCACGAACATGTTCATGCACGGGCATGAACAAAGGAAGAAATAAATTATTTATTAATAATCCTAAAATATGCCATGGTCCATTAATAATGGAAACATCAACAAGGGGTAGTTATTTCTTATGGGTGAATTTTCTTCGGACAATAGTTTTCAGAAACGTGTACTATAATTTTGTTCATATTTCATAATAACGGAAACATGTATTATAATTTTGTTCGTATTTCATAAAATAATAAATATTTCCGTAATACTTACAAAATGACGTAATTCAATTCAACATAAAAGAATATGGAGGAGAAAGTTTAATGCTGTTCATAGGATCATGCTAGTGAACCTAACAAGATTGTAATGTTAGTACTGCGAAAAACAATTTAAAACGTCATTGTCGTTCAAAAGTTATTGTGTGGAGAAACGGACGAAAATACCATCAGGTCCGTACTAATAAATGATGAACCACACTGAACTTTCTCGGTTATATATTTTTTATGTTGAATTGAATTACACCCATTTTGCAGATATTACGGAAATATGTATTATTATTATTTTTTTTAATACAAACAAAATTACAATTCGGAAATTATTGTCCAAAGAAATCTCACCCAAAGAAAAAACTAATCTACCTAGAATGTTTTCATGTTTCAGGATTGTTCCAGCACAAATGGCTATCATAAAAAAAAAGACCTTTAAGTATGTTTCCGGCCAACTTAACATCAAATTGGCTTGGATATTTTATTATAATATTTACGGCGTTAGTTGTAAAAGGACAGGTCATTATTTGCAAGTTCCCGGCACAAACTATTGTCATAGAGAAATCTTTGAAATGTTTGTTTTTGGAAATATCTCGACCAACTTTACGTCAAGTTGGCCCGGATATTTTGTTTTATCATAACGTCATTAATTTTAACAATAAAAAGAGTTCATATTCAGACACCTTTTAACACGAATATAACACAAATGATTACCGTAAAGAGATTCGAAAGTGTTTCGTTTGGAAATGTCCTGGTCAACTTTTTTTTAAATACAGTAGCAAGGTTATTTTCATTGTAGGTACACTGAAGTTAAAGCACCTTCCAACAATAACGATATACATTATAAAATGTATGTCATCTCAGTGTCCCGACCAACTTGGCAGACGCTCTGAAAAAGGCTATATTGATGACGTCACATTATCTCCTAAAACCGTAACTAGATTCTTTGGGACCTTTTGAGCAATACCTAGCAAATAGTATTACATATTCCAGCAAGTTTCTTTCCCCACAAGTACACCTATTTTCCTTGAATTAATGTAGGGACCATGAAACGTGTTAATCTGCTGAAATCCCGATTTTTCCTTGCTTCACGATCACCACACTTTCTTCTCTGCTATCATCGTTCGAAACTAAGAAATACAGAAATACAGCTTACAGTTATATACTGTATACAGGGTGGTTCAAAAGTAGGTATACCCCCTTACATTGATCAACTATAACATTATATTTAATTTATTTATTTGCTTCGGCTCTTCTCAGCTTAACATGTAAGTAAAAACACATTAAGAACAAATAATAAAGAAACTAAATCTACCTGATGGATAACAATAAGAAATGATAAAATGCACTAAGCTGATCAGTACGGTACTGTACGGTACTGTATACCTACTTCTGGGTCACCCTGTATATATATAAAGTTAAAAGCCGTTGAAAGTATCAAAGCATTAAATGTAGTACTTACTTTCTTATGATTAACAGGAAAGTCAAAGCAATAGTCTTTGTGAAGTTCTTGTTTGTATCTTCCGTCCCTTACTGGCGTGTTGTATGCTCCGTACCAATCATATTCCTCAATAGGTGCAGGTCCTTCAGTTGTAAACCATCCTGGTCGTTCCCAGCCGAGACGTTCTTGATAAACGCAACCTGCAGCTTGCAATATCTACGGATGATAATAATTACTCAAAATTACGATATTCGTTTGTATAGTTCTGGCTCGTTTAAACCCATCTTATGATATTGAGCCTATTTGTGGGTCTACAGCTTAACGAGGAGGAATTTGCAAACGTGCAACAATTAAAAGTTTCTTGGGGATGATACGTTGAATTTCCATATGTAACAACTATTAAACTTTTAATCACGTACCATACTTCCACTGTAATTGAACCTGGATCTCCGATTACAAGGGAGAAAATTCAAACCATTCGGTCCTACAATATAGGGTGTGTAAGGTATTTAAGAACATATTGGTGACAGTGAGAAAGGTAACCAAATCTAATGAATGAATAATGAACAGTGCCGATACAAAATTTAACACACTGATGCAGTAATGATTAAAGTACAGGTTTGTTCAATGTAACTACCATCAACCGCAATAACAGCTTGAATGCCAGATCGGAAGTGACCACATGCACATCCAGAAATTTATGTTGATGTTGAACATTGTTTGGGTAATTGTAGTTTCTATAGAATCATTTGTATTACAGGAACGACTATTCGTGTCCTGTTTAACAACGCCTTACTCGTAATAGTCTAGAGCAGGAATTCTCAACCTGGGGTCGCGAAGATAAGCAGAAGAGATAAATATAATTAGAATCTAATACCGGAAATTCTATTTTTAAATATTACTTTGAATTTTGTTTTGATAGATATAGTTTTATTTTTATAATACTGTTAAGAACAACAAGAAATAGGTTTACTAAACATTTTCAACAGGTACGGAGTTGTTCAAAAATCAAACCAGAAATTATAAGGGGGTCGCTGGCAAGAGAATGTGATAAAATGAGGGTCGTGATTAAGTTGAGAACTACTGGTCTAGAGTAGTGATTGTAAATTGCGGCCCGCGAGAAGCTATTCTAAATTTGCTATTCTGAAGTTAGCACCATTTTGAGTACCCGTGGAAAGTCACAGTCTCACAAGTAAAGGTCACGTTTGGATGAATCGAGTTGTTGCTGCCCGAGACATATGTGATAGAGCAGTACTAAGTGTGCTCAATATATCAGGTGCAAGTGCAAAGCTCAAAGGGTTTAGAAGATACAGCACTAGAACATCACATAGAGATACACGTTATAGTCGTAATACATAGTCCAAAACATAAGAGAGAAGTCTTATATTTATTATTTCCTCTAAACTAGGTTATATTCGTGTTTTCAGCATATTTAAGTGATGAAACACAAGTTAAAGTTGTTTGTTTTGTAAATACGAAGTAGTTTTGTTATTGCATAGAAAAGATACCAATTACTACAATCAATACGCAGTTCATAAGAGTGCATGCCTCGCACAAATACTTTGCTCACAGTGAGCACACCTGACAAACGCAATCAAGTCACACTTGAAACATTTGTCGTTCACAATTCCTTCAAAGGAGTAATTGTAAGGAACGATCCAACTTTCAGACTCCTCATTCAAGCATACAGTCTTATAGAAAATGAATCGAACTATGTTGCAAAAACGAGGAACACTGAACTGGTAAATTGTGAACGACTGAAGTTGTATGAACGTGTCACGATGCTAAATATTCACGTCACTTCCTGTTTTACTGTATCAGTGATGAAACGAACAAAAGCTTTGTATGGACGGAAGAAGCGAACATCCAGAGGCTGAATCATGCCACCACATCCATCAGGTATCAGCCATTTGATCGATGTAAAGCCTTCTGGCACACACTGTGACGAATGACTGTCGTTGTTGTTTGCAGACTATGAATCAAGTAACTGGAGGACTTTCTTCCTGTCTTAAGATCCTGCTTGTTCATATTCGCTATTTTACTAGCAAATGAGATTAAGATTATATTAGCCGGATCGGCTGGTATTACAGCAGAGAACCTACCCGTTTTTCTCAACCACCAGAACGTACATGGGACGCAGAATTTCTCCGTCCTTAGAAACAACAGGCATTGTCATATAGGAATTAACAAAAATGTGAGTGCAAATCCCACTGTTCTTCTGATCTTCACTTATCCTTTCTCCCTCAATGTCCGAAACGAATGCAATTCTTCTTCGAACCGACTTTGATCCGCATTGAAGAATTGATAGCTGGAATGTCATCAGTGATCATAAGATCACGTTAGGAAATAGACTATAACATGTACTTCCATGTGACGTTCTAGTGGCTGTATCTCCTAAACCCTTTGAGCTTTGCACCTAAAACTACCCTAACACATTGAGCACACTTAGTATTACCCTATCACATACGTCTCGGGCAGCAACTCGATTTACTCAAACGTGACCTTTACTTGTCAGTGGATCAAAGGCGATGAACACACAATGAACAACAAAGGACTAGACAGACACATAATCTCGCTACACAGTCACCAGACTGACTGACTCGCAGAAGCAAATTGCACAAAAGACAACACAACACAGGGAAACAACCTTTTGGAGAAAACATTACTCGCAGCATATGGAACACAATCGCTCAACATGTAATTCTGTTTATATATGAGTATAGTTACTTCTCGAATCCACTGTATTATAGTATGAAGAGATCTTATCATTATTCCTCGAGAGGAAAACTCATTAACAAAAACAATTTCAAGTATGATTTAAATACCTACGAATTCTTATATTCATTTCGATGATTCTATATGTCAATAAAGCTTGTGTTGGCAGAGCGTTCACCTCTGGTGCATGGGGTCCCGGGTTCAAACCCTGCTCCTGCCAAGTGAACTTTGTGGTGGACAAACACCGTGTGCGTGGGTTTCCGGGTTCGGGGTTCTCACGTTTCCTTCAACTTTCTTCATTCCACCATTTCATTCATTTCTCATCATCACCGTCTCCTTTAGCCTAGCCGGCATAACCGTGGGACGTAAAACCCAAAATTTCATTTCAAAGCTTATGTATTTATTACATTTTAAATGCTGTTCAGCAATATCTAGATTTTTTGTATTATGAGAAATCAAAATGCATTGCTATGTGTGCAAGTGACGAAAAATTAGTCTATAGTCCCTTGGTTTTTCGGAATATTACGCAATATTTACAATATTCTGCTGCGGTCACTATCGGAGTGCCAGCCTATATGGTAATCGCTACAGCAATATTCAGAATAAGTGTTACCACTCAAATATTATAGCTTGAAAAATGATAATAATAAAACTAAATTAATACTATCACAGAAGAACTGGGTAAAAAAAGTAACGGATCGCTAGAAACCTTAAAGAGATTACACGGTTTAATTTGTTGAGAACTATTTCACCTCTGCTCTTGAATAAATTCTCTGATAATTCTTTTAATATCCGATTACTGTATCATTTGTATGTTCTAAATTGATGAAGGAAAATTTATCATGAACTGAAGGTTAAGACAAAATGCATACAGACTATATATGGAGGTCATAAGAACTATGTTTATATAATTAAAAAATAGAAAAAATAAATCAAACATAGAACAGTGCCAAATTATAAACATACTATTATTCAAATATGAAAAAAAAAAAGTATTTAACGATGAACATGGAAGAACAAGCTTCTTAATGGGAACAATGAGTTTTGTTAAAAGATTTTGTAAGAGTTTCAAGGAGAAATCATACATTATCATTACTATTAGCGGGCCGTATGAAAGATTCTCGCAGGCTCGATTCGGTTAATGGGCCATCCCTTGTCCATCACTATTCTAAATATTATTTGAAGTAATTTAATTTACAAAATATATGAACTCTTGACTGATATTTCAGTTGCAAGCATATATACTGTATGTATGTGTGTATATGTTAAGCTTACAGTATTCAAAACTTACTTCATGTAAAGGACTGAATCGAAGATTCCTTCCTGCTAATGGTTCGTCGTGAGGAAACACAATGCTGTAGTTCTTTGCATAGCTCTCGTGACTTCTCTCGCGTGCCCACTGCTGGTTTCTGCACTGCTGAGGCGAAAATCTTCTACTCCAGAAAGTATTATGTTACTCTTTTGCAATAATAATCTAAATTATGAACTATTACAAACAAATACATGCAAACGTTTATTAATAACAATTCTCATTGTGATCACTAATATACATGAATCCACAAAAACCTGCCCTATGACGTGTGAACTGTTATAATTTGCATGGTTAATAAAAAAAATTGGAGATGCTTCCGAGTTACACATTAAGAAAATGTGATATTTTGGCATACTTTCCGATGAATTGAAATAAGTTATATTACATATGTAAAGGAACACATGAAGAGTTTAAGATGGCAAAATAATAATAATAATAATAATAATAATAATAATAATAATAATAATAATAATAATAATAATAATAATAATAATAATAATAAATCTTTAGGTGCACATCTCATGAGGTTTTTCTCTTTAGTTTTAGGCTATACGCTTGCTAAAATATCAACAAACACGCTAATATATTGTGTTTTAAAAGTGTGAGTTAACAGAGGACAGGACAGTTCAAACTTCAGAGGACAGGACTTTATGGTCATTTTGTCTGTCTGTTAGATGAATAGATGAAACATACGCACATATATATAATTAATTTATTGGAATTTCAAAGCAATTCAAAAACTTTTCATTAAGGTAGTATCTTGCAGTTCATAAGTTTTGAAAATTCAAATCAATTATGCTATTATTACTTAATATATTCCATCTTAAATGCATAAGTTTTACTATTTATTTTATATCTCCTTTCAAGAGACCTTGGAACAAATTCCAGAACTAGTTTAATAAATCTTGGGAATTGCAATTAGAGTACAAAACGAACATAAATGCTGGGGATTGTTTATCTGAAACACATTTAAGTTAACAAATAGCAGAAATAATTTACACTGGTCAAAATAATTAGAGAAGAGTAAAAACAACCCTAAAAATTGTACAACAGTAATGTATTTGCACGTAGTTGTAGAAATATGCTTACTTATAGTACAATAAAGCCACTATATATTTATATGGTAGATGATGGTCTATAGAAGCAGCAGTTAGTGTCTATAGACAAATTAGGTTTGTTAAATATTCAGAAAATACAATCAAGATGTTTTATTCTCTTTATTTTTATAGTTATTCGTTGTTGATTTAATATGCATTTGCATATCTATCAAACATTGTCAACAATTACTGCACAATAAAGCCCTTGTGCACCAGCAATGTTAAACTTTAGTTAAGTAAGAGACAAAATATACTGTAAACCAAGGGTAAAAATGGTTTTGAAAAGGTAGGGGGACGCATGACGGCACGCCGTCTCCCCTGCCTATCGTTCTCCATTCTAATTTTATTAGGAACTGAGGAGACGCCATAGATATTTTCTGGAAGTGAGGGAACTACGTCCTCCAGCGTTTCCCCTCACTTTTACCCCCTGTTGTAAACACATTTTAATGATTACGGATTAGGTTCTGTTTCATGAATGGGGTTAACAGCGCAAGTACTGCTGCGATCTCATGTGAATTTGTAATAAACTAACACAATGATGATTAGTATTTCATTTTTAGAAGCATTCTAATTTCTAAAGCAAAATCTCGGGCGCATTTTACACACTTCCTCTGTGCTCATGAAAAAAAAAAATCTATACATCACCAATACAATTTTATATTCTTCCTTTTTGAGAAGCATATTTATGTTTTGTAAATCTATTCCCCTGTTTCTTCGAAGTTGTTGATACCAATGCTCTCTGCTACTTACACCAAAGCTGTAAGGGTTGGTTGAGGCAAGTACTGCCAAGTGGAGGAATTCGTTGCTATTATAGAAACAAACTAATGGTTGCCAAGTGACTGCAACCATTTGTCGACAATACAAGTAGGTAAGGACCGATTACGTACGAACAGTTCGTACACTTTCACGTTTAGAAAATAGAAACTCCTAAAATGTGAAAATGTATTTATAATGTTTGCAGAATGTTTGTAAGTCTGGTTGCAGAGTTCATGCAATCGCTGACGTGAACCACTCTCTTATTTTAGTCTTCTTTAGAGAAATTCTTGAAATACTGTACGTAAGAACATCTTTTTACGCATAACTACTATTTCCCTCAAATACTACTTTAATATTTTAAAAACATCTTTTCTATGCAAAAAAATAAATAAATAAAAATAAAATAAAAATAAAAAATAAAAAAATAAGCAACCACATAGTATACGGCAGCAGTCATGCCTGAGTACAGCCGGGTCGTAAACAGTGTTTATGGAAATGACACTGAAATAGTACACGACAGGTAAATAGATACACTTATAAAACGACATGCGCTCTACTAAGCCGAGTGTCTCTCTGAACTATTAACGCCGCTGTTTAGCATGGAATAAACAAGGTTGTGGATGAGATGTTGGGAGAGTCTTTGTCATTTCTTTAGTGAATCTTTTCTAGATTTAGAAGATCGTTTTGTCCTTATTGTAGTGAACTGTACTTGCCTGTCCTAGGCTGTAAAACCACTTTTCCACCACCGATCATATTCAATTGCACATCAAAGCTTCTATTGAAGAAGACCTGTATTCAGCACAGCCTGATCCAGTTTATTCCATTCGTCCTTGCGTATTTTCCAGATTCCTTCAAGTATATTAGCTCTACGTTTTGTGATGTTCCGTTTTAATAACCACTTAATAAAAGTTCATCCAAATGTCTATATGAGCGCTACCTCACTGTAGATGAGGTGTGGGTCTATTTGACTAGGTCATAGCAGGTAGATGGGATTTACTACCGTTCAATCGATGAAAAGAACACTCACAGTGGATTCGCAAGGGAAGTTTCCTCATAGGGTTTATGGTAGTGACGGGTTTCTGTTTATTACATGCAAAAACTTTCCACGTTCCATAGCTTTCCTCGGTGCATAAGTGGCATCTAATGTCAAGGTAAATACTGCTTATTATATACAACATACCACCAACACGCATCTGTTTTGTATGGCAATGAGATCGCCGAAGTCCATATCTACCAAGACATTGCCAGCACTCATATCGCTAAAACGACGGTGCCTTACCAGGTATTAAGGCTAACCCAGTTAGGCACACCTTGTTAAATTGCCAGATGGATCATTCATCTATTTTCACGTCTTTGGCCTATTAAAACGGAATATCACAAAAGACAAATGGGCTAAACTGGACCAGCTGTGCTGAATGAAGTCTCTTTTAATGGAAGATCCGATGTCACGCAATTTTTCATAGCCAGGGCCTCATAAGGAACATGATCGTTGTCGGAAAAGGAGTTTTACAGCCTAGGTCAGGCGGATGAAATTCACTACCATAAAGATGAAATGACTTTCTGTAGTACAAAGATATGGAAGATGACCTAGCTGTAAAGTGTATTTGAAATTCGTCACAGACTTGCTGGAAAGAATTAAGATGTGTGAAAGATGCTGGCCACACGGGCACATTATCTGGTAGATACTCTCCTCAATCATGGCCACCGTTGGTACTGTACGAGAATGGACATTAATGTTCATTAAAATGAGTCACGAACTGCTGCAGCCAAAGACAGGACATAAGACCTGACGAACTTATCCCTATGCTGTTAAGCTACAATGTTGATCGAATAATACTCAGGTTAGCACATCGGTTGTTCGTGGTTCCTGCACACATCACAGCTCCACCGCCTTTTCATGCTACATATAATCACAAGTTTCACGTCCCTTACAGATCATTTGACTGGAAGTTGAAACGCAAATCGTCCTAATATAGAATCTAACACCATTTTGCATTTTCTGAAGTGAATTGGTCGCAGCCCAGTGTCTAGGTCCCAACGCAGTCAAAGAGTCAGTCGTAGTATGACCTGCTTTGATGAGCCTTTGCCATTTGGTACCGGTAGCACTGGTTATTCCTTGCTGTCATTGCTCTTGGATGGCCAATTTTTTCCTCCATCACACAGTTTCTTCATTGAAAACATGCAACAATTGAGAAACGGTGTTACAATACACATTCTGCCACCTCCCGTTGCCTTTATCCTGCTTTAATTTTACCTATAATTGTCTTTACAATAGAGTTAGTTAAGTTATGCTTTGGTAACGTTGTTTCTGTTCAAAATTACAAATAACCCAAATATACTCCAGCATTGTCAGCGGAGCACTAAGGAGATTTCTATGTGGCATTCTAGTTTTGCGTCCTACAGGTCCTGTGAGTCACGTCTTCTGATTCCATATTTGGGTATGCCGTTCCATAATCGAGCATAAATCTACTGTTTGTTATACGAACGACAATCAGGCGCAAATACATCACTGCTGCACATACATGCTGAAGTGTTTATCGCATGCAAAAATATGCCTCTGGAGATAATATAATGAATTGTACACACCTTATGTCGTAGCTAAACATATCAAGTTCAGGACGTCCATTAATTATCCACAAAGCAAGTTGCTCACCACATCCAGCCCCCAACATCATACCAGATGAATTAAATCCACAACCATGATAAAATCCTCGAATTACAGGATCTTCACCTAAGAACAATACAGTAAATATCAGTTCAAGTTGTAAATATAGATAACTCTAACAAAATACATTATATGATATGGAAGTATGTTATTTACGTATTTGTTCATTAAATCTCTTTTTAAGCAGATTTCAATATTATTATGTAAATAAACTAACTAGGGATGTTTCTCAATTGTAAAATGAGTTATGCATATTTTGAAAACAGACTTTGATAGCCTCACGAAGGTGTAATTTATTACACTTTTAGCTACTAACGGGCATACATAATGAAGTTGTGATAGAATAAAGATTTGGGAAAAGTGAATTCAGGCAATGATAAAATTTTAAGATAAATTCAAATAACTTCAAATGTATTTAAACAATCTTTAAGAAATTTTAGTAACATTTAACACACTATAGAGAGAAATTCACTTTAGTAATTTTCACCTCACCTTCTCTGTCTGGTCTGATCTTTTGATGATTATCTTGTGTTATTCATTATGGTCTATGTTTTTTAAACGCTTGAAATATCTTGACATGATAAATGTGTTATATTAGTTTGGAAACTGTTCCGTTTGGAATATCCTTTACAAAACTATTGAAGAACATTTTTATTCTGATAATACTGTTGACATATTTTTGTACTTCAGGTACATACTTTTGTACTTGAGCTTAGAATATCCCTCTTTGGAACTACTATTGTCAAAAACTATTAGTTGTTTTCGTGTATTTTACAATCTATTGACCAAAGTTGTAGCAATCAATCTTCTCAAATAACTTAAAGTTTACAACATTGCTACATATTAGATATATACTTTTGTTCATTATTATGTAGTGCTCTTATATACTTAATAACAAGATGTAGTGGCATTTGAGAATAAAAAAGTGCTTACCGAGTTGACAACATTGCGCTACTTACAGCATTGATTATAATGGGCCTTATGCAGAGTCATTTTGACGTATGATTAGCGTCATACTAAAGGCCAGACTACTACAGGAAATATATGTTAGTCGAACTATTTAGTATGGCACTAATCTTGCGTCAGAACGACTCTGCATAAAGCCCAATATCTTTTGATAGTCTATAATGTGCATAATGATATTCACATTCCTTAAAGATAGCTTAAGTACGTTACAAAGTACCTGAATTTATTTTAAATTTTTTACATAGTCTTCTATGTTCATTTTTCCAAATTTTTATTGTGTCATAACTTCATTATTTATGCTCAATGGTGGCTAAAACATTGAAATAAATTAAACCTTCGGAATGGCTATGTAAATCTGTTTTCAGAACATGCAAAACTCATTTTAACAGTTGGGAAACATTCCTGGTAAGAGTAAATAATGAAAAGAACAGAATTTATAGCATTATTGTGATTTCGAAACATTTGAATCTCATAGAAGATTTTTTATAATTTCTTTTTTTAAATATATGTATCAGTATAAAACTAATGTGGATTGTTTGGAGCTATGAGATTATATTTTGTTACTTAGTTTGAGAATAATGCTCATGATTGTTAATTTGTGTAGAGTTATTTACCCATGAGTGGTTTGTGATCTGGTGTAAAGCTTTCTGGTCCACAGACAGTACTTTTAATTCCAGTTGTTCCAAATACAGGTACAAGCTTTACAGCTCCATTCATGTTTGCACTGAATACATCCCAATCCAACTCATACAAGCCAAATGCGAAGTCCTTCGGAACTGACTAAAATGAAATGTAGAAGTATATACATTGTGTGTGTGTGTTGTAAATCAACATCTGTTTCTTCACATCCAATCTACTAGTCTATTGCTCTTTTTAAAAGAATACTTAAGCAAACACAATGCTGATACGCTATTGGATTGCGTATGACGGAACACGAGTTCTGCCCTGTTTTATGTGTGTGTGTGATCGATTTTTTTTTTTAAAAAAAGAAGCATAAAACGAAATATAATTTATATAGGGATACCACTATCAGCTACTATTAGAGCGATTTTTTTCTGAGAAAATAACAATGAAATAATTCTTTAGAATCCTTTTAAAAATCTGAGGGTCAATAGTAAAGCAATAACATTATAATGTACAGATATGCTTATTATTATATTAACAATTGTCTGACTTATGAAATATCCAAAGGGGATGAAACAATTTTCTATTTTGAGCAGAAATCGCCAATCTTGGTTAATTGTTTTCAGATGTGGATTAAGCATTAAGAAGAATAAGCACGTGCTTAGGACATAAAGGAAGGGCGCACCACACAGTTGCTAACAAACTTGAAATTGAGATGAAAATAAGAGGAGAGATATACAAAGAAATAGGACAGAAATTTTATTTTCAAAACGATATGCCACATAACCTTACTTAATCATTTACTAACATGAAAAGTACTCTCAGCCCCGTTAAAAGTTGATCGATGCTTACCCAGAGAACTTCAATAGTAATTTCCCAGCTGAGCTTTAGTAGTTTCATTCATACAGAATGTGCGCCATAAGTTCATGCAAAAACCATATATATATATATATATATATATATATATATATATATATATATATATATATATATATATATATATATATATATATATATATATATATATATATATATATATATATATTCGAAACAATATCATTCATACATGTGAATAAACGAAATCTTCTGCTAAATTCTTATTTACATCAATGTAACACTAAACCATCAATAATATTCATGTACAAAATTTCCGATTAACGAAAACTCAAAACTCGATACACCACACAGGAATAAAATTACATAATAAACTACCAAATTATATAAAACAAATACCAAACATCCAATTTAAGAGACAGAAAAATATAATCACCTATTCTACATCATAGAGGAATATTTTCAATCAGATCTTTCTATATAAGATCAGGATTAAAATGTATTTGCGTTGTCAAAATATATATTATAATCACCAATTAATATTTAAAATTTACCTTACTATGTTCGTACTATTGTTACGTTGTATCTTTGAATGTTTCTGAATGTATATCTGTAAGGTGCTTTTTAAATATAAACATCTTGTATCTCCTGACGAACTCATGTACTCAAGAGTTCCTAAGATGGAAAATAAATTTTAAAAAAGTAAAAATGAGGTTCAGGTATGCTGAATATTATAAAATAATGTTGGAAGACAGTATTGAGTGTGCCTTTCCAGACGTACACATTAGCTTTCGTATACTTATAACATTAATGGTCACAAATTGCTCAGTTGAGTGTTTATTTTCTCAGTTGAAGTATATTTAAAATTCCCAACAGAACAACTATGGAACAAGGCAAACTAGATGCAATATCTCTAAGTATAGAAGCAGATGTGTTACGAAAGATTTGTGTTGAAAATCTGATCAAATACTATAATTAAAAAAAAGAACTATTAGATTTTCCATCTTACTGTAAGTTCTGTTTAATTTCGATGAATTAAATATACATATATGGAGGCACCATTTTTTTTTAAAGTTTGTAGAGTTTCTAAGGATCTTAATCAGGCCCTGGTTGTTTTAGAAACTAGAATTAGAGAAAATTTCCAAATGGGAAAGTTCCTCTCTTTCCCTCCAAACCTAACATGGATAATTATCTTAATGAAGATACCAATATGAATTTGGAAGATAAAACTTATATTCTCGGAATATCGAACATAATACTTTAGAGTTCAAGAGATTCAAATAGTAATATCCATTCTTATGCCTTATATAGAAAGATAATCATTCTCATCCGCAGAATATTTTATTTAAAAGTTATTCTTATTTTCCAATAATGATTTTTATATTTTTACATATATATGAAAAATTATCATTAATGATGTATCAACAAATGCTTTTACGAAATAATTTTTGATTTGACATCACAAATCATTATACATATAAGTTGAATCAAAGCATGCATAATAAAAGTATTGTTATTTTTTTCTTTCTGATAACTTACTTGATCAAGTATGACAGGGTTATTCTCATATCCACCAACACATAACGAACTTCCTTGAATTCTGAAGTAAACAGAAAAATCATGATCTCGAACATTGGGAAGTCCTTGAACACCAGGGATGCCTTCCGTCACCACATATGCATGCTTCATAGGAACTAATGGAATATCTATTCCAATTGAACTGGCAATATCTTTAGACCATACACCTAAAATGTTTTATATTTTAGCAAATATATACTGTACAATATGCGTATTACGACTGTCTTTTATAATCATTGCTATGTCTGATATGTTTAAATACGCCATTGATTGATTGAAATTAATTCTCCACTAAAGTTAGTGTTAATTTAAGTATGCTCAAGGAAAGGTTAAGAAAGGAATAATCCCCGAAAATCAATCAGTTTCTACTTTTTTGGGGGGAGGGGTATGCAACAACAGTATATTATGTGATGTATAAGTAATTGCTTATATTTCAGTATCAAGCAATTACAAAAATAAATAGAAACATAAATGAATGAATAATTAAACATTATGGTTGATGATAGAAACAATCGGTGATAATAGTACATTAGGTTAGTTAATACTCGAAGAAAGAAAGAAAGAATAAAAACTCTCACTATAAAATCCACGAATATGCGCTTCTGAACTGATTTCTACATTCAATAGCAAACTGTAGTTAATTTTACCTTTAACTTATAACATTTGAGAATTGATTTATTTCATTTTAACGGAATTTCAGGAACTTGCTGAAGTTACATTCCATCTACGAAACTTTCTTACGTATTCTCGATTAATATTGAAGTACGAACTTATTTATTATATTATTTCCTTTTTAGTTATTTTGACCTACTTGAAGTTATCTCATCGTATTAATGTTTCCATTAAACGACAAGTATTTTAATTCAGAGACAATTATTTATTTAAGATATTTCAAATAAAATAATAGTTTGAAAATCTACATTATTAATATAATTCTCTGAGTCAAAAACAAGACACAACTCTAAAAAAAACTTGTATCATTTCAACAAATATGTAAGAAAATAAACAAATGTTTGTCCTCAAACTTACTTATGAAGAGTATCTTTTTAAAAGGAAAAATGTTTATTCAAATAAAAAATTACAAATAAAATTTCACATTGATACCTTTTCATTTATGTAAGAAAATAGCCTTAAGAATACTTTTTACAAATTTAAATAATCTTCGCTATTTTTTTAAAGTCATGTACAAGAACACTCGATTAACAAAATCTCGAGATTAGGTTCGATATTATATTCCTGTACGCTTACACATTCTCTTTATTTAAGTAAGGAAGTCTCCATTTAGTTCAGTCATCAATAATTGATTTATGAATCAACATGGCTCGAGTATGATTACATTCATGGTAAATGTATCGTTCTTATAAGATATGCGTAAGAGGCAGTTACAAGCATATTTTCAGTCATTTTTTTTGTTTCACTTTTACTTTTATGTCATGCTTTTTATTTTTTCTATAATTTTCAGTATACTCTATTATGAATAGTTTGTAGTAATCTTATTTTGTATTTATTTTTAGACATTTCTTTTATTGTCTTTATTTTCAGGATACTCTAACATTTATTATTTTTAATAATCTTGAAAATGTTACTATAGTATTTATGTATAATTTGGCAGGATTTGAGTTTAGTGTCTTTTCCAGCATCAAGGCTATATAAGACGTGAACATACAACTTGAACGTGAGGATCGCAATTACATGAGCATACACAGAGCATCAAACGCGGGTCTCCCACACCAAAAGCACGTACGTGCGCTGACCATATAACCATGACAAATTTGTGTATTGAGCACAAATTGTGCACAAAACACATTAACGAGAAAAAGAACAAATTAATCAATGAAATCATATGTTATTGCTGATATATATATTTATGCAAATACAGTAACCGTAATGATATAAATCAACATTTTTTAAATTTTGATTGAGATATAGGTATATCCTCTTCTGTAGAACTCATATTCATTAAAAAAAAATTAAAACACGATTTTAACATAAGATATACTGTATAAAGGAGTGTGTTAACATTTCAAAACTGTTTCATTGTTTCGATAGTATAGATTCATAGAACGCAATTGGTTTATGCCTCCAAAAGGTCATCTAACTGAGCACAAGTATTTATAACTGTCTACGTATCCGTGGGTTTTCTTGGGGTACTTCTGTTTCCCCCCACAATCTCAATTCACCAATTCTTTCATCATCATTCACTTGCCTTAATCATTTGTCTCTTTTAGCCTAACGGGCATAGTCGTGGGACGTTAAACTTAAAGATTTCATTTATTCTAATTTATTACGGTCTAGATCTTACCTGTACCTTTCTTAATTACTTACCTGTACAATTAACTACACAGGATGTTTTTATGACGCCATGGGATGTTTTCACACCTGATACTTGTTTCGAACCAAACGAACTATTCTTTAAAATAATCTCTTCTACGGGACACTCTTCAAAAACCTGCAAAACAAAAACAGAAAAAAGCTTATAAATACAGTATGTTCAAAAAGAATGTATACGCATATATCGGATGCATCAAAAGTTTGGGGGGGATAGACGAAGTTCGTTATGAGTAAAGCAACGAAAAAATGGTAAGAGAGAGAAGTTGTTGGAAGTAGGCTGTTTTAAATACGAGGAGTAATCAGAAAGTAAGATTACAAAGTCTGCAATGAAACGTGTATATATTATTTCATACAACGAATAAGTAAGACGTGAAGTTTTCGTTCTATTTTATCCCTGAAATCGGTGTTATTTTTGCCCGAAATCGGTGTTATTTTTCGCGATTTAATACAAGCAAATAGGGGTTATTTGCTTTATTTTATAATGGTTTTGAAAAGCAAATATATTGTAAACATAGAGAAAATGGTATGTGAAAGCTAATTAAAATAAAATATAATTTTAAAATCAAACGAATAATTTTAAATTTTGAATTCTTAAATTTAAAAGAATAAAGTATATTTTTGGACTTACATCTGAAGAAAAGTGGCTCGATACTTCTCCTAAACTAAAAATTTATTTAATGTATGATTTGAATATCTTTTTTAAAATGCAATTTATATCATTATCAACACACATTTTCACTTAATGCCGAATTTATAGTTTCTTCAATATTACTTATTTTTCAAAGGACAAAACTGTCAATATTTCCATATTTTCTTCTTTAAGGTTTTGCTCCTTACCGGAACTATGGAGTTGTATTCTGAATATCTTACGGAATCAACGTTGGAAGCTGGCAAAGGTATTGCTTCAAGAGCACAGGCAGCAAAATCTTTGTGTTCACTTCGCAGTACAAGGAGGGTTTCCTTGAGGTTCACTTCTTTCCTGTTATCTATCGATCTTCTCACGCTATCTTTCAAGGATAAGTAGGCTTTAGCGAGCTATGGAGGTGACAATTTATTCAACCCATTTACACGTTTCAATTGCTTTAAAAATTCAGGTGTTACGCTATTTTCAAGAGCGAAACTGAGGGTTGAACACTTGATGTAGCAACTGGCACGTGTCTTTAGAAGGGTTAGTTTCCGTGAGATCTTCCAGTTTCTTCAGTAACACCAGACCCACACTTGTGAACATTCTTGTAAGATTCTCTCACATTGTGGCAAATTCGACAACGCTGAAGTCGTTAAATCAGAGAAGATTCCATCTTTAACGGAACGGAAACCATATTTAAGCTCTTGAAGCTTACTGACCAGAAGGTGGGCACTGGCGTACGTCAATCCTTCCAGAAATTTAATGGTCTGAACTAAATCCGAGGCATGGTCCTGCACAAAAATTGCTGAGACTTTCACCGCGCTCACTTCTTCCGGGCTCAGATTGGAAAGAAAATCCATTCCAGCATTTGAAATACATCTCATGTCCTTTCTTTGGAAGAATTCCACAGCATCTTATATGCATGTTGATAAATAATAAATAAATAAATAAATAAATTAATTAATTAATTAAAAGAAAAAAACAGCACGAAACCACAAACTCCATCTTGCCCAGACGGGGCTAGGAAGTAACAAAGAAGCTTTTTATTCATTCGGGTATTTCTCCTGGAGAACTGAAAATACAAATGCTTCCTTTTCCTTGTATTCAAAAAGCCGTGACTTCATCATTTTTACAACTTCATTCAGTTTGTCCATTTGTTTTCCCCACAGATTGGCAACTAAATTTAGTTTATGACAACTAAATTGGCAACTAACTTGTGTTATTTTGTTAATATTACTGGTCAACATGGCGATTTCGCGAATCTATCGCTTTATGCAGTGTATTTCGGTGTTATTTTGAAAAAGTACCAAATTCGTGTTATTTCGCGATTTAAAAACACCGAAAACGGCCATCTATTGTATATTTGGATATTTCTATATAATTTACTTTGCCTTTTTCAAGTTTTCAACGTTATCGTTCAAACGAAAACTTCACGTTCCTACCAATAAGCCAACAGATAGTACATACATAGGTTATTGCTCAACGTAGTTTCCACATTGGTTGAGGCACTTGTCGCATCGTGGAATGAGTTTGAAGACTCCCTCCTTTTAAAAATAATGTTGAGTATTCAACCATGTTGTCACAAAGTGTTTCACCTTCTCGTCTGAAGCGAAGCGACGGCCTCCTAGGTGCTTCTTCAAGTGCAGGAACAGGTCCGGGCTTGGAGCGAGGTCCGGGCTATAGGGAGAGTGGCCGATGATGTCCCAACGAAATTGCTTTAACGGCGTGGTCTTCTGTGCTGTTTATGGGCACATCTTTTCTCTAACAGCCGCAAACTTTCGACACTATTCTGTGACATGCTGACGAGACATTATAGTCTCTCCGTAAAATTCTACCACTACCAGTGAATTTCAACCACAGTTACATGTTTCGCTCACAGAAATCGAATAACTAAGCGGACTTCTTTGCTAGACCAGTTTTCCAAACGAGTCGCCATTTGTGTTTACCTACACCTAGCTCCGTAGGTAGCAAGTGGCTGGAACTCTGCACAGTTGCCAACTCCATGTATTAAAATTACTGTAGACTCCTCATTCCTCTATAACAGACGAAACTTCAGAAATATCGGCCTTGTAACCTTAGTTTCTGATCCTTCCTCGCATAAAATGGTGGATTTTTTAAATAGTACCAGTCGTTTGGGTTCCATACTCATAAGGCGCCTTGTGTTAAACGAAAAGGCAATGTTGCCAGTTCATCGTGTTGCTTTTTTAGTCCCTAACGATAGTAAAAAATACAGTATTTTTGAGAAACCGATTTAAAGTGTGCTAGGTTCTCTTACCTAACAAACCTGCACGCTCCCTGTGTCATTTTTAAGTTCCGTTGGAACAGCCTGCTGAATTGGGAAAATTTTTTATTTAACATAGAGCAAATTACTAGTTTGGAGGACAAAAGGCTTGTACGATTGGAAAAAATCTACCATTTTAGATTGAAAACCACCTATTTCGAATTCCTCCTTTTCCGTTTTACCATATCATAACAGAGTTGGCTTATGGCTCGGACTTTTGATACACCAGGTTCCGTATAAACACAATTGCACTATATCGAGCGATTATGATTTCGTGCGCACTATGTCGAGCGATTTTTTCTATTGTGCATTGTTGTTCATTGTGTATTCACAACCTTTTAACCACTGAGACTATGTTTTTCTATACGTGCTGTGCTCACAAGGAACGGACATGAACATGTCATCCGGACATCCGAATCAAATCTAGTCCATTCGATAAACATAACAAAGATTATGTCCATGCACAAAAAATTTGGTGCCATGGACAACGGAATAAGTCCGTGGGTCCCATTAACCCTGTTAGTATAAAGAAAATCGTAGACTCGGAGTGAAATAGCTATTGCATCAACACTGTTCATTGGAAAGTCATGGTTTATAGTTCATTTTCTTTAACATGAAACAAGCTTTCCAGAGGTGCTAAGTATTAGAGCCCATAAGGTGCGTGAACAGGGAAAATTGGGAGAATGTTAGGAAAATTCCCTTCAGAAATCCCTACTATCAACTTTGGGCCCATCTGGAGTGGCCCCGGGTAAAAGAGCACAATCCATATGTATCTCTAAAAATACTATAGCAGTTAAGAAATGAATGTGCCAAGTCTTGTATTGATAGACGGAATAAATATGAGCAAAAAATGTGTATTGTTATATAATCTTTTCCCTCATATCTATTTCGTGGAATAAGAATATGGGAGGAAACGGGAAAACCCCAAGAAAATCAACCGACTCAGTGTTGTCCACCACAAGCTTACATGATCTGGGATCAAACCAGGAACCCTCACACCAGAGAAGAGCTCTCTACCACTGAGCCACATTATTCGAATTTTGTCAAGATTATTCGATTTTCATGCAATATGGTGTATACTTCTTTAGAGGCTTCCCATTGTATGGAGTTCAATCAAGAACGAGGACTAGAATTTACCTTCCTATGAATATTCTAAAAACAAATTTCATTATAACTTTCATTACATATAATGTTACAGTAAGTTGTATATATTCTTCGAGTTTTTCCTACAATCCTCACTGCATCGGGTTGAAACCAGTCTAGAGTAAAACATGACTTTCCCCCAATTAAAAATATGTTTCTCGATAAATTTCGTAAAAATGTTTGGTGATGAAGCAATATGGCATATTTTTTTTAAGTTTTCACAATCGTTTCCACTGCTTAGAGTCAAAATCGGTCAATTATGAGGGATTGAATTCCCTCTTCTCCATTAAAAAAATAATTTCCCGAAAATTTTATTAAAAATTCGACTGAAGCCTATTGCTTATAATTGATATATTCTCAAGGACAGCTGGGAATCATTCCAATTTTAAGATTATGTTTCACGACAACTTCCAAAAAACGCGACTTCCATGAAGTCGTATGTTTTGTTGTAGCTAAGAATTACTACTGTGGTTAAGGTTGAAATCGAATCAGAGAAGGAGAGTTTAAATGTAAAATTCAAAACAATCGCTTTTACACATCAGTGCACAGCATTATTTGATATCGTTGCACTACATCAATCCGAAGAAAATACTAATAAACGAAAAAAGAACCAAATAGTTTTCCACAAACTCATTACTTTTGATTAAAAAAAGAACCAAATAGTTTTCCACAAACTCATTACTTTTGATCAAAAAAGAACCAAATAGTCTTCCACAAACCCATTACTTTTGACCGAAAAAAGAACCAAATTGTTTTCCACAAACTCCTTATTTTTGACCAAAAAAAGAACTAGATAGTTTTCCACAAACTCATTACTTTTAACTAAGAAAGAACCAAATAATTTTCCATAAACTCATTACTTTTGATCAAAAAAGAAAACCAAATAAATTTCCACAAACTTGTTACTTTTGACCAAAAAGAAAACCAAATAATTTTCCACAAACTCATTACTTTTGACCAAAAAAGAAAACCAAATAATTTTCCACAAACTTATTACTTTTGACCAAAAAAGAACCAAATTGTTTTCCACACTCATTACTTTTGCCCAATCTTATTTTAATTTAGACATTTTAATTCTGACTGTGAGTTCCAGGTGCAATTAACAATTACTGGAGATAGTAAATGTAAAAATAATAAAATAGAATGTGTAAGGTTACATTATGCAAAATTAGGGTATGAATTTTAAGCCAATCTCACTCATACATAATTTTCCCTTCATTAGATGTGACTGGATTTATGTTATACAGTATACTTCCATATTACTTTGTATTAATTTAAATCTCACCTTGGCTCCAGCAGTAGTAGCAAATCGAGTGAGCGCATTGCAAAGTCCATCGGGGTCAACTACACCATCTCCTGGGGAGTAAAGGCTTCCAACGATTTGACTGACATCCATTAGAGGGAATCGTTCACGAGTTTCTTCAGGACTAAGAATAAAAGATTCAATCCCCATTCCACGTCCTATGGTAGCCAGTCTTCTATATTCATCCAGCCTTTCCTGTTTAAGTTTCAAAGAACTCAAAATTTTAACAATAATAAAAAAAAAAAATCATACACGAGATCAAATTATTAAATAAGCTATTTCTATTAAGCTAGATTTCCTATTAGGAGTTGATAGCCAGGGACAACCATATATACTGTATATACTAAAAATATTATAGAGATGTTTATACTAGTATATATAGACTAAAATTAACATAATATTTGTCTTGTTATTGTCTAATGTGTTTTAGGTGTTGAAATTTTAATCTTCCCTATATACCAAGCAGAAGCAAATTTCGCTTTTGTCCGCATACATCTTTCATTTATTTTAAAAGATAATCAAATTAATGAGATTCTTATTTGTGGAAGTATGTATAAGCTACTTTGGTATAAGCGGTCAACTTATGAAAAATTATATCCTTGCTTGTAAAAAGGATATGATGTCACTTTAGTTGTTTTTCCGCACCGGTAGAATAATAAATTGCGAAGGCATTATTAGTTTAGTTTCAGTATTACTTTAATACATTTGTAGTTATTATTTGCTAATTATTTATTCCTTACAAGTACTGAATTGAATTTATTTCTTGTGCTTTCAGTTTTAAGGTGGATCACTAGGTGTTTCCAATACTATGCTAAACGCTGCTTAAATAGTGTGTCTTTGCTAGCTAGTATCGAGTGTTTACTGATGCCAGATAATAAAGGAAGTAATCATGGAATTCTGCTTGGATACTTACTAGAGAAATTAGTTTTCGACCCTTACCGCAATTCCGCTTCTCGAACTGCAACGCTAGAATCCAGGAATTTTCTTCTTATGACTACTACAGTAAACGTACAAATTTGGCAACAACGCATCATGGCGTTCTGCGCAAGTTTAGTCTCAAAATCTATTAGCTTAAATGTAAATTAATATTTAAATAAAATATGAAACATAACACGAAAAACGGTCAAACAATGTATCTATTTCCTAATAAGATTGTTACTTTAAAGTACTTTACACATTCAAATGATCATTTGATAAAACTGAGCACTTCTAGTAAGATCTAACATCAAGTGCCATCTTGTGTGCTCATTGTGAAACGAATAAAATATTTTGTTTTATTTGTTATTTTTTTCGATATCAGAAGACAGAACCAAATGAATCAGTGTCTTATGATGTAGCTGAAACATAACTGTACCTTATAGTACAATATTTATAATAGGTAACGTTTCATTGTGCAGTAGTTAAGGCAATGAGCTAAAATATGTACTGACTTCCGGGTAGTGATCCACCTTAATTACTATTTTATAAAACCAAACCAAACCACTTGACGTAACAGCCCATTTTGTAGGTCTAAGCCCGCTCCAGAGCCATCTGCTAGCGACCGGCTGAACTATGTCCAACCTAGTGGCGAGCACGTGGTCCCTAACAGGCGCATCAGGAGCTTTCTAGAGCCTAGTGATCGCCTAGTTCTGGAGCCTAGTTTCACGTGACTCCCCAGTTTTGCTCACGACGCTGGGTGGACGTCGAAAATTGGGAAGCACTGGCCGGGAATCGAACCCGAGACCACACGGACATGAGTCCAACGCTCTAACCAGCAGACTACGGTGTCCCGTATTATTATTCGTCCCTCTCGAGACAAAGGGGCGTATCTCATTTTCTTAACTTTACGAGGAGATAAGTTTAAACCTTTTCTCATTGTTTATTCTATCGTCTTTTTTTAAAATTTAGTTTTGATCTCGTAAGTTATATACCTGAACAAAGGATATCAAACTAAATTTTAAAAGAAGACGATATAATAAATAATTAGAAAAGATTTAAACTTATCTCCTGGTAAAGTTAAGAAAATAAGATACGCCCGTTTGTCTCGAGAGGGAAGTATTTTATAACAAAGGTTATGTAGAACAACCACTAGCGGATCTATAAGAGTCGTTTAGAGGGGGCGGATCGCCGTTTGGACGATTAGTGTAGGTTTAAAATATAAAGTTTTACATCAAATCAGAATAAAGTATTGCAAATTTTATATATAGGCCTATTAAAAAGTAGCTTTTGGAAAAGGATGGGTCGTGTCCACTACCCTCCCCGTGGATCCACTAGTGAGTACAATCTAAGACTGAAATGGGATAAAATTAGACAAGTAATTAAACACATTTATACAGAAAATTATACACTTGAATGCTAAGGAATATTGGGTATTACTACTAGTTCCTGAAATATGACCATCATACGATCGACACTATATTTATTACAAGCAATGTCATCACTTTTCTCAGTCATATGAAAGACGTCGAAGTAGAAAGAGTCATCGATGCTGATCACACAAAATCTTTGTTTCTTTCGATATTATTTTTGCTTCGTGTTGATGATGTGATAAATGAATAAAATGAGCTATTAGTGTGACATGTGGTGGCATTTGATATTAGTATTAATTTGATATTAAGGCAAGAATTCATCTTTATTGTATTTGCTAACAGATTGTTAGGTATATTTAAATTTCTGTGTGTTGTCACACCAAGATACAAGATGTAATCTATGAAGGAGTAAAATAGGTGCCTATTCAAATTTAAATTACATAGGAGTAGATAAAATGTATAAGATGCGAAAAGTGGGCTCATTGCAGTTTCACAGAAGTTGAAGATAAGGATGATGACTCAATACATATGTGTCGATTCTGGTAGAAAATAATGACTATTTTTTTTTACATGTGATTTTTCTTAATTTTCTTTGTATTCGTTGAATGCGTTTAGAGCTATGGGAAAGTATGGGTTTATTTTATTACCTCTAAGTTAAAGTTTATGTCATTATAATTATCTATTTCATTACCTAACACCGTCTTGTCTCGCCTAGGGGGTAAGATGGGGGATAATATCAGTTTCAAGGTTTTTGTATTTTTTCTAATAATTTTTAAGATTATGTTCCTTCTAAATCATTATTAAGTTAGTCAAAGATTTGAATAATAAAGAAATTAATTTGCAATACTTAAAAAAAAAACGAAAGTGTATTTGTAATCAAACCTTCAGTACCGCATCTTGCTCCACCCTCCCTTACTTCATAATCTTGTATGTATCATTTAAAAAACATACCTTTGAATGAGCAATAAAGAGGCCTCCGTTATTAATCCAACCAGGATCAATACCTGTTTCCTCTTCCAACCTCATGAGGACGTTACGTGTTGATGTCAGAAGCTCTATTTCTACGTCGCTAGGCCTCAATCGCCATATAAGACCGGCTGTGTGCCACGTAGTGCCAGCAGTGAGCCGATGTTTCTCCAACAACACTCCTTTTATACCTCGTCGAGCTAATTGGTATAATGTGTTGCATCCTAAACTACCTCCACCTATAAGGCATTACAAGAAGATCGAATGAAATACAGAATTCTTTGTTTTGAAGTAATTGAAAATGAACCATGTTAACAACGTATGGACACATAATACTATGTAGTACGGTACCTACGTTTTTGGTCACTAATCGAGAGAGAGAAAGTCAATTGAATAAGGTTTAATTTCATTGTGAAGCAATATATATATATAGTACTAATAATATTATGAAATTAAACCTTAATTAAACCTTATTAAACCTTATTAATATATATATATATATAGACCTCTACATATATAGTGTTACAAAAATATGCCACAACATTTTGGAGACAAATACCTTTCATCAAAATAAAATAAAAATCATTTGAATCTGTGCTCAAAAGTGAATAGTTACGGAGTTATAGGATGCTGAAAATATGAAACAAATGAACTTTAAAAGTTCATAGCTCCACTACTGTGGGTCATATCGTAGTGGGGTCAAGACATCACTGAGGAACTGGTATGTGAACTATCCAAATATCCATGTTTAAGAATTGTTCAGTACTTGAACATCAATTTTTTAGAGAGGTAGGTGGAGAGTGATCAAGTACTCCCAAACAGTCTCTCTAAAAATGATTGTGCAAGTACCAGAGGTTCTGAAAGATGGATATTTGAATAGTTCACATACCAGTTCCTCAGTGATATCTTGACCCGATTACGATCGGTTCTATAGTAGTGGGTGGAACTATGGACGTTTAAAGATCATTTTTTCATGTTTTCATATTTTTTTCATGTATAACTACGAAACTACGCACTTCCGACCACATATCCATATGAACTCTTCTCATTATTTTGACGTGAGAAGTCTATTCCCAAAAAAAAATGTGACAAATTTTTGTAACACCTTGGGTTATCATTAACTGAAATATAAATACTAAAATGCGAACACACTTTCTTCTGGTTAACTCGTCATATAAACATTTAACTTTGAACACAAGAATGATAAGTTTTATGTTTTACTCCCAATTTTTGCTTCTAAAACATTACGAAATATATATTGAAATGTATGAAAAGTAATTAAAGAAGAGTATTTACACAACATCAATTGGCTTTGTCTATTCACATTTTCCAATAGATCTGATCTTTTTAACAATTTCTTTTTTGAATACAAAGAGTCAAATATATCTTTACATGTGAAACGTCTGACATTGAATTCACAATACATTTAAGTGTAGAAAATGCGGAGAAATCAGGGAATTTTGGAAAACGTACGAGGATGATTCAGAAACTAATGCCTCCAAGGTGATACCTTTATTTATATTTGACAGATAGCACCGACAGTTGTCAGTGAAAAAGCTTGCAATGTCAGCTACAAATGTTGGCATAATTTTTCTCAACATAGTCCCCATTACGGGCAATGCACTTGCGTCAACGCAAAACAAGGTTTTTCATGTCGTCGGCGAAGAATTGTGGTGGCTGCTGGTGACACCATTGCCGAACTTCTACTTTCATCTCCGTGTCACAACTGTAGCGTTGGCCCTTAAGGTGATCCTTAAGTTTGGGGGAAGAGCCAAAAGTCGCAGGGCGCAAGATCCAGATTATGGACAGGATGAAGCAGAATGTCTACAACACTTTACCAGCAGATGGGACAACTTTTATTATTTTGGCGGAGGAGAGGACGTATGGCGATACTCCATCGAGTGACGCTTCGTTTCCGGGTCGTAATAGTGTAGCCACAACTCGTCACCGGCGATGAATGTTCCTGGGTGCACAATCTTCCGCAGTCAGAAATTCAATGACAATCCGCTGTTTCAACCAGATGTCACCACTGGTTGCCATAGATTGCTCCATTACTCTGGAATAAGAAGAGATAGGAAGGTGAAACAAGTGACATTCTATAGTTTAAACATCAGTGCACAAATGGCAAACAATTCAGAATGTTTGCAGTACTATTGGCCAAGTAGTGGACTTTGAGGCATTACTTTCTGAATCATTCTCGTATGTGGACGAAATTTTTACTCTCAATTTCGGTTTATACGTATATCGCCCAGATTCCTTAATCAATGTTCAAACCCAAATGAGCATAAATGCCGTTCTGTACTCTGATTTTAACATGGCTAGTAACTGATTTTAACATGGCAAATTTTAAGAGTATACATAAAATGTTATGATATTGTAAGTTGTAAGTTATACAAGTTGTAAGTAATATAACATAAATAATTGTATATACAGTCAACTAAATTTTAAAATTTCCTTGTGGCTATATGTTTGCCGTATGTGCTTTCGGCGTGGGAGACCCAAACACGATTCCCGGTGGGAGCAGTAGGGTTCAGGTTCCACGTTAAGCTGTAGATCCACGTCATCTATAGTCTCTGTGCAGGACAGGACGTTATACTCCAAATCAACCAAGAAATTAATCAAATTTAGGACACAAAGGTAATTAAAAATTAATTCATATAGAAAGTAAGCGTGTTACATTTTAATGTGAAATGGAATTATATTTTTAATATAACAATTACTGAATATCACATAAATAACACTAGTCAACAAGGTTTTTGCCACATGAAAGAAGAATGCTGATCTTTAAGGAACTTTGGCCGCTGAATTCGAATCTGCAATACGTTTTCTTTATCACGCACAGTTTTCCCGTGACAGAGGGATTTTCGGGAAATTTCTCCCAAAATTTCCCTTTTTCTTCATTTTTGTACTTCTAGCTCGGGTACCCTTAGACATATAAACATACAAATTATATTCTAGGTTAGCTTGATTTATACTTAGTAAACCCTGTAAGTTTCATCTGAGTCGCATCATTCTTAATTGAGAAATAAATATATGCTATGTGTACTGTCCATTTTACCATATACAATAGATGCAGAAAAATCACATGTAACTTCCACGGGAATTACAATATAAGCAAGGTTTATACTTCATTGGATTTGTAATGAAACATACTTTACAATGATGTATACACCATGTCCGCCATTTTTAAGAGGGAAATTCTAGAGGGATTTTTCGGGAAATTCCCTAAAAAAGTAGATTTTTTGTCTCATGTCACTGTTCATATGGTAATACAGAAACGGGAATTGCGCCAGATTAATCCTATTGAAAAACTGATCTTTAACTCCAAAAGTATACAACAAAATTCTTAGTTTCCAAGCCTTTTAAACGTTATTCAAGATAGTAAACAAAAAATTAATATTGACCTACAAAAACAAATATCAATAACTCACAATGGATCAAATGCACAACTGCTTTACGAAGTATGAAAATAAAACATTTGTACTTACAATTAATTCTTCCTTTTGTAGTGCCAGTCACTTTCTCTAACTAAAAACCAGCAGTAGTCGCCCATCATATGAGGATCCCATTTACCTTGATAACGTTGCTCCATTTTTTGAATGTCCTGATGGAATCGTTCCCCTTGTTCGTCACTTACAGCTTCTAAATTTTCGGGGAAAAATTCCAAGTGGGAATGAAGAAAGTGAATTTTCAGGGACATTCTACATCCTAACCTTTGATAGCTATCCAAAAGCTCTTGAACCAATTGACGGTAATTTTCTGCCTTATGATTTCCCAAAAATCCATACACCACTTTACTGAAAGCTCTCCAGGCGGATAGTTCATCATTATTTAACTTTGTCTCAAAGATGTTGTCCTTTAATAGTTTCCGAATTTGGGGCCCGACGAATATCCCCTCTTTTACTTTCGCGTCACTAAGTTTTGGAAACTGACTTCTAAGGTACGCAAAACCTTCTCCATTCTTGTCCATGGCCTTAGCAAAGTTTTTCATTAAGCCTAATTTTATATGTAAAGGCGGAAGCAGAATTTTTTCTGAATTAACTAAGGGAGAATACTTAACATTGTGTTTCCCTGGCATATATGTTTCTCTTGGGGACCATTCTTTTTGAATGTAGTGTGATTCAGTTGCCCTACTGTCCCACAAGCAAAGAAAACAACAGTATCTTGTAAATCCTCCCTGAGGCCCCAGTAATATAGCAATGACCTTTAAATCACCACAAATTTGCCAACAGTACTTGTTATAATGTATCACAGCTAACAACACAGACAAACTTTCATAAGTTTCCTTCATCTCTACGGAATATGCCATTGGAATTGATGGTTTAGTGTTCCCATTATGTAGCAAAACAGCCTTAAGGCTTGTTTTAGAGGAGTCGATAAACAACCTCCATTCTTCAGGGATGTGTTGGAAACCTAGTGCATCCATTAAACCATCTATATTTGTACATGCACAGAGGGAATTTTGCATTATATAGTAACCTGAAAATTGTTCATGTCGGTTTCTGAAAATTGAAATTCTGGTGGTAGGAGCCAGTAAATTCCATTCTTGAAGTCTCGATCCGAGCAACTCAGCTTGTTGCTTACTCAGATTTAGATCCCTCACTAAGTCATTCAGTCTGGACTGGTTAACAAGAAGAGGTGTTTTTGGTTGGGCTATAGTTTGGATCAAAGGAAGTTGATGGTTCAGGCAACTCATCTACTTGCTCTTCTGCTGGAGAAGATTATTCTGACTGTGCGTATGGATCAGGGATTAGGAGTTCAGGTCCATGTGGTATAGGTTTTAGATCGGATGGAACATTTGGGTACTCAATATTAGATTTTGTTCGTTTAGAATGCCCCCTAATTTTTGTTAGACAGAAATAAGTCTTCAGCATGACTGGTTGGTTCTCGCCAGACCATTGGCACCGCAAAAGGCATAGCTCGAGTTTTATCGCCACTTTTCCACTTAATAAGAGTAGAATAGCATGTTACACAGCACACATGGGGAACCCACACTTTGTCTTGATCACCCACATGACACCTAAAATAGCTATAATAAGCTTGTTTTAACGTTTCTGTTAATGCACGGCGCTGACTTTTCACAGTATATTTTCCACACACGTAACAGAAAGTGTTCGGTGAGTTTATACACGCACGCCGCGATCTCTTCATAGCGGAGAAAGAAAACAAACACGCACACGCACTTACGACCACTTGTCACAGGTAAATCCAAATTAAAACTAAACCTGCAATATGCATGCAGTTATACAACACTTCCTTATCTATTTGCCATAGACCTGACAATTTATCAGTAGAGTCCGATTTTGCGCAGCTTTATTGCATCAGCTAAACACGTGTTGTTGTACAGCTGTATCAATGCAATCACATGCCAGGCGGTAGAAAACCACAGACCTCTTACTCCATGTCATATACTCTCATTTTTCGAATTTGTGCCTGTATGGGTAAATGAAATTGTGTTTTTTTCTTTCGGTGCAAAGAACGCAACATCACGTCTTAAAATAAGTTGTACAAACAACATACATGCAGCTATATTTATTTCTCTAGAAATAATAATGCGATTGTTCTGAAATTTGCCAGGTTTCTTAAGTATAAATCAAAGTTTTATATGGTGTTATTTTTGTATTTATATTTCAAGGGCCAGTGGTACGAAAATTTGGGAAAAAGGTATATTTTGAGTGAATTTCTCAGCCCCCTCCCCTTGTCACGCAAAAAACTGTGGGTGATGGAGAAAAACGGATTGCACTTTCGAATTCAGCGACCAAAGTTCCTTTAGGATCAGATGTTTTCTTTCATGTGGCAAAAACCTTGTTTACTAGTGAGCTATTGATTTATTGAATTGATATAAATCTATATTCTGGCGCAATTCCCGCTTCTGTGTCACCATATGAACAGTGACATGAGACAAAAAATCTAGTTTTTTAGGGAATTTCCCGAAAAATCCCTTTAGAATTTCCCTCTTATAAAAATGGCGGACATGGTGTATACATCATTGTAAAGTATGTTTCATTACAAATCCAATGAAGTATAAACCTTGCTTATATTGTAATTCCCGTGGAAGTTACATGTGATTTTTCTGCACCTATTGTATATGGTAAAATGGACAGTACACATAGCATATATTTATAGAAATATATTTATTTCTCAATTAAGAATGATGCGACTCAGATGAAACTTACAGGGTTTACTAAGTATAAATCAAGCTGACATAGAATATAATTTGTATGTTTATATGCCTAAGGGTACCCGAGCTAGAGGTACAAAAATGAAGAAAAAGGGAAATTTTTGGGAAAATTTCCCGAAAATCCCTCTGTCACGGGAAAACTGTGCGTGATAAAGAAAAACGTATTGCAGATTCGAATTCAGCGGCCAAAGTTCCTTTAAGATCAGGTGTTTTCTCTCATGTGGCAGAAAAAAGTTAAAATTTGTTGACTAGTGTAATTTAAACAATGTAATAGTTAAGGATTAGTGCGAATAACAAGGGTTTAATTAGTGGTCTTCATTGTTTCTTATTTAATCTATTAGCAAGAGTATTCAAATTGCACTGTGTATTCAGATTATGTTAAATTGTACAGGTAATAGAGTACGATTATATAATGTATTGAATTGCAAAATATAATAGAGTATATTATATTATAATGATTTGTGTATCTTTAAACATTGACAAAATCACTTTGTTGATAATGTTCCTGCTATTTAATCACTGTATCGATTTATAGTTTTTATATTATGGATCATGTAACATTAAAATAATGTTTGAAATCTACAAGACTTCGGTGAATTAGTGTTGGCCACAAGACTCTTGAAATTTCTCGTTTCGAAACCGTAACGAGAATTTGTCATGTGTCTCGCCTCTTCTCAAATTTAAAAATGTATTTTTTGTTCGAGACGAGAATCAAATCGAAACGAAACTGGAAATTTCTTGTTTCGTGGGCCACGCTAATACACAATATGATTGATGAGATATAGTCCAAAGTATTACAACGAGATTATATATCTAATCTATAAATTACTTCCATTTTGTTTGTATTATTCCGTTATTTTGATCAAGTCTTGTTTTGTTTTATTTTGAGTATTGCTATGATATCTTTGTAATTCGCTTCACTTATCAATATTGTACTTTTCAATTCTTTTGTAATCATCTTAATGATGCCCAAGTGGAAGAAATGTTATTTAATATGTCAAGTATTTTCGTTTAATGTGTTAATGAGCTCCGAAGATATTGAAGTAAAGAATCTATTTTTGGACTAAAATAATTAACAAGTTGATCGTATTTTTGAATAAGTCCTCTTCGACGATAATTTATAGAATTAAAATATGATTGATTATTAAGTAAATGTAAGATTATTGTTGATATAAAATGAAATTAATATATGTATTGTAATTTATTGTGTCAAACATTTAATGTGCTTGATTTTCAAGGTATTTAATAAGTCTTGCAATTACAGGTTACAATTAAGGTGTTTAATCGTGTTGACCCATTTTTAGTGATTCGAACTGTGGACATATATGTAACAAGTTAAAATATAAATATAACGTTACAGTATCATTAACGAGTTAACTTTTTTCATGTAACTCCTTCATATTTACAAACATCACATGCTTCTTTACAAGGATAACAATCTGCCGACCAATGCTGTCTCCGAAGAAATACGAGAATGACACGGAGAGTCACGAAGAGACCTTTACAATCCCTCCATAGATTCCCGTCTCCAAATTCGGCTATAAAAGAGCACATCAAGAGGCAGAAGACACCAGTTCCAGCTGATCAATTCTTATCTTTTTTTCCAAGTTGCTCTGGGCGAGAAACTCCCTAAGCTTACCATTCTCTGCGCTGCACTGGGCAGGAGACACAAGCCACCTCTGCGCTGTAACGCGCAAGTGGTTCCTTTCAGATCTCCGCGCTGCTCTGGGCAGGAAGTCCAAATCCACAGAGAAAGGATTGTTACTAAAAATACCTACTTATTTTGTAGTACTGTATACATAAACGCCTACAGAACGTTTTAAAATAAAAGGTGAAAGGGAAAGACAATCCATGTATCGCTTCTCTATCATACATTACACCATAATAGCGTGCAAAGAGAGACATATCAATCAATAAATAACATCAAGCTGAACTAAATGCCATTGCTTGAGGATGAATTATGATATGTAGTTTTAAAAATAATGTAGAAAAGTAAAACTTTTATGGCGCTAAAATAATATATCGGTCGTAGCCAATAATAACACTAGTTAAACTTTTTGCCACATGGCTGGAAATAAGCCGAAGCGTATATTCAAAATTAATCAGGTTATATCTTCAGGGAGAACTTTCTTGTGTAAATTGTCATGAATTGCATGTATTCGATAAGATCATTCTAGGCGTATATAAATATATTAAGGAATTTCTAAAAAAGTTTGGTTGAATATGCTATTTATAACTAAGGAAAGTGAATCAAAACTACTTACCTATTATTACTACATCTGATGATTCTGGCACCTGAATCTTTGGCTCCGAAGGTGCGTGCTTAGTTGATGAAACGCACCTCTTATATTTAGTACTTCTTATTGTTTTAAGCTATGAGGGGAAAATATAATAATTATTTAAGATTTGTTTAATATGGTGTATGTTATTTTCACGAGCATAAGTTTGTTCTCTTCAAAATTAGCATGCAAATCAATTTTGGGTTCTTCTGAAAGTATGATCAACTAAAAGGTAAAGAATTTCCAGGGGAATTTACATCTTTTAATCGCCACATATTATGTTCGACAGTCTTTACATACACAAACATTTTGACCTTTTTAGATTAATTTTACTACTTCTATTATGTGTTCATAATACATATATGAGACTGCCATCCGAGGCAGGTGACTCTATACTAGAGCGCATACGTCTGGTGCTAGGGATCCCTGACTCGACCAGTGTCACGTCAGAAGGACTCGGACAAAGGGTCGAGGACAGAAAAACCCGAGTCAAAACGTTCTCGTGTCAAAAGGACCGAGTCAAAAGGGCCCCACGTCAAAAAAAAAAAAAAAAAATGCCTGAGATATACCCTGAAAAGTATAAAAGTGCTTATTAAATTACATTTAAGCTAGATGGTATCATAAGGCAAAATTATTTTCATACTAGCCATATGGGACAATTTCCATAAAATGAAATATATACTGAATGTCTATTGTATGAAGTACAGAAATATCAAATGCAAAAATATAATCATTCTTATTTTTAACAAGGGTATGGCAGCTCAGTGGTAGAGCGTTCTCTAGTGCTTGAGATTTCTGATTCGATCCCAGCTCGCACCAAGTGGGCTTTGCGGTAAACAAATACCGTGTGTGTGTGTTTTCTCGGTGTTCTCCCGTGTCCACCTACTTTCTTCACGCAATTTTATTCATTCTCACCACCACAGTCTTCTTTAGCCTACACGGCATAACGTGGGACGTTAAACCGAAAAATTTCATTTCGTTTTGTTTTTAATAAAATAATCAAGCACAAAAGCGAAAAAACTAAAAAGAAACCGAATTTCAAGCTCTATAAAAAAAGTAAAGTGGGGCACAGTGACTCTCTCTAAAATTATATTCACCGGTACAACCCAACTCTGAAACATGGTTATTTAGATAGACAGCATACTATTTCTTTTAATTTCTTTAACCTTCGTTGATATCTCATAGTTTTCGAGCTAGACAGCCTCGGCATCTCGTAACTTTGAAACAACGCATTTTTCGCCTTATGTTCATATGGACTTATTTTATTGTTTAGGTGTGAGGATTTCACCAGTGAATTTTGGCTACATAATAAATGAACACCCTGCATATACATGTATATACTGTAGTGTATATACAAAGTAAGAATTTGATCAGTTTTATAATTAAAATCTTAAGTTACTTAACGTGCTAATACTAAAGGAAACTAGATATAATTTAAAGATTATAATAACTTTGCTCTCTTTAAAAACAAGGTAAGGATAAATGTTGTATTACAATAGTTAGCAAAATTCATTAATTTAGACATTATTTCTGGTTGCTACAGGTGAGAGAGAATGAAATATCGTACTTTGCTTGCGTTGAATATTGCAATTCTATTAATCTTAATCAGATCAAAATAAATTTTTCCAGACCCATTTTATGGGATCGGCCAGTGGCGGATCCAGCCCGGAGCCGGGGGCATAAGATCCCCAGTTTTTTGAGTGACAAAAACAATTGAAGCTATTATTTGTATGCTTTTGAAAGTTTGTCGTAAATTCAAGATATATATATATATGTATATATATATATATATATATATATATATATATATATATATATATATATATATATATATATATATAGGGTAGGCACAAAGTGGCTTTCCTCAATATGTGAAGAATATTTATTTTGGGAATTTTTGGAATAAATAAATAATACATAACTGCAAGTACGAAAATGAGTTTTTAAAATATAATACTCGATACACTAATATTTGGTTTTCTTCAATGCAATATCAAATTAGCACGTTTTGCAGACGCATAGCCATCCGATCTATTGTTAAACCAAGTGAATGATGTTGGAAGAATTGGTGAAATGAGAGTGTAGAAGAAACTGTTAAACCCATAGACACTATGTTGTCCACCTCAAACATACTTACTAGGGGATCAAACCAGAGATCCTTCACACAAGAGGTAAGCGCTCTACCTCTGAGCTACCACCTCACTAATAAGCCTAATAATGGTAATAATAACGATAATAATGGGAAAATGAAACGAAAAAGAAGGCTTACCTTTTGGCCTCCTAAACGAAACATTTCGATCTTTTTTCACCAAATTGATTCAGACTATCTGAAAACGAAAAAGAAAAGAAATTATGTCTATAAAAGTTACAAATATTTGACATGCTTCCTATATACAGTTTTGTTTATGTCTCAAAAATAAAATATAGGATTGATGAAAAAGTGAGTGTTCATATTTCAAATATAGGCAAAGGTAGTTTACGTATATTCGCCGCAATTGTCTGTAATATTTTGAGGGTCCCTAAAAGTATTGTGATTAGGCCCAAATAAGAGTGTAGAATTGAAATATAAAGTAGCAAAGTTCGGAACTCTAATCTGTGCATTCTCGTTAAGCATACTTTTGCGGATGAACTAAGTTTATAAGTATAGCTGCCAAGTAAGAGCAACAGTTGCCAGACCAGAACTTGAATTTTAAGAAATGTTATGTCAGTGTTGTTAATCCGATACTTGTCACTATCATATCAAGGATAGTGCAGTCAAATTACCAAAAAATAAGGAACAAATTAGTAACAAGCTGAAACTTGGTACAGATGTTTAGTATGTCTAAACAACATACTAAAATTCCTAGTACTTAGAATGAATTGAACTACTTTAACTAGTCTATTGTTGCGAACGGCAGTTTCGTTCCTACAAGTATGTTAGAATTCGAATATTCGAACAATAATCGTTATCAGTTACTCAGATAATGAATAATTATTCGAATATTAAAAAAGGAATATTCCGCTGTTCGAATAATTATACGAATATCGAAAACGAATATTCGCTATACCAGCAGAAAAATGATTTGAATAATGAAATATTCAAATAATTATAGTTTTAACAACGAGCATCCAAATAAGTATTTGTAATTTTAACAACAAAGATTCAAATAATTATTTAAAAAAATTAACAACAAAGGTTCAAATAATTATTTAGAAAATTTTAACAACAGGTTCAAATAATTATTTTAAAAAATAACAACAAAGATTTAAATAATTATTTTTAAAAATTAATTACAAAGATTCAAAGAATTATTTAAAAAATTTTAACAACAAAGGTTCAAATAATTATTTGAATGATTTTAACAACAAAGATTGGAATAATTATTAGAATAATTTTAACAGCACTAGTTCCTATTGAAAGCGTTGGTATACTAACAGTAAAACAGTGGATGTGGCTATACGATATTCACTTTGAGCAGAAATACCACTTTCAGTAGTTTCGTGTGCAGTGGCAGCTGTAGCGGGTAGGCCGGGTTGGCACGGGCCTACCCCAAAATTTTGTAAACTATATAAATGCTGAAATATATAATAAAGGGTAAATATATTTTCCACTATTTATATTAATGGTAGATAATTATTTAACAAATAGCATCAACCACTATTGTAAAAGTAACTTTCTACTGCCATTAATCAATTAAATATGTATATACGAGGGCCATTGCAAAAGTCATGGCAACTATTTTTCTCTCGAAATGGTTAAGATTTAAAAATTTCTGAAGTATGCAAATGGAAGGTTAGTTCATATGTAAACATTACATGTAGGTAATGGATGAATACAAACACAACCATAAAGATATAGGACAAGAAAAAAAGACGAAAAAATTTTGTCGTTCCAAAAGTGTTTGTCAATTGCAACTGTATACAATAGTACATTACAAACTACGTGCATTCCACGGCACCAGGAGTCTCTCGAAGAATCCAGAAGATGGTGACTCTAAGATGTCGCAGGTGCGTGTTCCTGCCCTGTACTATTTTGTACTGTTGCAATTGACAGTAAAATGCGTTTGAAACGACAATTTTTTCCGTCTTTTTTCTCGTGATATGTATTTATGGTAGTGTGAATGTTCATCCATCGCCCTACATGTAATGTTTATATATGAAGTAACCTTTCATTTGCATATTTCAGAATTTTTTTATTCATTACCATTTTCGAGAAAAAATAGTTGCCATGACTTTTGCAATCGCCCTCGTATATCCATAGGTGAGGGAACGGACCTAAACAAAATTAAAATCCTAAAGCCACCTCTGTTCGTGTGAAATATGAAGTTGACGCAATAATGACTGCGCCAATGTAGATGAAATATTTATTTGTATCGAAGTTAACATCTTTTTAGTAAACGCTTGCTTATTACTGCCATAACATACATTAAAAAGAAAGCAGAAAGAATAACAAAAAATACTGATAGCTCTATTTTAATTCAACTTCATATTGTCTATAGCGAGAAAATTCCCCAAATGGAAATACTGCTGGTATACACTTAGAATATAAAAATATAATCACAAAATCAGAATAACCTTACGATCATTTCTTAAATGCTATTGTTATTGTGCAGAAGCAACCTCATAATTTCATTACAATCTAATCAAAACATTTTGAGAAATTCACACATTATGACCAAAATCACACATTATGACCACTATGTTTGACTTCTAAATGTTGTAGATTCTAAGGTAAGTAGAAGATTACGAGTGTTTCTGTATGTATTAGTGAAGTATTCTACAAATATATGTAGGCCTATGGGCAATACTTAGAATACCTTTTTTCAACTGTAGGTGTCACTAACTCATTTCAATTCACTAAAAATGGAAACAACTCTCAATTTTGTTAGAAATTCAATATGAAGACATGAAATGCAGTCCACCATAGCCTGATAGTCCGACGCATATTCTTTCAATCATTTACTTCAACAAATGTCTGCTGCAAATAAATGTTAGCATACTAATGCCAGTACTTTTAAAGATCAATATATTCATTAAACCAGGAAATTCATGCTTTGCATATCGACGATATAATAGCTTTACTTCATCAGTTAATTACACTGCAGGGCATAATTGACTCTGTGCATGTTTCTCAAACGAAATGCAGCTTCATCTGTTAGACGACAGTATAAGTTCAATCATATCATGGAACAGTAGCATTGACAGACACTTTTATAGATTAAGTGGGACATTCTTTTTAACCTAAATACATCGGTCACGTCGGGTACAGAAAACGCTAGGGAAAAATACAATTGATCCAATGTCGATGTTTCATTTATTTATTTATTTATTTCGGAAAAACAACAGGCAAATGCCTAATTACAGTTTTCCCTTATTGTAAAGTGTATTTAATACACTTTAAAATACATATATAATAACATACTAATATGACCTCAATTCTATCGTAATACACAGTAAAATACACATATAATAAAATAATAATATGAAAGCAAAATATACGTTAAAATACAAATAGCACGATATACAGAATACAACAAATTTATGTAAAATGAAAATTTTGTTTGCAACTAAAAAAATCTATATCTGGGTGTTCTTGTGACATCTTATTATACAATATACACATTTTTCTGACAGGCGATACATCTAATGCATTAGTCCTTTGCGCTGAAAGATGGAATATGTCATTATGGGGTCTCGTTGCTCTATGTGGGACGCGAATTTTGATTTCTGATAACAAATATTCTGAATCTATTGCACCATGAATTATTTTATGTAAGAAAGATAATATGAAATGACTTCTTCTGCTTTCAAGAGATTGTAATAAATATTTGTTTCGAAGACCTTCGTAGTTCTCAATTTTGGATATATACCTGTTTCTTTATATGCCAAAAAGCGCACAAATTTATTTTGAATGTTTTCGATTTTATTTATATATTTCTTACTATTAGAACCCCATATTATCGCTGCATATTCCACCTTAGACCGTACATAGGCAGTGTATAATGTTTTGAGAGCATTAGTATTAGAAAAATCACCTCCTAATCTCATCACAAAGCCAAGATTCCTAAAGGCCTCACCAATTACTCTGTTGACATGAATATCGAATGATAGGTTTGATTGCAGAGTGACTCCAAGATCAGTAACATAATCCACTCTCTCAATTGGCGTTTGATTAATAGTATACACATTGCGTACATAGTTTATTTTCCTGGTGTATGATACTACTTTACATTTTCTAATATTTAGTAGCAACTTGTTTGATTCACACCATTGGGAAATAGCATTAATGTCATTTTGCAAAGAAATTGCGTCTAATTCCGTGGAGATACTGCGATAGATTTTTAGATCGTCAGCAAACAAAAGTTTGTGGGAAGATGTTATGACAGGTGGTAAATCGTTAACAAATAGTATAAATAACAGAGGTCCTAAGTTCGATCCCTGAGGCACACCAGAGTCTACGACATATTCCTTAGTTGAAATATTCTTGTATCGAACGCGATGTTTCCGTTGGTAAAGATAGGATGCTATAAGTTGTTGAAGATTTTGTGAAAAATTGAATGTCACAAGTTTGCTTAGAAGTATATCGTGATTAATTACGTCGAACGCCTTGGAGAAATCTGTATAAATTACATCTACTTGTTCCTTTTTATCAACTTGATTAGCTATAAAATGTGTAAGTTCTGAGAGATTAGTTACAGTTGACCTCTTTGGCATGAAACCATGTTGAAAGGGAGATATTACTGACAACATAATCCAGATACAGAGATATCTGTCTTATTGTCGAAGGTTTTTCAAACATTTTTTAAACAACCTACCAACACTGAAGTGCAGAGTAAAATGAACGAAGTTTAAGCTCCACAAATAGTTAAAAACCTTTCTTAATGAGAAATTTATATAACGAGTTTCATCTTACTAGTTTAAGATGTCGTGAAATACTGTATTCTTTTTCCACATAAATTTTTAATCAAAGTAATATGATAAAAATCCAGTTCAAGGTAAATACTAACTTGTATGTTCAAAAATTCATTTCGAATTGGTCAATCGTTTCGCCATGATGCGATCACAAACAACCGGCAAAATCGCTTTCAATGTGAAGAAAGAAATTATAGAACATGCCCCATTTCCCCCTTAAAAGGGAAATTCTCAAAACTCTCGAATAGGGGCCCGCTTATTTTTAGTGAATGATAACTAGATCCAAAAATTCATTTTAAACGGTTCAACTGTTTTCCTGTGATGCAATCATAAACAAGATTCTTGTCATTTTTATATATTTTTTTATTGTGTCAATATCTTCATATTGTGGTTTACGAATTGTTTAAGTACACAAAGTATTAATGGGGGCATTGGAACCAACCATCCCAATCCTGTGTGCTTCTACAAAATTCACCTATGTTGTAGATACAACTTACGAGTATTATGTTTTGAATTTTGTATATCACAGCCATAAGAGTGTCCATATATATTATAAGAATATCTTAAAATACCCTTAAGTAGACCTTTTCTATTTACCCCTGAAATTACCTTGTATAAAGAAAATAATCAACTAAGTCGTAGTCAGAATCCATTCTCTTATTATAAAATATAATTAAAATTTACTGTAATTAGCTATTAAGAATTTATTTGAATTATATACGCTCATTTTAACATATTATCCCCCCTTAAGAATTGTTAAACACATACCTTTAAAACTAACACTTGCACAATTGATGATATACAAACCAACGCAGAACGACTAATCAGATCTTATCACTACTGAAGGTACACTGTGTACACTTTCGTTCTGAAACTTAATTTTTGAAATGAATGATCAATTGTTTACGTGCGATTAGAACAGCAGATCCAGAGAAAAGAAAACAACCGGTTGTTATGAGCTTTTTCTTGCTTGAGTTATTCCCCCATTCTGCAAATTCGATTTTAATTGATAGTTAAAAGTTTATGGCCTTGTTTACGCTCTGTATGTGAAATATCATTGTGAGGCCACATAAACGTGTTAAACGTTCACGATGTTGGTAACGCTATAGCAAGTACTGAACTCCACTTAAGAACTGCTCCCTCAGTGAGAACCAGCGAAACCACCACTCCAAAACAGTAAATAACTGAACCACCCAACAAGATCTAGAAGAGAGAGTAATTCGTGAGTGAGCGATGTATCCTCATGCTCAAAGAAAAATTGCGCGTATACTGTAACTCACGAATTTTCGCATTTATTCAATTTCCTTACATTTATGGATAAAATTCTGTTATTAGTAAGTGGAGATACTAGAAAACAATCCATCTAAGGAGATATTTGCAAATAATATGATAAAATAATAAAAATATAAGCAAAAACAAAATTATGCTCGGTTTTTCGTATACTGACAATCATGCTTTCGAGAGATTTTTGCAGTAGCAGAGCACGATTGCGCAGGGAATTTCAAATTGGCAGTCGCGGAGTTGAATGAAGGAACTGGGTGGTGGAGTAAAATACTGCATTTTTTTTTGTTTTAAACCTAGTGTCTAGATTGTCTGCCAAATATAAATTAGCTTCTGTAACCAAGATGTCATACGAAAATATAGAAACAAACAGGAAAACGTCTTAAGTTTGGAAGTAATACGCACTATGGCTATAAGCAGTTATTAGTCCAGTTTTAGACGAAAGCATTTATCGTAGCATTTCTCGTAGCAGATGTGCTGCCAAAAATCTCGTATAATATTCTATGGCATGAAAAGTATATTGTGCTTTTACATGGTAGCATTTTGATAAGCATTTTGTCGTGACGTAGCAAACAAATCACTGGAGAAGAGCGCAATTATGGCTCCAAAACTAAAAACAGATATTTCAGTCACTATTTCTTCTAAAGCCCGTTTTCGCATATGGTTATTATGATACAAAGGACTTTTAACGGTGCAGTTATACTATACAGATCCATAGATTTTAAAATTTACAGAAGAAATTTCTAATGTTTTAATAGAGTAGTGTATAAGTAATGGGAATATGGTGTGCACTTACATCTGAGATGCGTATTTATGTGGAAATATATAAATTAAAGTCGAACCTGAAATGCACGTAATTTTCAATAAGCTGCCATAAAATTTTGGTAGGTCTGTAACTTCCCCATTTTCTATCGAAAACAGAACCCAACCATCCCCATCGGGGCTTCTAACACATTCCCACTACTGCTGCTACTACTACTACTACTACTGCTACCACTACTACTCCTATTCCAACTACTACTACTACCCGTTCCTACTCCTACTCCTATTCCTACTACTACTATTACTACACCTACAGCTACTGTTATTATTACTAAGTACTCCTACTACTACTCTTACTACTACTTACTTCTCCTCCTCCTACTAGTACTACTACTACTACTATTCTTACTACTACTACTACTGCTTACTACTACTACTTACTCCTCCTCTTACTACTACTACTACTACTACTTATACTATGGATCCGTATAGTAAAACTACACGTTACCACCTGTTAAAGTGGACCTGCACCGGAGAATGCAAGAGCACACCAATAAATGAAACGAGAAAGTTTTTTTAAATGAATTTCTGTATGTATCCGTATAGTGAAACTGCACGCTTTAACTTTGTACAAACAAGGATGTTCCTCATATTTTTTTAATCAACATAATAATAGTATCCCTACTGAGCAGGTTCTATCGACAAGAAATGCCATAGGATATGTCATGGCATGGGAAATGCTATAGCATTTGCTACTTTACACGATAGGATATCGATGATACGATTTTTGCTACGAGAAATGCTACGATAAATGCTTCCGTCTAAAACTAGCCTTAGTTAAGAAAAAGAAAGCAAAGGAAACGTAGTCTCCGTTGTTAGGTAGGTAGCGTGGTGGACTAGTAGTTTTTGTACTGTTTTGACACCAGATCGAATCCCATCCCATGCCATCTTTTTTATTATTTTTTTACAAAATATTATAAAAAGTGTGTAATTGTCATGTTAATAAGGACCGAAACAATATAATAAGGAAATTTTTATTGATAGTGTCCTTTAATCGACGTATTTATTCAAGATTAGAGTACTATTGGTAAGAGCGATTGTTTTCAGTTTATGTATTTTACTCCTCCCCTCCTGGTGTTTGCAAAGCAGACCAAGTTCAACTCACTTCGTTTGTGTGTGTGTGAGTCAGTAACAGAAAAAAACACGCGACCTGTAGCCTTAAAGTTCCAGCGAATGAAGTAGAATAGATTGTTATCATGAAAAACAAAAACAGAAAAAACTGATGTTAAATTATTGTTCTACTGTTTGTGTGTCTGTGTGTTTCTTTTTAGAGTATTGACTTTCTCTTTTTTCACATCCACAAGTGCAAGAAATTCAATCATAAGTTTGTGTTAGGAATAAGGAATGCTTTCTTTGAACAAAACTAAATTATACAGATCTATGTATGGCGAACACGAATGCTTCCACAAGATAGTATGGATATGAACGATAATTATACCATTCTTCTAAATTATACAGTACCGTTAAAAACTGATATTAAAATATCAGGCATAAGCTTTTTTTGTAGCATGACAATACATTAAACGTAACTCATTCAATTTTGGGAATTACTAATTATCACCTTACTTGTCAGTGTAGACCTATTCGTTTTCACATTCAAGCGGCGAAAGAAGAAATTGTGGTGATAGTGATAAAAATCGAATTCGAGATTTCAATGAATTCAAGTTTCATGGCCTGTACATATCGAAAAAAAATGATTTTTCGATTTCTGTCCATATGTTCGTCTGTCGGTTCGTCATGCTTTCACATGCACTCAAATAGAGGCCATACTGTCCAACGTATCTGGACGGAATTCTACACATGAGGTTTTTATCTGAAAAAATACATAAGGTGTAATTCACTGTATGGGATGCGTTTTTCGAACAATTTTCACAATTACATTTCATAAATATGCCTATCATTAATAGCGTAACAATATGACAAATCGTTCGTCAGGTAAACATTCGGAAAGGTGTTTACTCTTAGAGGTGAGCTTTTTTCCGACGATTTTCCCATTAACGCCTCAGACAATTTTGTTCATATTTCGTAAAGAAATGTTTCAGTAATAACCTAATATACTGCATAACTCGTTTGTCCTGAAAATATCCAGAAGGAGTGGTTTTCTGAAGGAGTGATTTGTTTTTTACAATTTTCGTAATAACTAGATACCGAATGTTTAGGCATTAAAAACCTGGAAAATGGGCATGCAAATAGGCACTAAAATGTAACTCGAAGTAATGAAGATAAATTAAATACTGAACACAATTAAGAAATAAATTCGTCATAGATAATGTTCCAAGAATATAGAAACATACCTGTCTGTTAATTTCTTCTTTTACTGTATATATAAAAACGAATTGACATGTATTCCATGTATATTTGGTAAATACATTTTATACAGCACTTTATCACTACACATAACAGTCCAAAGTTGTACAGCACTTTATCATTACACATAGCAGTTCAAAGTTTTATGGCATCTTATCACTACAAACAACACTTATATTTCTTGAAAGAGGCAGAATTCTTTCTTGAAATACTAAATTATATATTTTCCCAATAAACTTTTATTTTGAAGAAAATGCATAGAATAGGCAATATTAGGTAAATTAACTAAATTTACTAAACTTAACTAAAATTAACTAAGTTAACTAAAATTAACTTAATTAACTAAAGCAATTATTTAGACAGGAAGGGGCGAAATAGGCAAAATAAAATTAGCTTAAATTGAAACTATTTCCCCCTGATATATTAAAAACGTTATTTTTGATCATATCTTTAAGATTAAAGAATAGGCATTTTGCTTAACATCCCGTCTGTAGTAGTAACTGAAATGAATTTGTTCTAATTTCAGTAATAAATATTTCAGTAGTAACCTTACAATATTGTATAGCTTGCTTGTCCCGAAAAGAAAATCAAAAGAGGTTTACTTTGACGGTGATTTTTTTCTCAACGATTTGCTTAAAAATACTCGAGCTACTTGGTACTCATAAATAATTTTCAATATACATAAATCGTTTATCCTCAAAATTATAGATAGAATAGTTTAATTTTGAGGGTAAGTTTTTCCCGATGACCTTCGCAAAAACTACTGAGGAGATGTTTGTTGTTCATATTTCTTAAATAAATGTTACATAAATAAACTAATGATATAATTCCATCATCCTGAAAATCTAGAAGTGGTATATCACTTATGGGAATAAGTTTTACCCTCCGATTTTCTCAAGAACGACTCAGGCGATTTTGTTTATATTTCATAAATAAATGTTTCATGAAAACAGTAACAACATAGCACAACTCGTTTGTTCTGAAAAGATCCACAAATGATAGTTTATTCTTGGCGGTGACTTTTTCGACGACTGTCTCAGAAATTATTCAGACGCTTTTGCTCATAGTTCACAATTATTTCCTTAATAATTCTAATATATGGCATAAGTTATTTGTAACGGAAATATGACTAATGGGTACTTTACTTTTGGGCCTAAAATTTCTTCGAACATTTTTTTCCAAAATCCATTATTTTATTCGCATTTTCCAAATAAATTTTTCAGTAATAGTTTCAGCCTAACACAAGTCAGTTTAAGAAATTCGAGCGAGAAAGTTCAGTGTGTATGTTACGTAATCTTTCTTAAATATATTTTTAAATGTTACACCTAATCACAATCTTCCTAACAAAACTGAAATTTCCTTTTAAATGTGCCTTGTTGTGGCCAAATGGTTCAAGTGCATTGGTTCTGGATTTGATTCCCGGTGAGAGCTAGTGTATTTTCATCCAACGGTGAGGTATACATGACACGTCGGTTCAAAGAAAAAGTTTTTAAGTAAACCTAACCAAGCTAATCAATAATACAATGTTACGAAATTATCGAAGAAACGTTGCTAATATTTGGTAGGTGCGAGTGAAATGTCCAACCGATGATTATCAGTTGCAAAGGTAAAAAAGGTAAAAATACAATACCAAATTAATCAGTGGTCTCTAGGTAAAGCTATCCTACTAAGAAGTGATTGATATACCAAAAAAACATAATCGCTGGGAGACATATTAGGAAAATACAGTGGGTGAGAGAGAGGCTCCCTACCCTTCGATTTAAAAATACGGTTCGCGAGAATTTTATTAAAAAGTAATAATAATACTGCAAATAATGAATAGTCTGCATCTTCGTTTGAGGGAGAGATTTGAAGTTCGTAGATAGGTTTGTCTGAAATGAGCATTAGAACTCAATATCTGTTGAACATTGCCGAGGGCTTGCGGACAGGTTTGCAGTGCAGTTCACGGGGTTCGATATTGTAACGACCGTAGCGAATTCCTGAGCCTTCTCCACTGTACATTATAAGTTAAATTAGTACTTAATTAAAACTCTATTTGTTTAAATTTAAAACTGTTGACCGTTATTACCTGTGCACCACGGGCAACACTCGCCAGTAATATTTTGTTTTCGCCTTTTGTTTAAGGCTCATAAATGTCTTTATTCATAAGTTTCTTTGTGCATGGTTTTGCATATACGTGGTATGGACATTAAATGTTGACTTCTACGCCACACCTATAGAATAAACACAACAAACTTGGAAGATATTGTTTGTGTATGGCAGTCAACGTGTTAAGAACTGTATAATAATAAGAATTAATAATAATAATAATTAATAATAATAATAATAATAATAATAATAATAATAATAATAATAATAATAATAATAATAATAATAATAATAATAATAATAATATCAAACAGAAAACGAAATAATCATTTACATAATTTATAAACATAAGTTAATATTTATTAAAGCTTGTAAGTGCAATGGACTTAAGTTATTTCTCTCTCTCTCTCTCTCTCTCTATCTCTCTCTCTGTCTCTCTCTCTCTGAACGCAACAGCTCTTATTGTGCAAAGGCGTAGAAGAGGACTTGTGGCACTCACGACTTTCGGGTGGTGTGCGGTCAGCACGGTTGTGGGTATATGCTCAATACCAAACTACACCTACATCTGTAAAAATCATACTTTGAGCAAAATCTGCACATGGAGCTCTTTGAAGGCTCAGCTACATTATGCACTTCATTGTAACTCCTCAAAGGATGATATGTACTATCTATGACTTACAATATTATTCTAATCTCTACCAGCGATTACTGTCTTTTCTGGTATTTCAGTAACTTCTTGATAGGGTAACTTTAGTCAGAGACTGCTGACTAAGCCTGGTATTGTAGTTTTCATGATTTAACCTTTGAAAGTGGCTCATTTTAAGATGAACATTTCAGTCGCTCCAACCTCTTTTAAATAATATATCCTTGATAAGTTCCTTATATTTAACGTTTAGTTTGAGTGATTGATTTATTTGGTTTGGTTTATTTAAGAATCCTTTTATGCGAGGATTTTTTATCTGTACTTTAACGTGGAATCGGATTTCGGACATAGGCCTAAGCCGCTTTGCTACAAGAGGTACAAGGGAGTTTTTCTTTCGATTTCCTTAGGAATATTGCGAATGGTATGACTTTTAAAACTATGTTTAAAAAAGAAAAAATGAAACGAAATCTTTGAGTTCTACGTCCCACAGTTATGCCGGTTAGGCTAAAGGAGATGATGATCATGAGAAATGAATGAATTGGTGGAATGAAGGAAGTGCTTGAACACCGAGAAAACCCACGAGCACGGTATTTGTCCAGAACAAAGTCCACACGGTGCGAGCTGGGATCGAACCAGGGACACCAAGCACCGGAGATGAACGCTCTAGCACTGAGCCACATGGTCCCTCTATGTTTAAAAAAGAATACATATCGACACACAAGATGATAATCTGAAACCTAAGAAATATATTGAATTGTTTTTAATTTGTTCTCACGCTGCCAAAACAGTACTTATGCTTTTTTATTCCACCCTTTTAATATAAGCATTACACACTATTGTCTGTTCTAGGATGATACATTTCTAGTTCATATAGCCTATATGCTAAGTTTGGAAATACAGTAGAGTTTCGCTTATTCGACATAAACAGGCAGGCAGAACTCCGGATAATACGGATGTATTAAGAAAAGACCTATTAAACATAAAACTATGATATAAAATACTTTTATGTATCACTATCTAATAATCATGTTTTATAACATATAAATGCACTGCACTGAATCAGGAACGTATCCAGCGTGAGGTCCTCGGTCTGTCCCTCTCCCAAACTCAAGCACTTTTTAATAATCTTGCTTTTACCTTTTTGAGGTACTTTTTGCTTAATTCTGATTGGTTCATTGTAATAACTCTTACAAAACATTGTTATTGGTTTGAGCGATTTAAACGTTCAACGTTCCAGTGTTTAGTTTATTTAGTAAGGGCTTAGCTGATGGAAAACTGTTTCGACAGCACTTGTTATATGTCGTTTAGGTTCATGAATAAAATGTTCTCAATATTGTGTAATATTTGTAAATTTGATTGGTTCTTTATTACATTATATGGATAGTATGGGCTTTTATAGGGCATGGGTACATGAACGAACGTGATTGATATCAACTTTTTGTGGGTTAATTTTGCAGAACCAAAGTCATGGTCTCCAGAACTAATTTTAGTATTTGATCACCTAAAATTGCTAAAGATATAATTTGGGAAGGTTTCTAACCATGTATTCTCTGTATTCTAACCATGTATTCTAACCAACCTCATGTATTCTCTTTATTACTTTATAGGCATGCACGGTCTACATTTAGTCTCCGCAGATCGTGAGTTTGATTCTCGATGAGAGCTTATACGACTTTGATATTAACTTAAATTCTTGTGCTGTTTAGGATTTATGCTCTACATAGACGTTGTGTGAGCTCTTCAAAGTAGAGTTTGCTGTCACTTTATTTACATATAATGAGGATATGCGTACCTTAATGCACTCCTCTTAAGCTTTTTGATAAGAGAGAACCACGATACTTTAAGGTCACCTTCTTGGTCCTAGTGTTAGTTCGTGTGATTTATGTCATAATAACCTTGATGGTTTAGTTTAAATCATTTCAAAAATATTTTAGTATGTGCCAAAAATTTTCAGTGAGTGCAAATAGGGAATTGTTTCACCGTTAACCGCTAAACGTTATCAGGTTTTTAACTATTCGATTAAAAAATAAACGGTTTTAACTATTCGATTAACAAATAAACGGTTTTAACTATTCGATTAAATTTTTGAGTCCACTAATTTTCAGTTATTACAAAAATTCAAATGAAAATTTGAAACAAATTTTTCGAACACAAATTTTCAAATCAAAAATATTCAAACTGAAATTTTCAAATTAAAGACATCAAACAAACTTTTCGAACAAAAAAGTTGAAATCAATATTTTCGAATTCAAATTTTCAAACAATAATCAAACTGAAATTTTCGAATTATAAACATCGAATCAAATTTTCGAACAAAAATTTGAAATAAAACTTTTCGAATTCAATTTTCAAACCAAACAATTTCACTGAAATATTTTGAACTAGAAATTTTAAACTAAAATTTTCGAATCAAAACATTTCAAACCAATTTTTAGAACTAGAAAGTTAAAACTAAAATTTTCGAAAAAAAATTGAAATAAAATTTTTCGAATTCAAATTTTTTAAAACCAAACAATTTCACACTGAAATTTTTGAACTAAAAATTTTAATCTAAAATTTTTGAAAAATGGAATCAATATTTTCGAACCAAAACATTTCAATCCAAATTTTAGAACCAGAAAGTTGAAACTAAAATTTTCGAACAACAAAAATCATTTTTTTAAATCAAAAAATTTGAAACTGTAATTTTGGAAGTAAAAGTTTCCACCTGTTTTCGAACTAAAAGTTTTTTTATAAGTTGAAAATTTCAAATCAAATTTTTGGACCTAAAATTTCAAATCAAAATTGTTGAACTGAAATTTTAAAGTTTCGAACAAAAGAAATAATTCGAAATTATCAAACTAACTTTTTGAAAAAGTTTAGCAGAGGTTTGAAAGTGATCACTTAATCATATTACACCTTAAATATAAACGGTTTTCAACAAATGACCGTTTTCGACTACATTTATAATCTTAAAATTCAAAGTGTAAAGTTAATTAATGGATTTCAAGCTCGAACTAGAAGTTAGAGGTAGGGATTAACAAATTTTGGGCAAAGGTAACTTTTCATCAATGGCTATCCTCTATTCAAGTATTATAGTCATAAAACTTTATCATTCCAGATGAGGAGAATACCACATAAAATTAAAAAAATTGGCAATGAACTGTTTGGTCATTACTCATTTCATAAGGCATAACCATAGCCGTTTACTGATTTTAAAATTTAAATTGTCGTGAAGAAATATTTGGGACTAAGTTTTTAAGACGATGAACCGTTTAGTAAGCCATAGCCGGACCGAGATATTGATATTGCTTGAAATGAAGTTTAATCAATCTTTATTCATCACACAGCCGTAACTTACGATCCGTTTCAGTGAACTGTAACCTTTATTTGTTTAAGATCAACTCGACGTGATTGCCAGCCATAACCGGATTTTTTTTTTCGTATCATCATGAAAGCACGCAAAGTTTCTTCTGGTCATAGCCGCTACGCTACGTGAAACCCGAATTCCTACCACAGAACAAACCTAAACGTATATTTTCAAGACATTGAATCGAACTGGGACCATTTTAAGAGAAGTTTACTTACCACATCGATTCCCATCTGATGAGATCAATCGACCCAGCCAATCTCTTGAAACAATATTATACAGTAAACTGATCGATTTTCAATTCAAAGAAAACTTTATTTTGCACTTGAAATCACTCACTTTCGTAATAAATTTTATCATAGGTAAAGAATGCAGCATTTGTAGTTTTCTTTTATCACATCATTCAAAGCTCAGTTTGCTTGGTGCTCTGCAATAGGATTTCTTGAAATCCTGTTTTCAATAGCTAGTGATGAAGCATGTAGATGTTCTCAGTTTGATTTCTTCCCTCAGATACAATGCCAGTGTTGTGCAGCGGCGGATCTGTTTAAGGGGCACCCGGTCACGTGCCCTGCCATTCATGATCTAAATAGAACTGCAATTATTAAATCAGAACTAATACATTAACAGAAACTTTTTTCTTTCTTTTTTTCTTTTGTAATGTTTGGATTTGTTCCGCCACAGCCGTGTTTGCGAGTGAATGAGACTGTGATTATGCGCTCTCGTAGGATAGACTAAACTTGGCAACACAGCGACGGTTGTTTTTTGGCTGCGGACTTACAATCTTTATGCTTTGACAGTAGCCCTATCATCAGAGGTGGCAGGGGATCTTATGGCTATGTCCATTAAAAATGGGCACAGTAATGTTGAGACCTGTCGCATGAGGCGCTATGCTCTGTCTTATGGAACATACAGTGGTAAGAAGGTCGCGACAAGGAAACTCAACTCTGTACAGAGTGGAACGAAAGAAGGATCAAGGGGGAAGGAGGGTCAAGCCATTTTCAGAATTTGGGGATGGAAAAGGTTTATGCTTTGCCTTTCCGGGTGTAGCGAATGACATATTAAGGGTTGCCACCATAGTGCAGTTAATTTACAATACACTGACCTAAAATTTACACGCATAAGTTACCAATCGGCATCTGCAATCGTATTTTCAAATAGTGAGCTACACTTTACGTATATAATGTTTCCCAGAAAAGTAATTAAGAAACCACACATAATTGAAGGAAATGGACATATAGTAGTTGAAACAAATTGTTGTTGAAAACAAATAAATAATTCGTTACCCAAAATATCAATTAGGGGCGTTTTTACACATGGGCCAACATGGGTCATGGCCTGGGACGGCGAGTTTTCTGAGATAATTTTTTTTTTTAAATACCAGCTTTGGAAATTTCAGGTATTTATTTATTATGCATAGTTATGGTGATATCACACGGGATTATTGCATTTGTAAATAAAAAAAAATCTGCTTGGCAAGAAGTAAGTAATTAACATTCTAGTTATTAATTTACATAAATTATTTCCCCTCTCGTATTGTTGACACCTTATTCTTTTATCGTAATTTTAAAACATTTCCATTGTTGATAAACTTCCAGAATTACGTACAGTTTTGAAACATCAACCGAGCCGCCAACGCAAGAAATTTGAATGTTTCAATGTTCTATTATTATTCTTGAACTTGGCTGATCTCACGAACTTGGTTTCATAATTAGCAACTGTCTCAGAATTTCTATACTGCAAGGGCGCCCATCAGGGGGGGGCAAGGTGGGCGCTCGCCCCCTAGAGGAAATTGTACTTCAGAATATCGAAAATCCAATAGAATTTTTACATTAGTTACAGCAAAATTTGAAAGTATTTTTGAAACGTCGCTTATACTTGCTCCCCCTTGGAAACCACAACATGAGCGCTCTTGCTATACTGGTATTTAATTTATTGTTATTGACGGGGCGGCATTTTTACAATGGCTTGAAGGTGGCAAAAATGTTAAATACGTCCCTGAATATCAAGCTACTGATCTTCAACGATGGCAGGATTCAAAAGAATGGTTACTTCTAATGTTATCCTAGTGTGTAGCAGTAGATTATTTCAGATTATGGTAGGGGGGCGGCAGGCAAGACTATCCACCGACATAATTAAAATTTTTAATTAGTAGTTTACTATAGTAGATTATTATTGATATATATATATATATATATATATATATATATATATATATATATATATATATATATATGACGCCCTAGTATGTAGGTATTTTGGATGTGCCCCGCCACTTTTAAATTCCACGAGCCGCCACTGGTGTTGTGCCGTTCGCGATTAGTGTCATTTAGGATTGCTGTTCTACAACAGTGCGTAAACTTCATTTGTATTCATGCGTTAGTGTTTCCAAGGAAGTACAGCTGATACTGACCTTGCAAAAATTATCTTACCCGACCTTGCCAAAGGAAATCGCATTTGTTTTCTTTAAACACTTTACGAAATCCAAGCATTCAACCTATCTTGAGTTGTACTTTGTCCTTATGACAGGAGAGAGAGAGCAAGAGAGCGGTGGATGATTAAGGTCACCTGAAAGAATTTGTACATCTTAGCATTTTGTTTTGTTCTATTATAAAGGCAATCAAGCGTGATTGATTTTAAGGTTTCTCGAACTTATAGGATGGGAATCGATGTGGTAAGTAACCTTCTCTTAAAATGGTCCCAGGTTCGATTCAATGTCTTGAAAATATACGTTTAGACTTGTTCTGTGGTAGGGATTCGGGTTTCACGTAGCATAGCGGCTATGACCAGAAGAAACTTTGCGTGCTTTCATGATGATACGAAAAAAAAAATCCGGTTATGGCTGGCAATCACGTCGAGTTGATCTTAAACAAATAAAGGTTACAGTTCACTAAAACGGATCGTAAGTTAGGACTGTCTGATGAAATAAAGCTTGATTAAACTTCATTTCAAGCAATATCAATGTCTCGGTCCGGCTATGGCTTACTAAACGGTTCATCGTCTTAAAATCTTAGTCCCAAATATTTCTTCACGACAATTTAAATTTTAAAATCAGTAAACGGCTATGGTTATGCCTTATGAAATGAGTAATGACCAAACAGTTCATTGCAAATTTTGTTTAATTTTATGTGGTATTCTCCTCATGACTATAATACTTGAATAGAGGATAGTTATTGATGAAAAGCTACCTTTGCCCAAAATTTGTTAATCATTACCTCTAACTTCCAGTTCGAGCTTGAAATCCATTAATTAATTTTTCACTTTGAATTTTAAGATTATAAATGTAGTCGAAAACGGTCATTTGTTGAAAACCGTTTATATTTAAGGTGTAATATGATTAAGTGATCACTCTCAAATCTCTACTAAACTTTTTCAAAAAGTTAGTTTGATAATTTCGAATTATTTCTTTTGTTCGAAACTTTAAAATTTCAGTTCGACAACTTTGGTTTGAAATTTTAGGTCCAAAAATTTGATTTGAAATTTTCGTTATAATTTTTTTTTAGTTCGAAAACAGGTTGAAACTTTTACTTCCAAAATTACAGTTTGAAACTTTTTTGGTTTAAAAAATTGATTTTTGTTGTTCGAAAATTTTAGTTTCAACTTTCTGGTTCTAAAATTTGGATTGAAATGTTTTGGTTCGAAAATATTGATTCCATTTTTCGAAAATTTTAGATTAAAATTTTTGGTTCAAATTGGTTTGGGTTGAAAAAAAATTGAATTCGAAAAATTGTATTTCAATTTTTTTGTTCGAAAATTTTAGTTTCAACTTTCCAGTTCTAAAAAATTGTATTCGAAAATTTTAGTTTAAAATTTCTAGTTCAAAATATTTCAGTGAAATTGTTTGGTTTGAAAATTGAATTCGAAAAGTTTTATTTCAAATTTTTGTTCGAAAATTTGATTCGATGTTTATAATTCGAAAATTTCAGTTTGATTATTGTTTGAAAATTTGAATTCGAAAATATTGATTTCAACTTTTTTGTTCGAAAGGTTTGTTTGATGTCTTTAATTTGAAAATTTCAGTTTGAATATTTTTGATTTGAAAATTTGTGTTCGAAAAATTTGTTTCAAATTTTCATTTGAATTTTTGTAATAACTGAAAATTAGTGGACTCAAAAATTTAATCGAATAGTTAAAACCGTTTATTTGTTAATCGAATAGTTAAAACCGTTTATTTTTTAATCGAATAGTTAAAAACCTGATAACGTTTAGCGGTTAACCGTGAAACAATTCCCTATTTGCACTCACTGAAAATGTTTGGCACATACTAAAATATTTTTGAAATGATTTAAACTAAACCATCAAGGTTATTATGACATAAATCACACGAACTAACACTAGGACCAAGAAGGTGACCTTAAAGTATCGTGGTTCTCTCTTATCAAAAAGCTTAAGAGGAGTGCATTAAGGTACGCATATCCTCATTATATGTAAATAAAGTGACAGCAAACTCTACTTTGAAGAGCTCACACAACGTCTATGTAGAGCATAAATCCTAAACAGCACAAGAATTTAAGTTAATATCAAAGTCGTATAAGCTCTCATCGAGAATCAAACTCACGATCTGCGGAGACTAAATGTAGACCGTGCATGCCTATAAAGTAATAAAGAGAATACATGAAGTTAGAAACCTTCCCAAATTATATCTTTAGCAATTTTAGGTGATCAAATACTAAAATTAGTTCTGGAGACCATGACTTTGGTTCTGCAAAATTAACCCACAAAAAGTTGATATCAATCACGTTCGTTCATGTACCCATGCCCTATAAAAGCCCATACTATCCATATAATGTAATAAAGAACCAATCAAATTTACAAATATTACACAATATTGAGAACATTTTATTCATGAACCTAAACGACATAAAACAAGTGCTGTCGAAACAGTTTTCCATCAGCTAAGCCCTTACTAAATAAACTAAGCACTGGAACGTTGAACGTTTAAATCGCTCAAACCAATAACAATGTTTTGTAAGAGTTATTACAATGAACCAATCATAATTAAGCAAAGAGTAAATGTGACGTCATTATTATTTATCCACGACCGAAAACGAAAGGTAGTAACTAGGTTCGAAGTCAGCTCATCACTTCCCTCTTTTACCTTCTCTAGGGATGAATGTATTCTTTCAAAGTAAACCATTACACATATATGTTCTTATTTTGTCATAAGAAGTAACTCCTCAATGTTATCTCGTTACATAAGTATGATTAATCGTTATTACAATGAACCAATCAAATTTAAGCAAAAAGTAAATGTGACGTCATTTATTTTAATTCACAAACGAAAACAAGAGGTACTAACTAGGTTCAAAATAACCTAATCTCATCCCTTTTCTCCTTCTCAAAGAATAAATATATCTTTTCAAAGTAAACCATTACACACTATTTGACAATTAAACACCGTATTTGTTCGAACAAACAATGCCAACGATACTGTGACAACGAATACGTAAGCATAGGTAACACGATATAGCTGACGTTTCCTTTTAAACATATGATTATAAGTCAATACATAAAGAAGCTATTTAAATCTTTCCAATAGTTTTATTTAATTCACAAACGAATATAATATAAACTATTGTTGGTAACCAGGTCCGGGATCGCCCTTCTCCCTCTTTTATGCGCCTCAATAAATGTATGCTTTCCTGGACACACTTTTTTAACAATTAAATATCGTGGTTCGAGTCCCAGAAGTCCCGTGAATGAAATCTAAACCTTAACCAAAAGTTAAGTAGGCCTATTCCTCCCAAAGTTTTCGAGTTAAGTTGATTTTGAGTCTAACGTCCCATTCAGCAGCGATAATAAAACCTACTAATTAACGGGAATCCGAACCGCATGAGCTGCCGCCGGGAATCGAACCCTGGTCTCCCACGTTAAAAGCGCATACGATAACTGCTTAGCCACGAAGTAGCTCCAAAGTTTTCAGATTTCATATTAATACTAATACTAATTCATACTATTACTGGAGTCTACTAATTCATAATGCAGTAGATCATCAAGAAAGAGAACAAAGACCTTGTTTTAGTATATTTATACCCATAACAGGAAATAAAACAAGCAATCATAACCTCCAAGCTAAAAATCCGTTCAGTGACGTCATACGAACACGTTAATTCAGACCAAATACCTCTAATTCATTCGCACCAGTAAAGGGACGGTGGCTCCATGGTAGAGCGCTAACCTCTGGTGCATGGGGTCCCTGGCTGGGTCCCCGGCCAAGTTAGTCTGTGGTGAACAACATCGTGCTCGTGGGTTTTCTCGGGTTCTCCTGTTCCTCCCACACTTTCATTCCACCAATTAATTAATTTCTCATCGTCACCGTCTCCTTTATCCTGACCGGCATATTCGAGGGACGTAAAACTAACTCAAAAGATTGTCTGGAACATTCTTCGCAAAGTCTAGTTCAGTATTGTCCAATTATAATGAGCCTGAGGGCCATAACTGTCTTTACTAGTAAAGTGGAGGGCCGCAGCTTATAATAATAATAATAATAATAATAATAATAATAATAATAATAATAATAATAATAATAATAATAATAATAATAATAATAATAATTATTATTATTATTATTATTATTATTATTATTATTATTATTATTATTATTATTATTATTATTATTATTATTATTATTACACTACGAAAGAAAAATATAGAAAAAGTATTTGAAATATTATATACCTATTCAATATGACAAATGAGGGTGACTAGCAGCGTTTACAAGGGGTTGAATATCTACATTCATTTCTGTTGTTGTGAGTCACAGGAAATGTAAAAGAGAAGAATCTCCAAGGCAGCTTCTGAAGCGATTCTTCACAATTTTCATGGTAGAAAATGCACTTTTACACAAATAAGTGCTATCAAACATTGACGCTCTGTTCCGAACGAACTCACAGTTTTTAGGGAAAGGTGGATGTCCGCGCCTTTTTGTTGTACAGAAGCGCTAAATGGATGCGTTATTTCGAAAGAAGAGTGCGGAAACATTAAATGAATGAATGAAAATAATATCAGTACGGCTAATAACAATTGCGAATCGTGAAAGCTTTGTGGGCCGCAGAAAATGGTTTGGCGGGCCGCATGCGGCCCGCGGGCCGCCATTTGGACAGCGCTGGTCTAGTTCTATCCATATCGATTGCAATTACTGCAAAGTCTCAGTGAAAGTGACACAAAATCTTTGTGAAGAAAAAGATGACTTTCTTCAGCTGCTTACATTTGGGGACGAATCAATCTTTCACATTAGTGGTGTCGTAAACAAACATAACGTTCGTATATGGAGAAGTGAAAACCCTCACGAGATTGTGGAGCAAATTAGGGACTCCCCAAAGGTTAAAGTGTTTTCTGTTGTAACGTCCAAAAAGGTGTATGGACCGTTGTTTTTCCAAGAAGAAACCATTACTGGAAGAACGTACCTGGACATATTACAATTTTGGTTGATGTCACAACTTGAAGAAGATAGTGACAATTTCATATTTGTGTAGGATGAAGCCCCATCACACTGGCATTCCTGATCACACTAGCCCCACTGTAAGGGATTACCTTGACGAAGTTCTTCCTAGGCGGTGAATTGGCCGTTCAACTTATGAGAACATGGCTATGACTCAATGGCCACCACGAAGTCCAGACATCACACCGTGTGATAACTTTCTGTGGGGTTACATAAATGATAAAGTGTATGTTCTCCCTTCACTCAGAGTCTGACGCAAATGAAAGAAAGAATCAGAGATGCTGTTGCATTGGTGGACAGTTAGATTTTGATGCGTGTTTGGGAAGAATTGGACTACAGACTAGGTGTTCCCGTGGAACCAAAGGATCACACTTAGAACATCTGTAGTTGTATCACAAAAACTTCCAGATGTACCCTACAACATACGTAAGTTATGTCACCATGTCATTAAAACTCTTCATTTGGGAAACCACTAAAGTTGTCTATTTTTTATGTTAACCATATACATCTATATAAAGTAGTCGAAGTGAGACGGTATGCGGTGGTATGCCATATCGCCTCTGATTTTTCAGTGATGAAGGCATACCGCCTCTGGTTTTCTACTGATCAAGATATACCGTCACTGGAAAGTGGATGCTAATATACCTTTAATAAATCCATTTTTATATGTAGTAATTGACGAATAGCTTTACACGTAACATATATGAAAGTCAAGAAGACATATATATATATATATATATATATATATATTAGGGATGGCCAAAATTTTCCGGAATCCGGATTCCGGAAATTTTGTTTTCCGGAATCGGAAAATTTACTTTCCGGAATTCAGATAAATTCCGACATTCGGAAAAAATCCGGAATTTAGAAAAAATTCGGAATTTTTTCAATTTTACTTTCCGGATTCCGGAAAGTAAAAATTCTGGAATTGGTCATCCCTAGCTACCTAGTAGCTGTTAAAAGAGAAACACAATAATGAATATATATACTGTATTAGTTGCTTGTAGTTGGATATGTCTTTATCACTTACGTAGACAATTGCTACTGCAGTTATTTACTGCTTTATGAGGAAGGTCTTATTTTCACACCCAAAAAAGTCGCCGGTATGTCAAACATTATCGCGTTCCCACCTGCAGCTGCTCCAAAGCAATGCAAACTACTTTTTAACCAGGCGAAAGGCAGTGAAGGAAAAGAAATCTCAACAAATATTCTAATAACATTCGCTTATTGTCAACATACCTACAGTGAGCGCAGAAAGTGTTCGTACACCGTGCATACTATATATTGGAAACAGCTAGCATGAGAACGGGAGGTGGAAAATATATATATAACCAGAATTAAGACTACACATTCATACATTTTATTTCTATATACAAGAGAAAGGCCAAACAAAGACAATCACTGTTTTGTTCAGAAGAAAAGAGAGAATTCCTTTTTTGTAAACGCAAAAAGTCACCGTACACTTATGCTTGAATTAATGCTTATAAAGTATATTACGTTATTTAATATTTTGTGGGATTACCCTGTGCGTTAATGATTGTAGTCTTCGTGGCATTGATTTCACCTGTAGTAGTTCGTAGTTCTGTAGCTTCGGGACTGATTATGTCCCATTCTTCTTGAATAGCTTTTCTCAGGCCTTCTTTAGTAGAGAAGCTGTGCCTTCTGATTCTTGTCTCCAGTAGAGATGGCCAAAAATTTTCGGATCCGGATATCCCGGATCCAGTGAGATCCGGATCTCGGATCCGAATCTCAGATCCGGATCTCGCATCTGGATCCGAAATCCGGATCTCGGATCTGGGTCCGGATCTCGGATCTGGATCCGGAACTCGGATCTCGGACTGGGTCCGGATCTCGGATCTGGATCCGAAACTCGAATCTCGGATCTGGATCCGAAATTCGGATCTCGGATCTGGGTCCGGATCTCGGATCTGGATCCGAATCTCAGATATTGATTCGTATCCAAACCTACATCTGAAATTGTGATGATAAAATTGAATATCTAAAATTCGTCAAAACTTTTTTAGGATTCACTAATATAGTAGGATGCTGTGCTTTTAAATGTTTCCATAACACGTTTGTGCTACCTTTGTTCTTTACGTTATTTTAACCTTGCAATATTTACTTTCTTATATAAACTTTCTTATTTTCTCATATACAAATGAAATATCTTTTAGATAAGACCCTTCTAATCGCAGGAATACTGGACAAAACAAACTCTTTATTAATAGTAGTTTCTGACTCACTAGAGTCCAACCATCAACAAATCTTTCACTTCGAAGGTACAACAAAAAATATAGACTGGTTGGCGTGGAACAACAGTAGATCTTTAAACATGCACACGAGAATTTCAGGAGAGCGATATGGTTGTGTAGTATTATTAGTATTAATAAAAGTGTTCGTTGTACGACTTTATTACCTAACTTATGGCTTGCCCTTCTGAGGTCAGGAGTTTGTTGAAGGAGTAAATATAAAAGAGATTTCTGTTATTTCTTCTTCACCCTCCAGGTTTCTTTAATCATACATTGCAGGACGTAACTAAAACATATCCATGCATCGTATCATTGAAGCGTTTTTTGTTTTGTATATTAGTGTTCAAAAATATAAAATATTTAACATATTCGCATTTGTTCATGTGATCTAAGGTTTAATTCTCGGTGGAACATACATGAGATAATTGAAAGCTGAAACAATATGAAAATAGTATATAAAAGTCAGGAGATTAATATTAAAACTTTAGCTATTTATTGGGACTGTAAGGCTATAGTTAAATTAACACACACGTTTCGTGAAGATATATTAAGTCGTTATTGTTTATTTACTATAAGCTACCAGATACATCCTCAGAGGCCACTTTACACTGTAATAATCAACAGATGAAAACATTGGGAAAGGAATGGAAGGAAGGTCTCCAGAGCCTTAGATCAAGGTACTAACCTAGCATTTGCCCAGTATAACTGAGGAACAACCCTGGAAAATCCTCAGTCAGGATGGCTGGTCTCCGAATTCAAACCCGGTATTATCCAATTGCGAAGCAAGAATCCTAACAAGTAGCCTGAGCTCACTCCGCATTATTATTATTATTTAATTAACGTAATGTTCTAAAATTAGTGCAAATTAAACCCTACTTTCTTTATTGGTGATGATATAGTTAATAAGCCTACATGAGACATCAGTCTCCCATTAAATAGGCCTTGCTCAAGAAAGAATACCAGAACTGGAATTCAGGAAGTGGGGGTGAAGAGATTAATGAGGATGAGGAAACTATGTGCGATGCAAAAACTGAGAAATTATGACTTCATCACAGATATATTCACTTACATACGTCAATTAATATTTCTCTGATACAGGGCACTCTACTTTCTATAGTGGCAGGAAAATGGCCCGCTTTTGTAAACGAACACATTAAGCACGTGCATATAGGCACAATATACGTGCAAAGAAACATAGGTAAAACTAGAAAAAAAAATAGGGAAAGCGAGGGGAAAGTGATAAAACGCCATTCAGCTTAAAAAAAAAAAAAGCTGAAAATAACTTAGAGCTACAAAAGACGCGAGGCGAATTTTATTGAAATGATTGTTTTTCCTTAGTGATTAGTTGTGCTAACTATGAACATGAATTAAAAAGAAAACAAGTAGCTAGCTCTGAGTTTCGCAAACTGGTTGAAAAGAAAATATTGGATAAAATTTAATAATAAAGAAGGCATTTATGATAATTAAAGCAAATTAAATTCTTGGCACGACAGTCCTTTGGTTCCTATCAGCGGGCTTACGTTCATTTGAAGCGGGATTTGAATGCAAGACATTTACAGTAAAAGGGTTGAGTTGATTTTAGTTTAGCGTCCCTTTCAGCAGCGAGGCTATATGAGACGTGGGCCTACTGATTAACGTGGAATCCGAACCACATGAGCTCCCGCCGGGAATCGAACCCGGGTCTCATTTACAGTAAAAGGATCCACAGCCTAATGCCGCAGACCACTCGACTATGGCTGTCGGGTTTTCTCGGCTAATCTGTAGCACATTTACAGTAACTGATTATTTTAAAAGTTGCTCCTAAATACTGACAATCTAAGTTTTATGTATCAAATATTTCCTGCGATAATACCATACACTCTCCGACTTCTATAGACGAAAAGCTAAAGTTACCCACATTATCTAATACAGAAATAAGTTCTGATTCTCTAATAGCTGCTGATGGTGATAGTCAAGGTTCACCGAAGCATGATCCCAAACCCAAACTGAGATATTGATGTCACTGGGACGCCTGAAAAGTCATTGTGGGTAAGTGAATTGCCCACTTGTCAGGATGAAGGGCGATGGTGATGTGAAATGCAGGGCTGTCAGAGGTACTACTTATAATAATTGGATTTGTAATATTCTATGTTGCCGTAAACCCTCTTCAAGAAGATAACTGTTAATTTTAGCTTTGAAAATGTTACATAAAGAGTTTTATTGCTATCATTAGGTTGCATATAAATCTCTTTATTCCGGAATTATCGGATTTATTTTACCGCTTAACTTTCACATCTCTTCTGATTTACGAATATTTAAATCACGATTATCCCCTTAAGGTCAATTAGTGATATTTTAACTTATTTAAAACCAACTATGTATATGGCTAGTCTTGTTATATGGGAATAATTGAGACTAGAAGCAATCTACAGGCTACGTTCAAAAGAATCTTGTCCGACCTCCTGATAAACCACGTCTTTCAGCAAGGTGAATTGTGGCAATCCGATACTAACATGAGGAAATCTTCCGGTTCAAGTGAAAGCTTCCATAAGAATCAGCACCCTAATCAGTGGTATGTGCCTTGCTAATTTTTCTCCAATGTGAAAGTACCTAACTTTATTGTTAAAAATGAAAAGGTTTTTATTTCAAACAAGTTGTCATTACAGTTTTCATATTTGAACACAACACTCATGAAAAGTCATGTTAAAGCGCGACTTACTCCTGAAAAAGAATATTTATCTGTTTTTAATTTCTCGTGTTCCTCAAACTACATGCAGAATTAGTGCAAGTGCCTTCCGCTCGCATTACCTAGGTACAAACGCAATGGCGTATTTAGGGGAGAGGCTTCCGGGCTTAAGCCCCCCCCCGAAATCTTACTTACTATAGTAAACTATATGAAATATCTTGCAGAATTTTCACATTTTCAGGCAAAGCCTCCCCCCGAAAGTTAGCAAAGCCTCCCCCCGAAACAAAATCGTAAATATGCCACTGTACAAACGGCTACGATCTTGATACTAGCACATGTTTCGGTTTCCAGATCTCAAATATTTATATTTCAGCCTGATTCTATGTATGAATCCGAAATTTCAAATCTAAATAAGAGGCACCAAAATTCATAGTTTATTCTCGGTGCTCATATTGTGATTTACTAAATAATTATTAAATCTAATTGTAGGGTATACATTTGATATTTTGAGCAGACTGAGCAAGATAAATATACGTAAAAAGTAGTCAATACTTGTCTTAACTGTTTATGTTTTCTTAACTGTCAATGAGATAGGTGCATTGAGGAATTTTAAATATTCATCTCGGTCCTGCAACCGAGTGGAACTAGATACGACATTCGAACTCTCATCCGGATCATTTTTTTTCTTAAGTAAGCCAAACATTTGATCTTTAGAGTAGAATGAAGGAAACAAATAGACTTGTCAATATTCATCTTAATTTTCTGTTCTCTTCTTCACTGTCAGGACTTCGTAAAATTACTTTCGGCGAATTTTAGATATTCAAGTTTATCATAATTTGGATGGGATGTGGGTTTGGATAAGAATCAAGATCCGAGATCCGGATTTCGGATCCAGATCCGAATTTCGAACCCAGATCCGAGATCCGAATCCAGATCCGAGATTCGAGATCCGGATCCAGATCCGAAATCCGAGATCCGGACCCAGATCCGAAATCCGAGATCCGGATCCAGATCCGAAATCCGAGATCCGGACCCAGATCCGAAATCCGAGATCCGGATCCAGATCCGGATCCGGCCATCCCTAGTCTCCAGAACAGACCATAGATGTTCTATGGGGTTCATGTCTGGGGATTGGGGAGGTGTGCGAAGCTGTTTCAATCTATTATAGTGTAGCCACAATCGAGTATTTTCCGCTGTATGTTTGGAGTTGTTGCCTTGTTGAACAATAAATTGTTTTCTGCGCACTAGTATGGATTTTGCTTTAATATGTTAATATACACTTTGTGGATCATCACTCCATCGATAAAGTGGAGACGACCCACTCCTGAGGCACTCATACAACCCCAGACGAGCACGGACCCTCCTCCGTGTCTTACTTTAGGGACGAGATTTTGAGGATTCATCTATGTATTCACCTTGCGCCATACCATACGCCTCCCATTGGATTCGATAATATTAAATTTACTTTCGTCCGAAAATATGACCCTATTCCAAAAAGAAGCCTGATCCCTTATCTTTATACTCTTTTTCAAACTTTAGTCTCTTTATACGATTTGTCTTGTTCATTCATAACATTTTCCTGGCTATCCGACCATGATACCCTGCAAATATTCCGCACTGTACTGGCTGATACTTTAACACCGCGTATTTCCAGATCCGTTGCCAATTGCACAGCACTACTTTTCGGAACCTTTTTTCTTTCCCTAATAATGTAACGTTTATCTTGTTCACTCAACACTCTTGGTCTTCCAGGTTTTTTTTTTTTTTTTTCGCACAGTGATAGAAACATTGTACATCGCAATTATTGTTTGTACTGTTGAACGAGGCCTGTCTGCAAGGTTTGCTATCTTTCTCAAATACGTACCTTTCTTATGCAATTTAATAATTACTTTTCTTGTCTCCTCATTTGTTTCTGTTCGGTTGCTTCCCATTTTGACAGCCCACCGTGCAGTTTTTTCACTCCTATTCACAACTAAACTCATTCTGTTATTCGTCATGCTATACAGAGGTGTATACTCAGGTGAATACTAGTGAACCCCAGTTGTGGTATCTTTGTTTCGTATTCGTACGTCAGGTGTACGATCTCTTTTTGCGTCTACTCTATATACTTTCTACGGAATTTATTTACTTTCTGACCATTAAACTTGTCTTTGTGGTTCTTTATTGATATATTCATAAAGCTTAGTTTTCATTATTCATATTGTGTGTGTTATTACACTTCTTAAATTTTCTGTTTCTTTTTCGCAGGCATTCTCGTTTCAATAGCATAGGTGTACGAACACTTTCTGCGCTCACTGTATGTACAGTAAATACAAATTTACAATTTTTGACTTTACGAAGTATACAATGTAATTGTTCAATAATTAACATAAGCAGGCATTCATTTATTTATATTAATATAATAATTAATAAAACTAATAAGCGGGTGATTGATGACTCAGTGGTAGAGTTTTCATCTATGGTATTCTAACCCAGGACATGTGGGTTTTCGATGGCTAATTTTGTGTTCGAAAATTTTTCCGGTGGTAGGCCTACTCTTGGTTCCCTTTCTTATATTTGTTCCATAATCATTCGTTAACGAATTTACTTTATCAAAACTCTATAGCCATATATTCATTCTGTCAGTCAGTGAAACAAACAGTCTCAAGAACTATCTGAGGATTACCATCAATTTTGGCCACGATGTACAGAGTCAATAGTTAAGAATCGAGTTGCCTGATGAATGTAATATTCAAATCGGAAGCGGTACAAATCAACCATTTCCGGTTTTAACGTTAATCATTATATAGTAAATATGGTAATAGATAGCGAGAAGCGGTTTCCAGTAATCGACATATATAACATTCATGTAGATAGAATGTTACCCAATTTGTGCATCTGCTGAAAATAATGAGCTTAGGTATTTAGAGAGCATTTTCCGCTTTAGAAAATGTGTGCTTGGTAAAGAATGTAGAGAATTAGCTGAGTCAGGCACGTATCTAGAATATGGTAATAGGAAGGGGGGGGGTCTGTCACGAAATACTGTGGTTATTTCCAGGGGCTCAATCATTCTAAACTATTTTATTGGCAACATATATTGGTTCGTTTAGCCAAGATTTCTAATGGAGGGATGATATGAAATACTGTGGTTACACACCAGAGGCTCGATCAATCTAAATATTTTACTGACAACATACCCATGTTGATTGGTTAGGACAATAAAATGAGGATATGTTAGTAAGTATTTTAATAAGAAGCTATGAAGGAATCTCGAGTAAAAAATATAAAAAAGTATTGAAAAAGATATAGTCTTCCGAGGTCATTCGAACGGTGTCGAGAATTTTGCGTCTGGGAAATTTGCGCCCTACTTCAAGAACAGGGAAAATTGCGCCTGCGATGTACCTCCACCGGGAAGTTTGAGCCCTGCGAAATAAAAGAACCTATTGGAGCTTACGCATTTGCTCGGAGGGACTGACATTACAGCATAAACAATCCTCCCCCCACAACCATGCCTTTTGTGATTTATTTTCATTGTGGCCATATAAGGGGAGAATAAACTTCAATATAAGCCAAAAGAACACAACGGATCAACGCAATCACTGCTTCTTCCAGAGATGATTTTGGGGGAACACTGGCCTCCCCAGAGCTCTCAGAGTGCCCCCTCGGAGGAGACCAAAATAATAGTCTATAATATAATAATAGTACCAGCAGTGACCCCCTCCGGAATACTAAGTGTGCCCCCCGGAACATTTTTTCTGAAAGAACGACTGAACGCAATTGTGTGTTTGAAGTGTAATTCCAGCAAGTAAACACACTGTACATAGTTTTCTTGATAATATTACTGAACTGATTTTACATTCACTTTACATTTTCTTTTCTATATTTTGTGTCCTAAAAAGCCAAACAACTCGCAAGGATTGTGAACAGAGATATCTGGGTAGAGCCAAACAGCCTTTTGTAGATTAAATTATACTCTTTGGTTATATTAATAAATAATTATATATCAGTCATTTATACTTTTATTGTAAATTTTGTAGTATAATGAAAAATTGTATTTGTATGGATTGCCCTTTAGTGAACTAAAATTGTATTTTTTTCATTTGTTCGGAATATTATAACGGATGGAGTAACTCACTGAGACGATGAGAGGCAAGCCTAGTTCAAGTGTGAGTGGAAGTTACTTTACACAATACAAAAATAAGTTGAATTGTAGGGCGCTAACATCCCAGTGCAAATATATAGCCGGCGCATTTCCCCCTATTTTTGCGGTAGGGCGCAAACATCCCAGTGCAAATATATTCCGAGCGCATTTTTCCTATTTTTGTGGTAGGGCGCAAATTTCCCGGGCGCAAAATTCTCTCATTCAAGGAAAATATAATGTCCGTGAAGTTGACAAGCCACTTATGTCAGACTCCAATTTCGACTTTAAACGTCGCTAGTGGTATGTTAGTGTTCGATAGTGACGCAAATCGTTAGTACTCCAGAGATAACGTGTGCTTTTTAAATAATGGATATAAGTCTTCTAACTGCATGCCAACACGCCCACTTCTAAGAATCATCTCAAAAATGAGGTTAACCGTTAGAGCAAGTAAGTGCTCATTAGTGCCATTAACATTAGCGTTAATGCCTCCATCGTACGGCCCTTTGAGTAATAATAACACAACGCTCTTTGCTAGAGTCTCAATGCGTCCCTATATTCTCGCGAACATTCTTACATGCCCAAGTTAGTTACTTCTTTTTTTTTTTTGCAACTATTGTTTATCTGTTATTGTTTATTGTTTATTGTTAGTCTGCAGAGTAGTCCTTACATTAATATGCCATTGTCCTTGATAATCATTGCGTATTTACAAGCAGTTTGTTATTACTGTTAGAAGATATCAAAAAACAACAGATAAAATCTATTACTTAACGGTTCATATTTTTCTTTTACAGTACGTAAACGATTAATAATAATAATAATAATAATAATAATAATAATAATAATAATAATAATAATAATAATAATAAGACTATTCAGCATAAAAGTTATCAATTGCATGACACTGGTAACAAGCGACGCATATTTTAACTTCATAAAAATTCGTTTCTCACGATTTTCTGGAAAACTATGTATGATAACATCTTCATTATGTCAAGTTGTTTATCTCAGTGTGATATATGTATTACCTCTGGACAATATCACAGTAAAACAAAAATTAAATATTAGTACATCGTACTTTTAGACTACATCTCATTAACCATGGGAAGATTGAGTAGTGTATACTTTAGGATGTAAGTTTCAGCTTAACTTGCGTCATACATTCTTAGGATTACAAAAAGGAAATTTGTTCGTTTGCATTTGAACAAAATTCTTAGGATTACAAAAAGAAAAAATAATTTTTCCGAATTCCGGAATTTTTCTGAATTCCGGATTTTTTCCGAAATCCGGAATTTTTCCGAATTCCGGATTTTTTCTGAATTCCGGAATTTTTCCGAATTCCGGAATTTTCCGATTTTAATTTCCGTATTCCGGAAAGTAAAAATTCCGGAATTGGCCATCCCTAATATATATATATATATATATATATATATATATATATATATATATATATATATATATATATATATATACATAAACGATTCAATATGATACATCAAAATATAAACTAGATGAACTTCTTTGAAGACACCTCATTTCAAAAACAAAAGGTAAGAAAAAGACAACAAAAATGTCGGTGCTGTCAACTTAGAAATTATTTCTACGTAAGATATAGATATAAGATCTATATCTCTTTTGAAATACCCCTCAGTCGAGTGGGGGGCCCGGGAGCTTTCCCGCAGGAAATTGTTAATATAAAAACTCGGTTTCTGAGCATTTTCGTGTATATTTCAGGGGTATAAAAGCAAAACCTGCTAAATCCACTTTTCAGTTTTGTCAGGAAACGAAGAAAAAGTGACGCCCTTGCGTTTCAGAATTGTTGAACATTTCTTTTTGTTTGTTTGTTTAGTGGTCACTATTTAATGCAGATGAGTGAAATCTACCACTAAACAAAGTCTTCCCCCACTTCGTAACTATAGAGAAGCTCTCCAGTGGTTGTCAGTCATTATGTAAATAGAAACGCAATATTTTAGGCAACATACCCTCACTGTATTTCAATATTTGGATTGCCGGTATGTCGAGTTAAAATCGCAATAAAACATACCGCATCTGTTTTTTTCCACTTCGAACACTATATATATATATATATATATATATATATATATATATATATATATATATATATATATATATATATATATAAGGGCGGATCCAAGGGGAGCTAAGGAGCTATAGCCCCCCCCCCTTGACGCTCAAGTTTACACTGGATAAAATGGGCTTCAATTCTGCTTTACACTGGATAAAACAGCAAATTATTGTTTAGCCCCTCCCTTGATCATATCTTGGATCCACCACTGTATATATATATATATACAAGGTTTGTCCGGAAAGTAATAGGACTGAGTCGATTTAAAAAATAATATTGAGCCAATCGTTACAATTCTTTAAAAACTTTCAAAATAGGATCCTTCTGCGTCGATGCAGCACTGCCAGCGCGATTTCCAAGCATTGAAGGTGTCACGGAAGTCATTCTCCGGATTAGCCTTGAGAGCCGCGGTGCAAGCTGCTTGGATCCCCTCTGTCGTCTCAAAATGCTTGCCTTTCATTGGGCGTTTCAGGCGAGGAAACAAAAAGAAGTCCGGGGGGCACATCTGGGCTGTAGGGCGGCTGCGGAAGCGTTGGGATGCCGGCCTTGGTCAGGTAGCTGTTCACAAAAAAGGCGGTGTGAGCCGGGGCGTTGTCGTGGTGCAGCTTCCAATCGGCTCCGATGTTTGGTCGGACCCGATTGACCCTTCGTTTGAGTCTCTTGAGCACTTCCACGTAAAACTTGGCGTTGACGGTTTGTCCAGGAGGAACAAATTCATGGTGGACGATGCCTTTGGTGTCAAGAAAGACAATGAGCATTGTTTTCACTTTGGATTTGCTCATTCTTCCCTTTTTTGGCCGAGGAGATGCCGGCGTGTGCCACTCGGAAGATTGCCTCTTTGTCTCGGGATCATACTCAAAGATCCATGATTCGTCAACTGTAATTACGTTATTCAAAAATTGGGGGTCACTTTCACACATGTTCAAATTTTCTTGGCACAATTCCACTCGCCGCAATTTTTGGTCGTCAGTGAGCACTTTTGGGACAATCTTCGCGCACACCTTACGCATGTTCAAATGCTCCGTCACAATTTCATGAACCACGATTTTTGGTAAATTTAACATCTGGGCAATTAAACGAATACTTAGTCGACGGTCTGAGTGTCGGTGTTTTTCGAAGTCGAAGGTCTTCCAGCACGGTCTTCATCGGCGACCTCTTCCCGGCCCTCCGAAAAGGCCTTGTGCCACCGAAACACACCACTTCTTGCTAAAGCATCATCTGGGTAAGCCTGCTTGATCATATCAAACGTCTCTGTCGCAGATTTACCGAGTTTAACACAGAATTTAATCGCGTACCTCTGCTCTAACGAACGCTGCATTTTCGGCTTGCCCCACTCACAGAAACACGTCGCGCGAAAAAGCCTGTCCTGACTCTCTGTGTCCTCGGAGACAACTGACCAGCCACTCGTTCGTTAGCTAGGGACGCCCTCTACCGGATCCAGTCGGTGCGCGCACGCTCCGAAGTACAGTCATGGCGGAATAAAATCAGTCCTATTACTTCCCCGACAAACCCTATATATATATATATATATATATATATATATATATATATATATATATATATATATATATATATATATATATATATAAAGAGAGATAGGGGATAAATAGATGTACATCTCCACTAGTCTACTGTGTACTTTAACATGCCTGCACAAGGTTCCAGTTAGGTTCCAAATAGGGGAACAACAAATGTAGGTACTGCAATCGTTTGTGTCTATTGCTTTTATATGTACTCTGAGCATTATCTAACCTAATGTCTAGATATAATAAATATTTAAAGAAAACATTTGCACCATTCACATGACTGTAAACTTCGTCTTTTTCTTATTTTTCTTGAAAAATTAAAAAAAAAATCATCTGAACTCTGATTTTTTAGTGCTGTACATTTTCTTCTGTGTGTTAGCTATATATTCATTAAAGTATATCACCCGTGGTTCATATTGTGGAGCACAAATGGAAAAGCACAAAAGTGTATGCCTATATTTACTAAATACTTCAATAGTAGTCATACAATATTGATACATTGATCATTTTTCTGCAATATCTTAAAATCAGTCAATTAAAGAACAAACAAATTAACGATTAACATCCAGTTCCAACCATGTTTCTCCATATGTTGTCTTTCTAATAATATTGCCCATCTCTAGCATTTATAGTAAAAGGTTTGAATTATGAAACAATGGAATAAAAAACTTAGGTAATGTAATTGAAAATAAGAAAATTTATACGAAAAACATGACAAGAAACATATTCAGGGATGTAATGGAGGGTATACGCTGGTATACGGCGTATACCCACCTCTATTTTTTGGAAACTATCGCATACCCTCCTAAAATTTAAGAAGTACGCAGGTATACGCTGCATTCGATCCATATCTATAGTATATTCACTTCATTGGGACAAACAACAACTGCTTTTCATGTACTATATTTCAAAACAAAAAATCCTCACTAAATAGCTGGTCTTCAGGCTGTTGCCACCAATGATGTTGAACTTCTTTTAAAATGTTTGCGTTCGGAGTGTGGGAATTGAGTTTTTCGAGAATCCCTTCTAATGGAGACCAGCACTCTGAATCTACAGTGGTTTTTCCTTAAGATGTCAAATGCGCTGTTCGTAAAGACCAATGTAGAACTCTTTCCTTTCTAAAGAACAGTCGGAGATGAGGATGAATAGTTGGGCCTATATCCTCATGTGGTGATTTTGAAAATTTTCTGTTTTGACATAGGAATAACCACAGTTTTCACACCCTGTCTGATCTATATTCAAAGTCTGTCAATTGGATAAAATTAGAGCGAGGCAATATGGGATGGAATCAGCTCCTTTCTAATCGTGGAAGGAGGTTTCGAAAAAAAAATGTGTCTTTACTTTAGTTCAAAGGTTAAGAGGAAATTAAATGAATATATTTGCGATAAGAAATCGTTGACCTCCACAAAATTAACAACACATATGACCTATCGTCGGTATAGTTTGAAGCATTCACCGTCGTTCCCAATATCATCAACTACAACGGCGAACCCTGGATTAATAATGTTCATTTGTAGCCGCAATTGACATAAAAGAAAGTGGCAATTAATTTCTATAAATATTCAGCAGCTAGTACTGTTGTACTAGTTTTCTCGCAACCTACTGAGAGAAAGAAGGAGAGGATAAAAATAAACATTTTCTTTGTTGTTTCAGTTTCGTTCAGATAAAAAAAAAAAATATTTGAAGAAAATTTGTTAAAAGGAGGGGGTAGAAATCAAACGTCAGGAGAGACTAGTAGCGGATGAGCATGTTACAGAAATCTTTGATCATTTCAGTACAACCGTCACTTCGAAAATATTTGCCTAGTAGTGCTTAAACTTTCTTTGTGGGTTGACGAATTAAGAGTAGCTTTCAATTTGCAAGATGTCCAAGAAAGTGCTAGAAAATTGGTTAAAAAGGAAAAGAAACAACACTTTTTAAATTTCGTTGATCAAAATGTAAAAGCAAAGATATAGAGAAATAGCGAAAAAATCCAAAGGACATGTTAATTTGTCAGCTACTAATTCAGAGAAAGACATAAGTATATTTATTTATTTATTTCATATAAGGTACTACCATGAGCAAAATAAATGACGCGTCTCTTTATTTTGAAGTTTTTTGAAAATATCTCCGTTTTCTTTATATGTTCGAAATCTCGGAAGGTTTCCCCAGCAGGACAGGTTAATAACAAACCCGTTTTTAATATTTGTGTTAGATATTAGCTTAAAATAAAGAAATTAGAAGCAAAAAACATTAAATCGACAGAAATCTCGAGAATTACCAACTCTGCTAAAGTGGGAAATTTTCAAGAACGCGAGGGAATTCTGCAGTTCAACACGAAGCAGCGACATCTATGTCAGTGAGAGAAGCGTGGATTAGATCTACAAACGAAAATTTTAACGAAATATTTCTAGTATGTCTTATTATATGCATTATCAGCGAACTCCAAATATATGAATCTATGCTAAGTATTAACGTATAGATAGTGCAAATAGTGGAAATTACCTATGGAAAAAGACGAATTGTTAGCCCAATCGTAATGAAAAATCGTCTTTACTGTAGAACAGATTCAGCTTACGTAAGAAAGCAAATAGCTCAGTTAGATAAAGCAACGAGTTTGTAAACCGAAGGTAGACGGTTCGAATCCCGTGAAGGACTGTTGTCATTTTTATCACTAAGATTATTTTATTTATTTTTTATTTGGGAAAGAATAAAATTGTAACATATGTGTAAAACGCATGACGATACCAAAAAAAAAAAAAAAGAGAGAGAAAATATCGTCGCATTTGCATTAGTGTCTCTAATTTTTGTTTGCAAACAGATTCGTAATTATTTCCCCTGTGCTCACTGATGCATAACGAATGTTTTCCAGTAAATGTTAATTCTAATTTGGAGAATTTTATAGTTTCACAATTCCTCACTACATAGTCTTCTATCTACGTGTTTGGATATTTTGATAACAGATTTCCCTATTAAATGTTTAATTTTCTCTATAAATATTTGTCTTAAATTGAAATTGTTTTGAATTTACTACATAAGCAAAGTTGCCCGAAGGAGGAGAGCTCAAGTAACAGATATTCTACGTAAAAGCAACCTATTGTAGAATGATGATGCTTCTTACCTTCAGCACATAATCTTAACGTTAGAGAGTCACAGAGAGAAAAATCCTGTTTTTCCTCCCCTATGACCACTCATCTTAAAGCTCTACCTTTAATGATTCGTGTCACATACTTTCGGCTCTCCAAAGACATTCATATTTATTATTATTATTATTATTATTATTATTATTATTATTATTATTATTATTATTATTATTATTATTATTATTATTATTATTATTCCTGTGACTTTTTGGCGCCCTTCCCCTAGTAGTAGCCTATATTTTACATTTTATCATAGTGTTTTTAATAGTTTAAACCAGGAGCGTCATTTCAGATTTTGCTTTGGGGGGGGCAAGACCTCTTGATATAAGTAAAATTTCGCGTTTTTCACTGATTTACTACTATTCTAATGATAAACTCTATATACATCTCAAACTCAGGGGGGGCAAATGCCCCTCCCTGCCCTCCCTAAATGACGCCCCTGTTTTAAACCCATTTTCAAAAAGAAATCCTTACCTAGGAAAACTTCACAAAGAATATGGCCCGCTATAAACAATACCAACTCCACCCCCCCTGGTCTAGTGGCTAGCACGCCTGCCTTCTGTGGTACCGGGTCCAATTCCCGGTGGATTACTGTTGAACGATAAAAGTGGTTCGGAATCCACTATAATTAGTATCCACATCTCCCTTGCCCATTAAGGCATAACCGTGGAACGCTAAACTCAAGCAAACAAACAAACAATACTTAATTCCCGGCACTCTTTATTCTACATGCCATCTCTCAATTTTTCGATACAGCCCCCTTAGTACTATGAAACTCTCTTCTTCCATAGTGAAATGGAAAAAGATCATATAATTGCCACTACTTTACAAGAATATAAACCAAAAACGTCAGTAGAAAGCACATTATAAAATTTACTTTTTGAGGCTCGTATTGGTGCCCCTCTTTCTCTGGCGCCCCGGGCAGTCGCCCGGCCCTTAGTCCGTCCTTGAAAGTACGGACGCATAACTAAGGACTGCGGAGGAGAGGTTAACCTTCATGTTATGCCACTGGTTTGACGTGTTTGAAATGTTCAGTAAGTGATCGGTTAGTGAAATAATTTCGACAGTTACTGATGTTTAAAGTTTAGCTAAGACAAAGCTACCTAATCAAATACATTTGATATCGGGATGTCACAATTTGATTTTTCCTCACATAAAAAAGATAAAAACAATAGTAATAAAAACCCTTACTCGTACTGGGCTCCTAACTAACTAACAACCTAATTCTTACAGACTAGTTGCTCTGACCAACTGAGTTTCGATTTCTTACGCGAAAGAAGTCTGTTATATTAAGAGGCATGCTTTTCATTATCAAAACTGTTCGAAGTAATACGAACATGGCTTAAGAACAGAGACGGAACTGAAATACCACTCGATTGACCTTGAGGGCAAATCACCAAAGCGTAAAGACGTAAGTTCAGCATGCATTTCTCTGGAGTTGTGTTCAGTATTCCTATCTGCCAGTCATGCTTGTTCGTAGGAGTAATATGTTACAAACCTGACCTTTCGATACAGCACCATAGCAAAAGAATAAAAGGGAAGGAATTCTTGCCCTTGTGAACGTTGGATACCACCATGTGCAATAAAACTGTCGCGTCTCCTTGAAGTGATATTTTATCGAAAATAACTCGTTTTCCTTTATATAGTCTATCCGAAGTTTTTGAGGGTTTCAAAATGAGGAAATGTTACTGACAAACAAGAACGCATTCAGGGGTGGGTCCAGGGGGTCCGGACCCCCTCTGAAACCCCAACTTTTCTGTAAATTTAGCCTAATTTTGGGGATTATCTTTTAAAATTTTATTATAATTTATCCTAATATTGAAGTCGGACCCCTCCCGAAATAAATTACAGCATACGTGTCTCTGACAATTTTCAATATATTCGTTAAATAATAAAGTAAAATAACTAAATTAGGAGCAAAAAGCTTTAATAATAATAATAATAATAATAATAATAATAATAATAATAATAATAATAATAATAATAATAATAATAATAATTGAAGCGAGCTTAACGAGTTTCAACTGTACGACTCAACCAACGTTTCGGTGCCTGTTCGTTCGTCTGCTCCTCTCATAAAAGACATTTCATTTTAATGAAACTAGTAAGTGCCTTCTTTTAGCTCTGCGGAGTAACTATTGCTTGGAATATGAATCTGCAAAACATAAGAGGTAAAATTAACCAAATGGTGCAAGTTTCCACTTATATATATAAAACAATTTTGCAATATCAACTACGTGAATCTTGTCCCATAAAGAAGCCGAAACCCCTACACCGAAGAGCCCTCCGAGATTTGATCATTGTCCACACGGACTGAAATTGTCATTTGAAGCCAAGACTTTAATATGAAGCCAATAATTTCTTTAAAATAGACGGAAAATTCGGAAGTTATAAGCATTTTCATATTTTTGCCTTTTCCCATAAGGGAGCCGTAGCCCCCTATACTGAAGAGCCCCCCCCACGGAGATTTGATCATTGTCCACTCGGACTGAATTTGTCATTTGGAACCAACACTTTAATACGAAGCAAAATATTTCTTTAAAATAGACGAAAAATTCGAAAGTTATAAACATGTTAACAATTTTGCCTTTTCTCACAAGGGGGCCGTATTAGCCTACACTGAAGAGCCCCACGAGATTTGATCATTGACCACTTGGACTGAAACTCTCATTTGAAACCAAAACTTTAATATGAATTCAAAAATTAAACTTTTACATTTTTGTCACCCTTGATTGTGTAGGGGCTCCTTCGTACAAATAAAGAAGCGGCAATATTACAATCAAGGGGCGCTATATATTAGGTATTCTTTTAGTTACCTACCCCTAACCGCACAGGGCCATCTTTCGTAGAATAAAAAATATTACGTGATATTCCAATCATGAAAGGGGAGAGGATGCTGTAAATATATTTCTTATTCATTTTGTCTGTCCTGCTTATCAAAAATTACTTTCTGTTGGAAGGGTACTGAAATGAGAGGGGCAAAATAAAAAGTCGTACCCCCTCCTACGTGGTTGCTCAAATAAGTACTAAAGAAAGCATTTTAAACTAAGATATTTAAGATTTAAACTAGGAAACTAAGATATCCTTACATTATGTAAGGATGGCATATTCAGGATTATTATTATTATTATTATTATTATTATTATTATTATTATTATTATTATTATTATTATTATTATTATTATTATTATTATTATTATTATTTGAATGTTTTTGGAGCACCGAAATTTTGTGAGACGAACAACGATATGTAGAGGTTTAAGATGGGTGGTCATAGAGGAGGAAAAACAGGATTTTTCTCTGTCTGACTCTATAACGTAAAGATTATGTGCTGAAGGTAAGAAGCATCATCATTCTACAATAGGTTGCTTTTACGTAGAATATCAATTACTTGAGTTCTCCTCCTTGGGTCTACTTACCTTATGTAGTAAATTCAAAACAATTTCAATTCAATACAAATACATTGTAAAACTTTTCCGTAATTAAACATCTAGGAAAAATTAAACATTTAATAGGGACATCTGTTATCAAAATATCCGAACACGTAGATAGAAGACTATCTAGTGAGAAATATTGTGAAACTTTATAAAATTCTCCAAATTAGAATTAACATTTACTGGGAAACATTCGTTATGCGCCAGCGAGCATATGGTGAGCAGTGAGCACAGGGGAAATAATTACGAAACTGTTTGCAAACAAAATTAGGGACGCTAGTGCAAGTGCGACAACGGCATTTTTTCTTTTTTTGGTATCGTCATGAGTTTTACACATACGTTACAATTTGATTCTTTCCCACATAAAAAAATAAATAAAATAACCGTAGTGTAGTGATAAAAAAATGACAACGGCATTTCCAGGGATCGAACCCGCTACCTTCAGCATACAGACTCGTTGCTTTAACTAACTGAGCTATTTGCTTTTTACGTGAACTGAGCCTGTTCCGGTAAAGACGATATTTCATTACGATCGTCCTACCAATTCGTCCTTTTCCATAGATAATTTCCACTATTTGCTCTATCTTTATGTTAATACTTAGCATATATTCATATATTTGGAGTTTGCAGATAATGCATATAATAAGACATACTAGAAATATTCGTTAAAAGTTTAGTTTGTAGATTTAATCCACATTTCTCTCAATGACATAGATGTCGCTGCTTCGTGTTGAAATGCAGAATTCCCTCGTGTTCTTGAAAATTTCCCACTTTAGCAGAGTTGGTAATTCTCGAGATTTCTGTCGATTTAATGTTTTTTGCTTCTAATTTCTTTATTTTAAGCTAATATCTAACACAAATATTAAAAACGGGTTTGTTATTAACCTGTCCTGCTGGGGAAACCTTCCGAAATTTCGAACATATAAAGAAAACGGAGATATTTTCAAAAAACTTCAAAATAAAGAGACGCGTCATTTATTTTGCTCATGGTAGTACATAGGAAGCCGATACATACGGATCTTTATCTAGAAACGTCAGAACTGTGTCAACTTGGACCAGTGGCGTAGGGAAGGGGGGACCGGAAGGGCCGCCTCCCAAAGAGGTCCGACAATGTACTTTGGTACTTTGATGTTTACAATGTTTTATATATTTTTATATTTATATATTTTTTTGTTTGTAATTTTTCTATATGTACCTATAACAGCACTTGGGCTCCCCCCAAACACACATCCTGGCTACGTCACTGACTTGGACAGAATTGATTTTACAAATACCACCATAGTAGTGAACTGCAGCAATTTTGGGGACAGAATAATAAAAAAAAAGCAATAGCTATCTCACGTGAAAGGAAGTCTCAATAGAGACAATGGGTTTCAACAACAGTCTGCTGTTAGGGTAATGATGTAAATAGCCTAGTTAGACAAGTATATACTAAAATTAAGAGTAGCTTTGACAACAATATTCCAAAGAAAGATACGAATAAAGGTTCAACACAATGTCCCGGGGTAAACAGAGAGTTGAAAAGTCCAAGAAATAGGCAAATAAGGTTCCACACGTTGTATAGAAAAACAAATATGCTAAAATGGTATATAAAATTTTCAGAATGTAGACAAATTGTAAAGAAATTGCATAATCAATTAAAATATAACTATTTCTTACAACTTGAAACCAGCTTGTTTACAAATCAACAGGTGTTTTGGAAAAAATTCAGGAACAAAAACTTTTTCACAGTGCATGTAATGGATTATGAAGAAAAGACATACCAAGATGTACATGTTGTAGCTAATGCATTTTTGTGCTATTTTCAGAAAAAAAAAAAAACATTTAGTAATTGCACGAATATTAAAATCGAAAATGTAAACGAAAATGCTAATAATGGTAATTAATTTTCTATTCAATTAATGCCTAGTTAACAGAATACAGGCATGTAGCCAAGGGTAGGGGGTCCGGGGGGTCCGTACCCCCCTTCAAGACCGAAAATGAAAAAAATTAAGGAAGGATGAAACAAAATGAAATTAGAAAAAGAAGAATCAGCGTTAAAAATAAACTACAGGATGCTTTTGCTTACTCTTTCTTAGAGATTTGTATTACTTGCAATACATGGTGGCGAGGTGAGCGAGATATCCTGGAAGAGTCAGGGAATTTGAAATTTCCAGAAAAGTTACAGAATTGTCAGAATTTCTGCTACCAGTCAGGGAGATTTCAAGCTTCTGAAAGCATAGTGTCGTGTAACTGCGTGGACATTTTTTAAATCATAATTTTTCATCGCATCCTTGCAGTATCAAACATGTTATTTTGAAAAACATTTTCTACTGCTTTTTTTTTTTTTTTGACCTGTCATTTGGAACAGACAGTAGTTGACGGAATAATAAAAACAAAAATTTATGTAGAAAGAAAGTTCTGTTAACATTGATTCAACAGAGAAAGGAACGCAGATATTGTAAAATACTAATACAAGACATTATTGAATATGTATTGTTTATAATTGTGAATATGTACTTTTTATAATAGTTGAGGTCATAATGAAAGGAAAATTGTTATATTTGAATAAACAGAGAAAGGACGTAAATAGTTTATATATAATCTTTTTCAAAACTTTTTTTTTATTATTTTACTCAAGATTTCTTCATAGTTTGTTATTAAAATACTTAGCAACATATCCTCATTTTATTGTCCTAGCAAACCAATATCTGTTGGTAGTAGAGTTTAGATTGATCGAGCTCCTGGGCCTTCAGAATTTCATGTCACGCTCCCACCCCTCCCCGTTACGAAATCCTTGCTAAACGAACCAATATATGTTCCAGTAAAAAAAATTTAGAATGATAGAGCTGCTGGTGTGATGACCACAGTATTTCGTATCACGAACCCCCCTGCACGAAATCCTGGCTACGTGCCTGCAGAATACCATATCGAGTAGAAACTTCTATAAATGCGGGAGTACTATATTAGTATTGATGAAACTAAATTATAAAGTCCAAACATTTAAGATGGAATTAAAAGGAAAAAACTGTGAAATCTTGACTATTCTCATCAAATTAAACCAAAATAATTTTAATTATGATGATGGATACGTTTAACCTTGTGTTCAGTCACAATATTTCGCTACTCAATATTTATTAAAACAGTGTTGTATATGCTGTATTAATGGATATAATTGTTATTAAAACATTTTCTTATTTGAACAGTTAATAATAACAGTTGTTAGCTCTTGAAAATATAAAATAGTAAATTAAAACTCGCTTACCTCTTAAGATAACTTGTCTTGCCTGTAGCGATTAGTTTCCAATGAACTTATCTTCCTGCACCAACTTCATATTCCACTTGCCAACACTAAATAAACAAGTTAGATAGAAGGGAAAAGATAAAACGTTTTGATGCTGTTGATCCTTTAGCTCTCTTGACCTTACAAAATCAAGTTGACTGGTATTAACTGGTAATATTCAGAATGAGATAACAGAAAATAAGAAATTTTGCAGCAGCTGGGAGGTGTGGCCTCTACGTCATATTAAGTCTTCCAGGTTTTTTTTGTTTTGTAAGCCTAAATGTACGTGTTCGTTGTAATTTTGTAGAATGTAAATGTACCAAGAAATCCAATTCAAATGCATGCAAATATTTCAATCGAAATATTCAATAAACAAATCACGAAGAAATCTTTAAAAATTGTTTATTTTTTAAAAAAAATATTAGCCAATTTTTCTCACAATACAACAGTATGTGCACACTGGGAAAATAAGGTCATGGTCATGATAAATGTTATCGACAAGAGCGATGGTCAACATGTAGCACGTATGATGCATGCGGCCCTCCTGCTGGTATGTTGTCCGTAGTAACGCAATGGTGGAACAGTTAACTCCACAGCTACAGAAAGAAAAAGGATGTCGAAATTAGTGGGCCCTGATCAGATACAAGAAGAAAAGTAAGTTTTGTGTTTACTCTTCAATCAGAAATACCTATATTTTTATTTTCCTTTTAACTGTTTCGGGTTATAAACAGTGTTTCTTCCAACATGTTTTTTGGGGGACTCTCCCCTCGAAGCTCCAAGAGTGTCATCCCGGAGGAGACCAAAACAATACGCCTATAATATAATAATAAATAGAATAGTATTGTGTGAAAATAATAACTATGTGCTCCTCCGAATACTAAGTCTTCCCCTTCGGAACATTTTTCCTGAAAGAAACATTGATTATAAATGATTAAGAGTCGTAGCCTTAGAACCAAATCGACTATATCGCTAACACTATTATAATGTTAAAATTATTTCAAGTGTTCAATAGTTAGCCTACATCATGAACTGTAACCAAAATGTCAGGAACTTGAATCAAAATAGCCTGTTTTAACCTGTCATGTTTAAACTTGTAAATTATTGTAAATAGGACCTAAATATTGTTAATGGCGCCGGATATGTTTAAGTTGCACTATGTAGTATATAAATCACACCAAAATACAAACTGTCTAAAATAAAAATGGTTTTAGTGTACAAAATTGAAGAAATGTGAGTTTGAAACTTTTGTATTTATCTAGCGACCGCCATTTCCTTGTAGGTCCTATTTACAGTAAACAAATAGGCGCATCCTGAACATGCGCACACCCAGAAATTTTTGTTGGGGGGGTCTAGTACTACAAGTCACTACTTTTATATAGCATTAAACAGGTATTATTCTGTACCCGATAAGTGATTATAAAATACTTCCACCTAGGGGAAGGTAGTCGAATTCTGCGCGGCGGATAATTTTGCGCACACGTGTTCTTGAACTTGGAGATCCTTTACGACAGATTGGTTGCTGTTGCCACGAAGGAACCGTTACTAATAAATAACATTAAAGGAGAGAAGCCATTATGTCAAATGTTTAGGCTGTAAGTGGCCATTGAATTATTTCTTTCTTGTTGATGTTAAATTTTCTTCAAACAAATTAAGAGGTACGTTCTATACTTGACATATTTCTAGGTAGTTACTTTTATGTTCCGTTTATATAGTACAATGGGCATTATAATCATTGCAATTCGTAGTGCTAATCAATATTTAATATGTCGTAATTTCGTGTTTTTTGTTAAATGGCGGAGTGGGGTTATTCTGCGAAAAATCGATGGGTTATTCTGCGCAGTGCGCAGAATTGCACCTCAAGAGTTTTATGTTAATGACAAGCGTACGTAATAGATCCGCAAAATATCGTCACTCTCTCATTACATATGCCGAAAAGAAGAGAAAAAACAATTACGAGAAGTAGTTATGCAAAGGAACAACTAAAAGAAGCTATCGGTGCTGTTAAAAGTGGGTGTGCGATTCGAGAAGTTGGAAGATTGTACGGAACAGCAGAATATGCTATTGGTCTATGGATGAAAACTAGAAATACGGTGCTACTCTCGCAAGGAAATCACTATTCTCGCGAAAACAAGAACACGAATTGGTGGAGTATGGGATTATCAAAGCAAATCGAATTGCCAATAATTTTGATGGAAATACCGAAGTTGCTAGTACGTATTGGTTAAGACTCTTTCTTTAAAGAAATCTACGAATTCGCCTAAGGAAACCTGAGGGGAATAGGATAAGGGGATTCAATGAAGAAACCGTGACACTATTCTTCAAGAAATTGGAAACAGTAATGAAAAACAATTTTTCCCTAAGTAGAATTTTCAATGTGGACGAAACGGTATTTCGAACGTGTAAAAACATGTGAGAATTTTAACACCTAAAGGTCTAAAACAGGTAGGAACTGCTATTTCGAACGAGCGTGGAAAGACAGTCACTGTTGTGTGTAAACCCTACTTGTAGTGCATGTGCAATCTTCGTCCCGCCCATGTTTATATTGCCACCGCGTCGCGTGTCACAACAATTAAAAAAAAAGAGGTCCAATAAGTGCAATCTATTCCTGCAGTTATCACTTCAGAAATTTTGTTCGCCCATCTACGACTGGTCCAGTACTTCTAATACTTGAACACCATGCTAGCCATATTTCCCTCCTAATTCACATCTATTGTTGAAAAAATAATACCGTAATAGTATCAATACCTGCCCATACATCTAATAGGATTCAGCCGTTCGACACTCCTTTCTTTCTTTCTTTCTTTCTTTTCTTTTTTCTTTTCTTTTTTCTTTTTTTTTCTTTTGGCTCAGGCCCGTCTTTCAGATCCGGTATCTGAAAAATTAAACCAGAACGGGTTTTCATCATTGCCATTTTTTCTTTTCTTTATTCATTATCCATTATATTTCAGGAAAAAGGAAAAGGAAAAAGGGAAAAAGGAAAACAACCACAGCACACATCACACAAAAAACAACAAACAAAAAAAAAAAGAAAACAATAATTTCCCTAAGTGCTATATTCATTTAGCATGTCTCCTAACTGCCTACCTTAGTTCCTAATTGTTTCCTATTCCTATCTTAATAGCTTATCAAAAATTATTAATGTTTATTATTTACTAAACTATCTTACCTAATTAAGCCTAGCCTAACATGACTGTTTATTTTTGCCAGTGTTTAATTATTCTATGGTTTTATTTATTAATATTTTTCTTAAATTTTAGATTGTTTATGCATATTTAGTTTTTTCTTTATTTATTTGTTGTTTACGCATTTATTTATTTATTTACAATATCAGTTATTTTTATTTAGTTTCCATTTCATTCCCTTGTTTTGTGTACTAGTTCTCCATATTTATACTTCTTTCATTATGTTATTATATATTATTTATTCATTTTGTTATTTATTTATTTATTTTGGTCTCCTCTTCTTTCTTCGGTTTCTCCCTGTATGTTTTTTGGTTAATCCCTGTCCCTAATAGCATGTTGGTTTGCAACAAGTCTTTCACTATATTTGATTTTAACTTGCTAGACTTTCCGTGCACTGTACACCTGCTGCAGGCGTTTTGAAAGAGTTACCCGCAAATGTCGGAATTTGATTTTCACTTGCTAGATTTTACTTATCTCGGAGGTTTGCTGCAACTTTGTAGCAAGTGTGTCAGTTCTAGTTTCTACCAACAGGTGGCACAAAAGTCTAATCTTAGAAATCTACCCGCCAGGCCGCCATTTGTAGTAGGTGCGAAGTGTGTGAAGCATTAAAACAAGTGGATAATTAAGATAATTACGTAAGTATCCAGTATGTAGAGATAATTTATATTTTAAACGTGTATTGTTTGACAAAGTTGTTGAGAAAAATATACTGTGTTATTGTTCGTATACAGTAAATGTTCGGTTTGTAAAAGGCATGCAATGCAATGCAAGTATATACCTGCAGAAGACTTACTACATTCACTTGCTGAAGAACTGCTGTAGACTTGCAATGCAAGTATATACTCGCAGAAGACTTGCTACAAACTTGCTGTAGACTTGCAGTGTAAGTGGTATTCTTGCAAAGACTTGCGTCAAATCTGCACTAACTTGCTGCCGACTTGCTGTGCACTTGCAGTGCAAGTGGAAACTTGCAGTAGGCTTGCTGTGCAAGTAAACCCCTTGCAGAAACTTGCTTTGCAACCTTACCATACACTTGCACTGCAGGCGTGCTGCAAGTTCGAAGAGCGTCAACTAGGAAGTTTGCATTAAACTTGCATCAAACTTGCAGACTTGCATCACAAGTCTGCTGCAAGTTTGCCAGACTTGAATTGCAAATCTGCTGGAGGTTTGTTGCAGGCCATTTTTGCTATCTGGGGTATGGTTTTGGGCTTCTCTCTTGTGTTTCACTAGAAAATGCACTAATTTACTAATCGATTTTCACTTGGTTTTTCCCTGTATGTCTTTTCTAATATCACTGTAAACACTGATTAACACTAGAATAACAACACTAAGCACTACCACTGGCTACAATCACATACATTTTTGCACATATTCACTCTTCTCACTTATTTCAACACATTTCAATATAGTTATAATCATAGACGATTTCCCTATGGCTACATTAGTTTTCGCTTATCCTAGTGGTTTATGCTTGTCCAATGGAGGAGTGTTCTCAGTCGAGTATCCTTGTCGAGTAATCTCAGTGATACAGGTTTGAGGTCCAGGGCAAACTCAGAGCACTTAGTCCTGCCACCTATATCCGAACTGAGATCCGCACACCGGCTAACCTTATTCCAGTCTGAGATACTCCTGCCATACAGTCCCTAGCGAGGTAACAGTTCCTGTAGCACACACACGCGCATACAAGAAACGCCTAGTGTGAACACAAACACTCACACACACGCATCCAGTGCATTCGGAGTTCCGATCCAGGTTTAGCCCGGGAATGCACTGGCTCATCCACTGTTCCCCGGGGAGCACGAAATTCCGGTGCCTTCCAGAAAGTGCCTTCGGTCCTGGGGAGGGGTCCACTTTCTCCAACACGCATTCATCTCACTTTATCCATATTTGATTCCTATAAGTTTTCTCCTCATTTCTGAGTATGCTTGTGTGATTTTGCTTAAAATTTTGCAATCCCTTTCGCTGCTGATTATCTGTTCCAGCGTTTTTGTTCTTATACTATCTTTCTGGTAACTCATCTTCCAACACTGGGCACCAAAGAACATGATGTTCAGGTGATCCTAGTTCTCCGCATTCACAGAACGGGGTGTCTTTTGCTTTGATCTTATGTAGGTAAGTTTCGTAGGGTCCATGTCCACTGAGGAAGTGTATCAATCCTGATGCTGGGTCAAGGTATTTTAATTCTCTTCTCATCTCCACTGTTGATATTATATTGAATAACCTCCTAGATTTAGTCGAGGTCCTCCATTCTTGATCCCATATGTTTTCAATGGCTACCTCGATGTCATTCTTGGTTGTGGCTAGTGCTCTCAAACGGGTCGGGTCAGGTCAACTCGGGTCGGGTCAGCTCGGGTCGGGTTGTCGGGTCAGGCTAATCGGGTCGGATTGTCGGGTCGGGTCAGTCGGGTCAGGTCGTTTCGGGTTATCGGGTCGGGTTATTCGGGTCGGGTTGTCGGGTCGGGTCAATCGGGTCAACTCGGGTCGGGTTGTCGGGTCGGGTCAATCGGGTCAGCTCGGATCGGGTTGTCGGGTCGGGTTGTCGGGTCGGGTCAATCGGGTCAGGTCGGGCCGGGTTATCGGGTCGGGTCACTCGGGTCGGGTTATCGGGTCGGGTCAGTCGGGTTATCGGGTCGGGTTGTCGGGTCGGGTCAGTCGGGTCAGTTCACTTTGGTCAACTGAGTTTAGGTTGAGTTTAAACTCGGCTGGAGTCGAAAGCTGCTGTTTTTCACTAGCTGCCTAATTAAAAATAGCAATTTTCAATTGATTTTATAGAAAACATAAATCTATTTTGAACACTTGCAGCTAGTGTTTTTATGATAAATGCTTATTTTTCTACTTGTGTGTACTTTAATTTTTAAATGTGGAAGATTGATTTTACCAATTGACTGTAATATTAATATCTACGCCAATATGGAGTCTGGATTTAGAACAAAACTAGAAGTTGTTTAAGCAACGCCAAAAGAGAGATTGGATATGGACGACCAAGCCCAAGCAGGGCCGCGGTGACTCAGTGGTAGAGAATTCATCTCTGGTGCATGGTGTCCAGTAGCGTAGCTAGAATTTTTTTTCAGGGAAGGCCAATGAAGGGCCAAAGAGGATTTTGAGGGGGACATCTCCAACATATATATATATATATATATATGTGTGTGTGTGTGTGTGTGTGTGTGTATTCAAGGTGAATGTTTCCATCTTTATTGTTCATGATTTTATTCTTTGGAAAACAGTGAAAATATAAGAATTTAGTACCTCAAACAACTAGGATTCATTAATGCAATTGATTTCTAATATAAGTAAATAGTTATTTAATCATGGCGTTTAAAATATGTGTAGCTGGTTGACTTAAGTGGAAGCAAATACACTTTTACAGGTAAAGAAAATAACTTATAGGTTCATGCCTTTACTTGAAGAGGATCTTTCTATTCGTGTGGGCAGCAGCAAACATATCCACAACTTGTTAAAGATCTAATGATTTAGCAATTTTCTCCTCAATATAAAGTAACACTAAGTTTTTCAACCTATCAAGAGTCATTGACTTGCGTATACAAATCTTTAATCTTTTCAAAGGAGAGAATGACCTTTCACATGTAGCACTAGAAACTGATATAATCACAGAGATGATACCTAGCTTGTAGGTTTCTAGGAATGCGTTTTTGTAGACACAAAGAAGATCAACGAAATTCGTTAAGGAATCAGCTTTCGTTTTCTTCTCGTCTTCATACAACTTAATTGTTAGAGCAACCCACATTATGCTTTATTTCTTGTTTAATTATGCTTTTTTTAAATTATGCTTTATTGTTAATTTCAATGATTATTTTACATTAATTGTGTATAATGTATATTTATTATACATCAAATATTCTAAATATTTTGATCTATTTATTGATAATTTTTTGCAACTAGTTTCTCTCATATTTAATGAACTTTCTACTTAATTCATTGTAAAGAGATGTGCTTTGCTCGAATAAATTTTTTCTATCATTTGTGTGCGCCTTACAGGTACATATATACAGAAAGGGAAAGTAAAAGATGCCACCAAAAAGTACAGAAAGTGCTTAAGTTCAAAAAGTAAACATAACAATACAGTGATGACGCCAGAGGGGGGCAAGGGGGGCGAGCGCCCCCCTAGTAGCTACTTCTGCCCCCCTGACTGCCACCTAGACTGCCCCCCCCCCAGACTCGTACAATCTTTAAACATTCTTCATGTAGTATTATATATCAGTATCATAACCAATCTCATTGACAAATTGTAGTCTACTTTCCATGAATTTACTATGTGGCAGATTAATCCTCAAGCTTTCTTCTTTGAGCGTCTGGGTATGCACGCATATTTCTGTTTTCTAATTTAGCCCCTTTTGAGGTAAATTTTAGTTATACTTCTTTCTTATGATTTTTAATAATTGTGCCTAGCGAACAATAGTAGATTTGGTCGACTTGTTTTCTTCTCATTGGATCAACTTCGATTGGAAACAAAAGAAAGGTAAAACCAGTTACGTAACTTGTTTGTATTTGTCCAGGTTTGAAGTTTTCAGTTTCATATTTTGTTTTATTTAAAACTTCTTTTTTCTGAAACATTATTCTCGGTTTCCAATATTCAGAGGATGTGCTTATAACAGCTTAGTTTGCAACTACCAGGGCTTAATTTTTTGAAGGAGATAAAAAGAGTTGTTTTCCCTTCCTGCAAATGATAATAATAAAATTATGGAATGGAATTGATTCCCAATAAAATGTATTGTCAGAGTGCTGATCTTTAGTTAGTAATTGGTTTATAGTAGTGCTCCTTTACATATTTTGTTTCAAAGTACTGACGTGACGTCTACCATATTGACTAGGAACTGCTGAAAAATTCGTAGCCCAACCCAGAAGGAGTGCACATGGATTGGTGAAGTTTTACTTCTTCTTCTCTCCCCCGAGAGTCAATATACTACCTTGTACAGTGCTTCAGCTTTTGCAGAAAAGTTAAAAAAATCTAGATTTCCTCGCACCACTGTCCGTAGCACTACTCCTATCAGATCTAAAATGGCGTCTTTCAAGTGTTATTTAAGTTTGGGAAATAAGTACACGTAATAGTTAGATGGAGCTAAATCTGCGGAATAAGAATGATGATCTAGACATTGAAATCCTAGATTATGCAATGTCAGTTATGTTCGCAGGGGCTTGATGGACAGGTGTATTCAATTACGGTCAAATTGGAAGAATACTTCTCTTAATGCCGTTACCCTTTTATTCTCCTGACATATATTTTGGGAACCCATTATGCCGAGAACTTGCGCATACCCAAGCCATTCTGAATTATGCTACCGACGAGTTCCAAAGAAATGCCCAGAATCCCTGGCACAAGTTTTGCTGAGAAGGTAAAAACTGAGAAAGCGGGGTGCAGACCTCAGACTATAATAAATATAAATAGCTTAAATTATTTTTGTCACACAAAAACTGGGGTGGCCTAGGCCCTCCGGCCCCGGGCTATATCCACCATTGGCTGAAATGCTGCAATTTTCAAGAATAATGTCACAAATTGCATCCATGATTCCAGGAAGAGTCATTGCTTTTAATCATCGTGGATGTAAAGCATAATTTGTTGAGAAATTGCTACGTTTATACTAAGCCACTTACTTCTTCACCACTATATATAACGGAGGAGAGTCCCGTGGTGTTTCACTGATTTCCTAATTAATTTAGTTCGGTGACTTTCCTGGTGGAACAAAAATGTTATAACAGTAAGGATCTGGATGTTCGTGAAATTATCTGTTTGGGCACACATAATCACTTCAGAGGCCTGAGAAACAATAAGAATTTCATTATTAATATGAAAATTTATATTTGTACATACAGAGATATGTTTTCTAAATTACGGTTTCATTTTTCTACCCTGTACCTACACTCCTTCTGGATTGGACTACGACATTTTCAGCAGCTCCTCGTAAATTCTCTCTCTCTCTCTCTCTCTCGCTATATATATATATATATATATATATATATATATATATATATATATATATATATATATATAGCGAGAGAGAGAGAGAGGGAGAGAGAGAGCGAGAGATACGTAGCATATAGACGAATGTGTTACTTGTAGCGTACGCGAAAGTAATTCAATTTATGTTTAGGCTTCAAAAGTTTCATTGAAAAATATTTCATGTGCAGACGTTACTTATTTGTTAGTTACAAATTTTATTTGAAATAAGTTTAATTTATAATCATATAGATCTAACATAAAAACAGCAACGAAATACACAATGTAATGTAAAATAAGTCAAACGTAATAAATATGTCATTTTTGGTATGGCAAATAGCCGCCCCCCGAAAATGTATCTGCCCCTCCTTTGCCCCCCTAAGAACTTAAAGCTGGTGTCGTCACTGTAACAATATAGTATGGAGTTCTTGCATACTATTCATTGTTGGCGGAAAAATTTCTTCTTTTACTTTCTTTTCTCCACATCAAAGGATTACACCGAAAAGTTTACAGAAATGAAAATAAGCTTTTCATTGTTGCATTGTTATGTTCTCAATGATTTTGCATTGGAAATATTGGCTTTAAATATTAACACAGTATGTTAAACTTTCAGTTCAAGAGAATTTTCCAAGAATTGTGCTATATATTTTAAATTATGCTTTATGCTTTATTTTCTAAAATTATGCTTTTAAAACTAGTTTCCCAAGGTGAGTGCAGTGCGTTCACCCAGTGTCGTGACCATAGTGCTCTCACACGGGTCGGGTTGACCCGACTCGGATCGGGTCAGTTCGGGTCGGGTTGTCGGGTCAGGCTACTCGGGTCGGGTTGTCGGGTCGGGTCAGTCGTGTCGGGTCGGGTCAATCGGGTCAGCTCGGGTCGGGTTGTCGGGTCAGCTCGGGTCGGGTTGTCGGGTCGGGTCAATCGAGTCAGCTCGGGTCGGGTTGTCGGGTCGGGTCAACCGGGTCAGCTCGGGTCGGGTTATCGGGTCAAGTCAATCAGATCGGATCACGGTTCGGGTCAGTCGGGTCGGGTCGGGTCGGTCTTCAACCCGACCCGACCCGACCCGTTGAAAGCACTAGTTGTGGCCTCATTGCCAATTAACTCTTTTATTTTTTCTTGATTATTTTTCTTTAGCCAATAATTGCAGGCTCTTTGTACAACTATGAGATTCAAAGGTTTAACATTTAGCAGTATACATAAAGCGTTGTTTGGTGTGGTGCTGAAAGCTCCGCATAACCTTATAAGTAAGTTCCTCTGAGGTCTGTTTATACTTTCTTTTATCCTTTTATTGTTAATAATTCTATGTGCCCATAGACTTGCTGCATAAGTCATAGTCGCACAGAGTAAAGTTTCATGATATAATTTGAGTGTTTGGATGGGTAATGCCAATTGTGAGTAATTTATTTGTCACTATTTCCACGTTCAAAAATATATTCAATATGCTTTCCAAAGTTTAGTCTGTCATCAATATTGACCCCCAAATACTTAAACTCTGTTACTCTTTCTATTTTCTGATCTTCGATCTTAATTAGTGGATCTCTCTGCAGTTTTGTTCCGAATAACATGTATTTAGTTTTTCTATTTGATAATTTTAGTTTGCAGCCAGTACACCAATTTTGTAATTCGTTTAGTGTTTGGTTTGTCTTCACCTCTAATTCTTTTCTAGAATTTGCTGATACTATTATGGCGATATCATCGGCGAAAGCTATTATTTTGTCTATTTGTTCGCTATTATTCATTTTATGAAGGCATTATTGCAACTGTATGTCCCACATGAGTGGTCCCAAAATTGAGCCTTGTGGACATCCTTTTTCGTTATTCACAGATATATCCCCTTGTTCGAGTTGTATTAATATTCGTCTATTACAGAAGTAGCTTTTGATTGTATTTATTAGGTATTGTGGAAGCTCTATACTTTTTAAATTATCTATTAGCGATGGTATCCAAAGATTATCAAAGGCACCCTCTATGTCTATAAATATCACTAGGGCATATTTCCTCTGGAAGCTAGTTGTCTGCAGTTGTTCTTTAAAAGCAGAAAAGCATTTAGCGCGTCCTCTGTTGTTTGCCTGCCCTAAATCCAAACTGCACTTCGTCGTCTTTTACGTTCCTATATTTGTTTATTCTGTTGGCTGTTATTTTTTCAAACATTTTACTAATGTTTTTTACCAAGCAGATTGGTATGTATGCTCCTATATCCACTGGATCCTTGTGTGTACTTTTTAACAGTATAATCAACTTAGAAATTCTCCAGCTATCAGGGAATTCTTGTTTTTTCAGTAGCATATTAAAGAGTCTTGACAGATATGGAGTCCAAACATCTTTATTTCATTTATAAATGTCGTTAGTTATATCATCTAATCCCGGCGATTTTCCAGACTTTAATTTCTTGATAATCATTCCTATTTCTTCGTTAGTGACCAGGTCTGTCTCCGGAATTTCCTCTGCTAATTCTGTTTCTTCATATTTCCTTCGTAGTTGTTGTTCCTCAGTTTCATTTTCTTTTAAATCTTTCGGAAAAAAAACTTTTGTGTTAGTTTGTCCAGTGTTTCTTTCCTTGTGTTAGTGAATGATCCATCCGAATTTCTAACAGTACATAATCCGAATTTCTAACATATCACCGGCTTTATTTTTTGCATAATTAGTTTGTATGGTAAACCCCATGGATCAAATTGTATGTTTCTAGCTAGGAAAAGATCCCAGCTATGTTTCTTTGCTTCCTAAATCTCTGCTTGATATTCTTCTTTAATTCTTCTGTACTCCTGGAGTGTCATCTGTTTTAGCTGTGGTACCCACGTCGCTTGATAACTTTTCCTCTTTGCTCTTACTATTCTTCTCATTCTTTCCAGTTTGGGATTCTAGAAGTCCCCGTAACCTGCTCTCTGTATCTGTTTGGGAACTGATGCTCTTATTGCTAACACATTCCTTTCTACGCACCACTGAAAACAATGCTCTCTGTTTTTGAAATCCCTTATCATCATACGCTTAGTCTCGGTTCAGACGTGCAGAAAAGTCTGCTGCAGGCCCGCAGCAGAAGACTCTGTTGCGGACCCGCGCGAGCCGCAAATACATGGGTTCTTATCATTCATGCCACACGTGCAGACTTTCCCGCATAACTCTGCTGCGGACCCGCAGCGGACAAAAATTGAGTTGCGGGGACTGCTGGCTCGCAACGAGTCCGCACAGGTGTTACGGGTCGGAAAACCATTGCTGGCAATGAGTCAAGCCACACGTGCAGACTTTCCCGCGCCCGCAGAAATGGAAAGCGAAGAACTGAATGAAGAACTATTCATTAACGGGATGATCTACCTTTTCTCGGCACAAAAATTTTTATATTGGACCTTATGGGGAGAACATGGCTACCGAATTTCCTCAGTTTCTAAGGAACTAGGTATCTCTAATGGGAAAGAAAAATTTTGCAGCATTCTACAGAAGTTTATTAACGCGTTGAAATACTTAAATTGTATATTTGTCTGCTAGTTTAGCAGAAATAAATTATTAAAAAATAAATAAATTAGTTTCTTTTTATACAAATTATAATATGTCTAACTTTGGAACCAATTATGGTAGAAAGATCAACTTTTTTGTTTTGTTTTATTCCTTGAGTAGAAACGACTCTAATAGTTTTAATCACAACCATATCTGATACGCCAATTAAAAAAAAGTATTTTAATATAAGTATTAAAGTCCACCTGTCAAAGTTTGAAGAGGGTAAGTCACGCCCCACTCTAAGCTTGGCCGCGGAAAGGGCGGGGATTGGTGAAATGGAGGGGGAAGGGGGTGGATGTCCGAATGAAACAGGTTCTCGACCAGTTTCTGAGATTACCTGTCAGCTGCCGAATACTGTTAGCTTTATAGAGTTTGTCTCCCTCAATGGTTCCATACTAGGAGACTGGACGATGTGGTGTGAAGTATCCTCTTTTCCCCCAAGATGCATTCTAGAGTGCGCGGGAAGAACAGTATATATAAAAAAACGCTGTTATTTTGGGAAATTTTTCCCTTCCGGACAAATATTATAGCATACAGTAGGGGCGAAGGGAAGGGGGGCAGAGGGGTGCCCCCACAGGATTCCGACAATGTAAATTTCTGGGCCCCATATATAGGTGTCCGTAAAAAAATGTCCCCTAATTTTTTTTAAAAAATATTGTCTTGGGAATATATTTCAGATTTGAGGTGTTTTCCTGGTAGCCGTCATTTTCCAATATGGCCGCCGCCCTACGTAAAACTCTCTCTCTCTACATATATATATATATATATATATATATATATATATATATATATATATATATATATATAAGAGAGAGATCGTGAACCAAGGCACTTAGAAAGATAATTTTGGTGTCAAACTATAGGTTTCTGAGGCCGATGAATTTAAATATGGCATTGTTTATTGCCACTTAGAAACCTTAAACCTGGCAACACTGTTGTCTAACGATTAACTGTACAAAGTTACAAATGCGTATATGCACGCATTACTCTAGGATGTAGCGTACTTCCTCAGGACTAAACGAAACCTACTTTTTCTGGTAGCTTTCATCACGACAAGACATATTTTACATGGTAACATGAGAGAACATTTGTCTAAATCGAATATGGCAGCCAATATGATGGCTAATTACTAGGCAACCAAGTAATGGACTTATTCAAATGCCTGTCAGTTCTAATTGGCCTAGAGCCTAGAGAATGGGAGAAAGAGGCAGGATACGATCTCATTGAAGAAGCGTCTCCTGAGGGGGCGAGGGAAATTTAAAATACTCCATTTTTTAATGAAAAACACGGTTTTGCCTCCTTGTCCGCAGACAACACTGCACACCAAATGCTCTATAAGACGTTCTCTAAATAGCCCTGTTAGATCCAACCTATATTGTGCGTAAACCGAGCATTTTCACGGTGGAACAGCGGAGCAAAACCCTGTTTTTTGTGATATTTCTGGTTTCTCGTGCTTACTTCGCTAAGACTAAGCACTGTAAGCCAATCTCCAATTATCCTATAGCAGTGTTAATTTCAGATCATTTCCTCCGGAGGCACCACGCACAAGGGGGAAAGTGACTAAAAATTGCGTGCTTCACAGAAATTTCTGCGAAGATCTCAAGCACCCGAGGGTGAATTTCGTAGCTCTTGGGAGAATTCCCCCCTACCCAGAATCACCCCTGAAATCATCACTGTTCTAGGGAGTTGAAACAAGAAGCAGGATACGCAAAAAAGAACAAACTTTCAAAGCATTTAAAGTTTAGGCTCGTTGCGCTAAGCGCCTTCTTAGAACGAGGATATGGGAATTGAAAAATGGACGTTTTCTTTTATTTATTTATTTATTTATTGAAAAACGTGTTTACCCTTTTTTTTTCCCAGACAACCATGCACACGACACACACCAATTGTCTTATACAAAAATGTTGCCATGATTTTTGCCTATAAGACCCATTTGGAACGGTGTCCATACTGTGCATTGTTATATGGGGACAAGGAAGCAAAGCGCTGTTTTCTTTGACTTTTTCGTTTTCCGCGCTTACCCCGCTAAGACTACGCACTGTCAGTTAGTCTCGATTTATCCTAAAGAGTTGAAACAAGAAGCAGGATATGCAGAAAAGAACATACTTTCAGAATGATGACGTCCTATGGGTGGGACCTACAGCTTAACGTAGGATCCGAACCACTTGTGTCTTCATCGGGAATCAAACAAGGGACTCCTTGTTTATAAGGGATGAGCGTAACTATTCATCCACGACACACACATACATACATACAAACATATATATAGGTGTAGGTGTATAGGTGTATATATGCAGAAAACACTGGATAGATTTCCACGTTACCCGAGGGATACTATCCATGATGCGTTACCTTTTTATTTTTACAATGGAAGGTTCCCCTGTAGGCATATTAAACCATTGATTTGCAGTTTCTGTATGCAGATTAAGCTACTGAGACTATTCACTAATGACATCCATGCACTTATTTACAATATTTACATTAGAATACGAGTAATATTTTGTAAACAGTAGGTTATTGCAAATGTTTACTGTGATGAATTACATATGAGTAGTACAGGGGAAGAATGATGAATATCAACTTTTTAGTAAGGTTTGGTTATGTCAGTAGTAGTGGTCGGCGTTGGCGCGAATGACTCATCCTCACTCTCTTTTATGACCGGGGTGAAAGGTCAATGACCTGGCCCGGGGGCAATGACCTAGGGGTACCTAGGACCACCCCCTCTAAATTTTGGCAGGGGTACCTTGGCCCACCCCCTAAATTTTGGCAGGGGTACATAGGACCACCCCCCTTAAATTTTGGAAATTGCCAAATTTAAAAATTGGGTGTGGTAGCCTAGGACCATAGTATGTACCTCTATCAGTATTGGGTGTCTATGTCGTTCCCTTTTATGGGTAAAAAATTGCCAAAAATTTCAATTTCGGGGGTTTTTGACCTAATTTATCCCCTTTGATGAGGTATTATTACCCTATATAGTTATATGGGCGTATACAGGGGTCCATTACCTTTCATAAGACATGGGTACATTAATGCACCCCTTGAAAAATTTGGGAGGGGGTACGTTGGCCCACCCCTTAAATTTTGGAAATTGCCCAATTTAAACATTTGGTATTATAGTACCGGACCCTAATATGTATCATGATAAATTTGGGTGGTCCACCTCGTTCCCTTCTAGGGGTACACAATTGCAAAAATATAAACGTAAGCAATACGTTGTACCACGTGTTTGGTTTCGACCTAAGTTATCCCTTTGATGAGGTGTTATTACCCTATATGGTTATATGGGCGTATACAGGAGTCCATTACCTTTCATAAGACATGGGTATATTAATGCACCCCTTGAAAAATTTGGGAGGGGGTACGTTGGCCCACCCCTTAAATTTTGGAAATTGCCCAATTTAAACATTTGGTATTATAGTATCGGACCCTAATATGTATCATGATAAATTTGGGTGGTCCACCTCGTTCCCTTCTAGGGGTACACAATTGCCAAAATATAAACGTAAGCAATACGTTGTACCACGTGTTTGGTTTCGACCTAAGTTATCCCTTTGATGAGGTGTTATTACCCTATATGGTTATATGGGCGTATACAGGAGTCCATTACCTTTCATAAGACATGGGAATATTAATGCACCCCTTTAAAAATTTGGGAGGGGTACCTGGCCCACCCCTTCATTTTTAGAAATTGCCCAATTTAAACATTTGGTATTATAGTATAGGACGTTAATATGGATCACTATAAATTTGGGTGGTCCACCTCGTTCCCTTTTTTAGGGGTACAAAATTGCCAAAATATAAACGTAAGCAATACGTTGTACCACGTGTTTGGTTTTTGACCTAATTTATCTCCTTGGATGAGGTCCTATTACCTTATATGGTTATATTGTAATGCATAGGTGTTTATTTCCTATCATAAGACATAGGTACATTGGTGCATCCCTTTCAATTTTAGGAGAGGTACGTACCTTGGCCCGCCCCTTAAATTTTGGAATTTTTTTGATTTAAGCATTCGGTATTATAGTACAGGACCTTAATATGTATCATGATAAATTTGGATGGTCCACATCGTCCACTTTCATGGGTACGAAATTGCCAAAATATAAACGTAAGCAATACGTTGTACCACGTGTTTGACATTTTGACCCAATTTATCTCTTGGATGAGGTCCTATTACCTTATATGTTTATATAGTTATGTATAGGGGTCTATTCCCTATCATAAGACATAGGTACATTTGTGCACCCCTTTAAAATTTGTTAGGGGTACCTTGGCCCATCCCTTAAATTTTAGAAATTGCTCATTTTATATATTTGGTATTATAGTACTGGACCCTAACATGTATTATGATAAATTTGGGTGGTTTACCTCGTTTCTCTTTCATGGGTACATGTTATATGGGTATGTACAGAGGTTTATTACCTTTATATGTTTATGTTCCCTTTTAAATTTGGGGAATTATCAAATAACAAAATTCGGTAAACCTTTTTCTAGGACCCATTGGTGTTCCTCTTATGGCCAAATATTCAAAATTTAAAGGTTATTGACCGGCTTTATTATTGAATAAGTACAGGATTTATTACTTTTTCATAACACACAGGTGTATTTATGTACCAATCTTAAATTTTGGGAGGGGTACATTTCTTATTGTCATATCAATAATTGGTAATGGTTCTTAAAATTGGATAGTATCTCATTCATTGGGTAAATCATTGTGAAATATGAGTATGATCACGTAATCAGTTATTGACCTATGATGGAATTAGGAGTCCAGGACATTGGAACATTGAAACTTTGTAGGATAATTTGAGAATTGTGTCATTGGTTTTGATTATTCCCGCCAAATATAAACGTAAGCAAGACGTTGTACCACGTGATTGACCTTGATGAGGTAGTGTACAGGGATTCATTTCCTTTGTTGTGGTACTTCTTAAGTTTGAGTACACACACACTTCTAGAAAACAGTTGGTTCTACTCAGGTAAACAATTGACGGACATTATTGACCTTATTGAACATATAATGATATGATTAACTCTAAGACTTAGGTATATCAAGAGAAGTATTCTTTAAATTTGGTAATGGTGATAAACAGAATTTTAACATAAGGTGCGAAATTTGAAACAATACATTGAACTTTAGTCACAGCTCATAGTCTAAGATCATTGGTGGTGATTGATTTGAAATCTGATAGCTAACCTTATGGAATCTTATGACTCATAGTCTTAAGGGAATACATGCTACAACACTGGCAAAGTTATTGTTGATGCAATTTGATTGGATGATCACTATCTTTCCTGCAATCTGATTGGTTGATCACTATCTTTCGTGCAATCTGATTGGTTGATGAGTTTTAAATCTTTGCTGTATTCAGTTTTTAAGTTTTGTTTTACATTTAAAAATCTTGTTTTCGTTCAACATTTTGCACTCAATGATAAATATGATCAAAACCGTTTATTTGTTAATCGAATAGTTAAAAACCGGATAAAGTTTGACGGTTAACCGTGAAACGTAAAAATTTTTTAGTTTGAAATTTTTTTTTGCTTGAAATATTTTGTTTGAAAATTCTTGCTTTCAAATTTTTTGTTTGAATTTTTTGTTTGAGAATTTTGTTTGAAATTTTTTTGACTTTTTTTTTCAAAATTTTTTGTTTAAAATTTTTTTGTTTGAATTTTTTTTCGTTTCAAAATTTTGTTTGAGATTTTTTCGTTTGAAATTTTTGTTTGAATTTTTTTTCGTTTGAAATTTTTTGTTTGCAAATTTATGTTCGAAAATTTTGTTTAAAATTTTGTTTAAAATTTTTCGTTTCCAAATTTTTTTGTTTGAAATTTTTTTCAAAATTTTGTTTGAAATTTTTTGTTTCAAAATTTTGTTTGAAATTTTTTTCGCTTCAAAATTTTGTTTGAATTTTTTTTGGTTTGAAATTTTTTGTTTGAATTTTTTTTCGTTTCAAAATTTGTTTCAAAGATTTTTGTTTGAAATTTTTGTTTCAAAGTTTGAGTTGACATTTTTAAAAGTTTGTGCACTTATTAGTAAAGAACTGGAACTGTTTAGAACAAAAACCTTTGACAACATTGTGGTGCAATAGTACACGTCAGAACCTAGGGTTGTACTTGAAATGAAAAAACACAATTCATTGAAATGGATCATTTTATTACACTCCACATACATCCATACCAGATAGTGGTTCTGGATATTGTCGATACAATGTATTTTGAACTTCTTGCACTAGTTTGTCTTTAGCATATAATTTTAATTCCAATTGAAGTCTTTTAAGGTCTAATTCAATATCAATTGGTGGAAACTCAATGTCCATTTGATCACAAATAAACTGTTTATCAATACAGGTATGCACTAGCCGGAACTGTTTAGAACTAAAACCTCTGGCAACGTTGTGGTACACGTCAGAACATGATAATGCAACGTCATCAGTTTTGCATCATATATAAGTATCGTTGGAGTTAGTATTCATGATAACGTCATCATGGCTACTTGTCTGCAGTTTCTAAACACACGTGATGTGATGAAATCATTTACCAAGATTACTGATTTACAACAGAATGTACCTTATAGAATCTTAGCTAGCCAAATGATCCCTACAAAGTTTGGATTAAGAATCGTAGTGAAGCTTGAAAATGATAAGAATATAATTTTACCAGCAAGATATTTTCCCATGGAGGCATCAAAACAAGAAGAACTGCTACGTTTCTTAAATACTGGATCTGTATCTTTATGTTACAAAGGATTCTTGGGTCGAAGTCATCAATTTGAATTTAGTACACAGCCGGATTCGTCAGCCATTGTGATGAAATCATGAATCAGCACGTCAGCTGTAGTTGTATGAATTTGGTTGGTCAACATGACGTCAGCAACTGTGATGAAACCATGAATTCAAACGTCAGCACATTCCTTACCAATGACGTCAGCCGTAGTTCTATAAATCAACCAATACAGTGTCATCCCATGAAATCATTTGAGCAAGTGCGTTTCAGGAGGAAAGATGTGTACTTCTAACGATAAAGAGTTCCTCTTCGCAAGCTATTATCCAATAAATATATTTCAAACAAAACATGTGATGATTGGTATCAGTGATAGAACATTTGAACCAGTGATTCGATTGGGTAAAGCAGAACAATTTGGTGTACAACTGACCTGTGAAGAATGGCAAATATTATGTTCACGAATCGACCAAATGAACGATTATTTTCATGATGAGCTAAATGTGACCATAGTCAAATCATTAGGCTCAAATCATGAAGTGGTGCTGCGTACAGTCCTCGAAGAGAAGATGGTGCTGTTACGTAAAAAGAGTACATTCCATGTCCCTCGCAACATGGTGTATCTAACGCAAACGGAATGGAACAAATTCATCAGCGTATTTCAGTGTGTTAAACATGCAGTGGAAGTGTGCAACAAAACTAGTATATTCCTGAAAAAGTACTATTTTGAAAAATGTGTTATGCATATTGTACAACATGTATCTAGATATTGTGATGGTTGTTAACAGCGTTCGTGGGTGCATAACTGTATTGATAAACAGTTTATTTGTGATCAAATGGACATTGAGTTTCCACCAATTGATATTGAATTAGACCTTAAAAGACTTCAATTGGAATTAAAATTATATGCTAAAGACAAACTAGTGCAAGAAGTTCAAAATACATTGTATCGACAATATCCAGAACCACTATCTGGTATGGATGTATGTGGAGTGTAATAAAATGATCCATTTCAATGAATTGTGTTTTTTCATTTCAAGTACAACCCCAGGTTCTGACGTGTACTATTGCACCACAATGTTGTCAAAGGTTTTTGTTCTAAACAGTTCCAGTTCTTTACTAATAAGTGCACAAACTTTTTAAAATGTCAACTCAAACTTTGAAACAAAAATTTCAAACAAAAATCTTTGAAACAAATTTTGAAACGAAAAAAATTCAAACAAAAAATTTCAAACCAAAAAAAATTCAAACAAAATTTTGAAGCGAAAAAAATTTCAAACAAAATTTTGAAACAAAAAATTTCAAACAAAATTTTGAAACAAAAAATTTCAAACAAAAAAAATTTGGAAACGAAAAATTTTAAACAAAATTTTAAACAAAATTTTCGAACAAAAATTTGCAAACAAAAAATTTCAAACGAAAAAAAATTCAAACAAAAATTTCAAACGAAAAAATCTCAAACAAAATTTTGAAACGAAAAAAAATTCAAACAAAAAAATTTTAAACAAAAAATTTTGAAAAAAAAAGTCAAAAAAATTTCAAACAAAATTCTCAAACAAAAAATTCACACAAAAAATTTGAAAGCAAGAATTTTCAAACAAAATATTTCAAGCAAAAAAAATTTCAAACTAAAAAATTTTTACGTTTCACGGTTAACCGTCAAACTTTATCCGGTTTTTAACTATTCGATTAACAAATAAACGGTTTTGATCATATTTATCATTGAGTGCAAAATGTTGAACGAAAACAAGATTTTTAAATGTAAAACAAAACTTAAAAACTGAATACAGCAAAGATTTAAAACTCATCAACCAATCAGATTGCACGAAAGATAGTGATCAACCAATCAGATTGCAGGAAAGATAGTGATCATCCAATCAAATTGCATCAACAATAACTTTGCCAGTGTTGTAGCATGTATTCCCTTAAGACTATGAGTCATAAGATTCCATAAGGTTAGCTATCAGATTTCAAATCAATCACCACCAATGATCTTAGACTATGAGCTGTGACTAAAGTTCAATGTATTGTTTCAAATTTCGCACCTTATGTTAAAATTCTGTTTATCACCATTACCAAATTTAAAGAATACTTCTCTTGATATACCTAAGTCTTAGAGTTAATCATATCATTATATGTTCAATAAGGTCAATAATGTCCGTCAATTGTTTACCTGAGTAGAACCAACTGTTTTCTAGAAGTGTGTGTGTACTCAAACTTAAGAAGTACCACAACAAAGGAAATGAATCCCTGTACACTACCTCATCAAGGTCAATCACGTGGTACAACGTCTTGCTTACGTTTATATTTGGCGGGAATAATCAAAACCAATGACACAATTCTCAAATTATCCTACAAAGTTTCAATGTTCCAATGTCCTGGACTCCTAATTCCATCATAGGTCAATAACTGATTACGTGATCATACTCATATTTCACAATGATTTACCCAATGAATGAGATACTATCCAATTTTAAGAACCATTACCAATTATTGATATGACAATAAGAAATGTACCCCTCCCAAAATTTAAGATTGGTACACAAATACACCTGTGTGTTATGAAAAAGTAATAAATCCTGTACTTATTCAATAATAAAGCCGGTCAATAACCTTTAAATTTTGAATATTTGGCCATAAGAGGAACACCAATGGGTCCTAGAAAAAGGTTTACCGAATTTTGTTATTTGATAATTCCCCAAATTTAAAAGGGAACATAAACATATAAAGGTAATAAACCTCTGTACATACCCATATAACATGTACCCATGAAAGAGAAACGAGGTAAACCACCCAAATTTATCATAATACATGTTAGGGTCCAGTACTATAATACCAAATATATAAAATGAGCAATTTCTAAAATTTAAGGGATGGGCCAAGGTACCCCTAACAAATTTTAAAGGGGTGCACAAATGTACCTATGTCTTATGATAGGGAATAGACCCCTATACATAACTATATAAACATATAAGGTAATAGGACCTCATCCAAGAGATAAATTGGGTCAAAATGTCAAACACGTGGTACAACGTATTGCTTACGTTTATATTTTGGCAATTTCGTACCCATGAAAGTGGACGATGTGGACCATCCAAATTTATCATGATACATATTAAGGTTCTGTACTATAATACCGAATGCTTAAATCAAAAAAATTCCAAAATTTAAGGGGCGGGCCAAGGTACGTACCTCTCCTAAAATTGAAAGGGATGCACCAATGTACCTATGTCTTATGATAGGAAATAAACACCTATGCATTACAATATAACCATATAAGGTAATAGGACCTCATCCAAGGAGATAAATTAGGTCAAAAACCAAACACGTGGTACAACGTATTGCTTACGTTTATATTTTGGCAATTTTGTACCCCTAAAAAAGGGAACGAGGTGGACCACCCAAATTTATAGTGATCCATATTAACGTCCTATACTATAATACCAAATGTTTAAATTGGGCAATTTCTAAAAATGAAGGGGTGGGCCAAGGTACCCCTCCCAAATTTTTAAAGGGGTGCATTAATATACCCATGTCTTATGAAAGGTAATGGACTCCTGTATACGCTCATATAACCATATAGGGTAATAACACCTCATCAAAGGGATAACTTAGGTCGAAACAAAACACGTGGTACAACGTATTGCTTACGTTTATATTTTGGCAATTGTGTACCCCTAGAAGGGAACGAGGTGGACCACCCAAATTTATCATGATACATATTAGGGTCCGATACTATAATACCAAATGTTTAAATTGGGCAATTTCCAAAATTTAAGGGGATCTCCTACCATCTCCGCTTAGGTTTCTAATTCTCCATTTGATAACATGTAAAATTTAATATGGTAATTTCTAACAAAGTATTGCAGGTAATAACTTGAAATTTTTAATACAAATACACAAGACCCATATAAATCCAACCACGGTCTCCAATTTACGTTACATGCGTTAGATTAATTGCAATATATTCTTCAGTAAGTTTGGCAACAGAGAATAAAAAGTATGCTGCAGAGGGGAGAGGGCTGACCATCTGTTTGCTTGTTAGCTGCTTTTAAAGGACGCTCTTACCAGAAAAATCACGTTGTGATTCTCACTTCTCAGTGGTTAGAATGGTCTGGACTGGAAGAGCCCAAAACCTCTTCTTTCTTCCTTTCACGGTTTGTTTGTTTCTTCCACCCCCTGCTGTCACAAGAAGACAACTTGTTTCGGAAAGCACTTTGAATTAGTAGCGAAAAGCCAAACTGAATGACACCACGGACGGATTAAAGGAAGGGGCGGTCACTCCCTCCGAGAACATTTGAATACTTTGAATAATCGGAGTAAGAAACTAGAAATTGCGTAATCTAATAAGAAAAGTTTGTTGAAGTATACAAATCAAGACGCATTTTAAGTGTCACAGCATTGTACTCTCATCCCCTCCCCTCCCAATTCCCTTCTGAAGAAGTTCTCTTTTGTTTCTCTGTTCCATATTAGCCTTTACACTTACACTTTCATTATCCAGTATTGATTTTTACCATACCATCT